>NC_035439.2:68174416-68774416 GCF_002127325.2 Helianthus annuus | reverse complement strand
GAAAAAGTGATAGAAGTGGTGAAGACAATCGACATTGAGAAGATTGTTGAAGTTGTAAAGCCTTGCAAGAAGTGTTTGGAAGCTTGCAAGGAATGTGCAGCAAAAGATGACATAATTGCTAAATATGAGAAGAAGAAGGAGCAGTTACTGTTCAACCTTAACTATGTGAAAGAATCTTATGATGTCTTGAACAAAACAGTAACTGGTCTCCAAAAGACAAATTCAGAAAGAGAACAGGCACTGACGACGATGAATGCTGTGATGATGACAAAGCAAAAAGCTATCAACTTCTATATCGAAGAGAGTGCTAAGTGGAAGCAAGAGTTGGAGACAGAGAAAATCGAGAATGAGAGAATTAGACGATTATTACAAAGTTATTCTAGTTCTGATTATCTCATTGATCGTATTTACCCAACTGTTGCAGGTATGGAAGCTTTTCAAGATGAGAAGCCGAAGAGAAAGAAAGATAGTGGTAAGAAACCGACTGTTAGCTATAACAAGTGTCCGCCTCCAATTTGGGAAGGGTATTCTCCTAGAAAACCAAATGAGGAGCAACTTGCAAAAGCTGTCAATATAAAGCTAAAAACCGACACAACTGATGTTTTACCAGACAACATTGATGTCACATTTACCTTGTCTAACACTGATCATGAGTATGAGTTAATAAAAAAGGTGGTCGATCAGGTGTTGGATACTGATGAGGATGAGTCAAAGTCAGAGTCTGGAGGGTCAAATTCGTCAGTCAACAGTCAAAAGTCGTCGGTTAAACGGTCTTAAAAGCAAATTTGGATGATGAAACATTTGAAGTAGCATACACTTTAAATGATTCTGACAAATTATACTCTGACAAAGAGTTTCCAATAAGAAGTATTCGTTTTGATGATCAAAAAGGTTTTCAAAATAACAGAAATTCATATCTCAGAAATAAAAGATTTAAATCTTATTGGAAAACCTAAAAAATACACTTCAAGAGTTCAACAACGTCTTAACAAGAAAAAGGGTTACAATTCTGGTTCGGGTTCTCAAAAGAAATCAAACCAAAATCGTAGCTACAAAAAGAAAGGAATTGGTTTTATTCCACCAGAAAATCATAAAAATATGAAAAATTCTAAAACAAAAACAGAATTTGTGTCAGGTGGAAGCTCAGAAGAGGAACAGAAGAAGCCGTTCTGGACACAGTCAAACCAGGAGTTTCTTGTTGAAAAGAAGAGGAAGAATGGAACTGAAGTGTGGCAACCAAAAGAAACTCGTACATGTTACAGATGCAGTGAAGTTGGTCACATTGCATGGAACTGTAAAAAAAACACCAAAACAAAACAGGGAGTTTCTCAGAAATTGAAAGAAAAAGCTGTTGATGTTGAACCACCAACCGAAAAACTTAAAGTTTTTGAAAATTCAATTTATGAGGTTGGTGAGTGTTCGAAAAAGAATTTTTATAAAAAGAAAGAGAAAGACAACCAAGTGTGGGTTGTTAAAAAGGTTAGTGAGAAAGTCGGCGATGAATCTGGTTCCACAAAGCCAGAAGAGTCACAGGGTGAGGTAAAAATTTCAGTGAATGATGAGGAATTTCCATCACTGAAGTTTGAAGAAGTTAAATAGAAAGTTGGTAAAATTGAAATCTCGAATCAGTTTTACAAAGAGAAAAATGAATTTGATGTCGAGAAAACATTTAATGGAAGTGTAAAGAAAATATTTGGGAAAATGTTGAATGGGAAAGCTAAGGGGTTTAAAGATTTTTATGCTACTAAAAAGGCGACTTACAACCCTACTATGCAAGAATTGAAAGCCATCAAGTCTGAAAAGACTTGGATGGAAGTTTGTTTCCCATGAAGTCTTAGGACTACGCCGGAGATCCCAAGCTTATAATCGTGGATCAGGAATCGACATCATTCATGTTTTTGATGAGTGTGTATGTAAGTTTGTTGAAAATGTTTGGATGTTTACAGGATGAAGGACTACGCCGGAGCTTCCAGGTTGGTAAGTACGAAGCAGGAATCGGCATCCTGATTGGTAAATGTAGACGTAACATTCCTACAGTTGGTATTTGTTAGCCATACCTACAAGTGGTATTGTTTGTGATCTTACAAGTGGTTTAATTTTACAACTTGTACAGAGGTTACTTTACTGCAAACGGTAAATCAGGGACATTAAGTTGTACATGATTTACTAACATGATAATAACTGACAAAATGATGAACCACATCCCCGTACTTTACAAGTGGTAAACCTTCAAGTGGTTAACATAAACTCATTTTCCGGAAAAATCATTTTGATTAAAACAAACTTAAGTGTTTTGAAATCTAAATGAGAAAATGGTTTGTGATAGGGGGAGTTCTGATTGTTTATGCACTAGTGGATGGCATAAAAAAAAATTGATGCAATTCGATGTTAGTTGTCAAGCTTTTGTACAGTTTGGTTTGTGTTCAAGTGGGTCAAGAGTTTAGTTGTTTTTCAAATTTCTTTAATGTGTTTGCATTTTAGGGGGAGTAGAACATATTTTTAGAAAATCCAAAAACATTAGAAAATTTGAAAAATACAAAAACATGATAAAATTAAAAAAAAAACGAGTTTTGTTGTGTAAAGAGGAAATGATAGTACATCAGTGGACTGTCACAACATGCTAAAGATTTGTAAAGATAAAATGTGATAAACAATCTCACTGTGGATGTGCCAGTAGGTTTTTACACATTTAGTAAATTGTGACGAGATATAAATCTAAATTTCAAACTTGCTTGTTCTATGGGTTAACAACTTCTTGGATATATAGGTAACCCCTGAAATCTTGTTTGAAAGGTTCCTTATTCTGAGATACTAGGTCTTTATGCTCAGTGATATCTGGGGTATTATCCCGGGACTTCTGCTGTATGGAAGTACTGACCTAGTCCCCAGATAATGCTTTCCGCAAATGCTTGAAACATAGCATCGCCCTTAGCAAGCTGATGAAACAATAAAATTGATAGTCGCTGCTGTTGTAATCAAAAGATCCTCTAAAGGGGACACACCAAAAGTCGAAGCCGTCATCTCTCTGCGTATACGGAAGTATCGACCTGAGCTCTCACGGCCCTCGCACCTAACCCCTGACAGATATCATCTGTGGTATACTCACTTGTAAGAGTGAATATTGGGATCTGGATACGGGAGTATATTCAAGTAGTAGGACACACGAATAAGTTTAAGTGCTTAAAACATTAACATCGTATCTCGGATCAGTTGAAGTTTGTGTGAAAATTTAAGAGGACAAATATACTGACAATCTAGGTGAATTGTTTAGAACTTAAAATGTAATAAGCTTAACGGTGTTGGTGACATGTCTTAAAACTGATATGATCCTCTTACACAAACTCAGAAAAATATTGTTTGTAAATATTTCAATTGACGTCAGTCTTTGTGTTTACAAGTGATGTCATTTACTTTCTTATAGAAAATCCAAAAAGATTTTGTGTGTGTTTTAGCATAAATTTTTGAAAAAAGTCAAAAAGATTTTCGACAATTGATGTTGGAAAACTGATTTTCGAAATCCCGAGTGCTAAACATGATGACATTGTTGTGAGGGGGAGTATGTCTTAATTGTCAAAATATGTTTTCTTATTCAACAAGTGGTTAATCATGTGTGTGTGATCTGAGAAAGAGTGTCTGTTGGTGCAGATAGTTAGTTTTGAGAGGGAGTCATAGTTAGTGCATTACGTGATGTTGGTACATATAAATTCTTAAATTGTTAAAATCTTATTTCTGGGTTAAGAATGTGCAGGTTTAGCCAAGTTTCGATCCTGGAAGTTGAAGACTCTGCAGATAGAGCTTGAGCCAGGTTTTGATCTTGGAACATGAAGAGCCAGACAATGATCCTGAAGCTGAGTTTGCTGAAGAACAAAGAAATGCCAGCAAATCGAGAGGGGGAGTCTGATGATAGAGAGAGAAAAGCCCAGAGACTGATCAAGACTGAAGATGTGAAGACACAGTATTGTCGTGACTCGATAGTCGACTCGTCAACATCTGAGGGGGAGTCTGTTGGTGCACTACATCTGTCGACTTCGTCTTGTATCGAGTCTTATATTATATTGTATAGATTAGGGCACGATTTACGAGAAAACAAGAGAGTATATGTATTTTAGGTAGAGGTTTCGCTCATATGGTTTTATCCTGATAGTTTCGCTTATATGTACATGATAGGTTTCGCTTATATGGACATGTGTCCATTGGAGCGAAACTACCATGCTTATATATAGTGGTTCATTTGAGCGAAACCAGATCGATTGTCTTGTATTCCATGCCGAAGTGCTGCCGGTATGAAGAACTGCGTGTAATCGAGTGTTAATCAATACAATCAGCAGTTTTAGTGAAGAATCAGCTATTTCTAACTCTGTTTCTTGTAATTCCGCACCTGAAACGTAGTTGAACACCACTGAATGACTCAATTGGGTCAGAACACGATCCTACAGTTTTGAGCACATATTATATGCTTATATGGTTATATTTTATTTAAAGCCTATGTTGATTTCTGATGTTAAGACCATGTAGGTCATTTATTTGATATTGAAGGTGAGTTATTTTCGTGTAATTACTCATTAGCCATAAGGGTCAAATATTCATGAAAAGTGGAAATGCTAGAATGTTGCACCCGTAACTTAAGACCTCGTTAAGGTGTGGATTATATTAGAATGTATAGTACGCAAGGTCTTATATGTGCTAAATCATTGGGTAAGTATAGTTGTCGCATGTGGGATAATTGTGGAATATAACGGGACGTATAGACACTTGTAATCGTGTATGTATGAAATAGGCATGTATGTAAAAGTTGGGTCATGATAATACGATCATGGGATTTGTATATACGTATATATCATAATGTTGTTAACCATATTGTTATGTAAATGGTAATGAAAGTGCACGTATGTTAAGAATGAATGCATGGGAGTTGAATGTTATAATCCGGATATCGGATTCGGGATTTTAACCAGATGAACCCGCACTTCTAGAGGGGATTTGATGTGATCAATTGGTTTTCGTTGAAGGTCATTATAATTTGAATATGTATTGTATGAAATCACTTACTTGACTGTTAATGTGGATGTTTGGTGACTGCAGATTATATGGATCTTTCATATAAAGCGTGGAATGATTGATGATCGAGTTAGAACATGGATTGTACGGGAGTACGGTCACGTAGGCTTTTAAATATGTGATTTAATAAATATTATAAGCAAGATTAAAGGATGTAATACTTTGAAAATAAATGCTAAAATGGGTTCCAAGCATTAAACAATGTTTATAAAGTAAGAAATTTTACAGTTCGTATTTTTCCGCTACGTGTATTTTAGTTAAAAATGGCTTAGGGTCTAACAAGTTGGTATCAGAGCCCTGGTTTGAGTGAAACCTAGTACAAAGTGGTAAGTACCTGAACTCAAACCCGTGTGTTCTTGTGATTAGCGACCCGTACGATCCAAGACTCGACCAAGACCCGAAGGTACAATGAATATAAGCATGTATGTATGATGAAACTTACTGAGATATATATGTAAGGTGAGCCTTGGACAATGAGGATTTCTCGAGGATGCGGTCCCAGATAGAAATCATGTTAGGATACTTTATTTGTAAGTATTGAAGAAAATCAGATTCAACTGGATCTATGAAGAAGATAACAGTCCTGAAGATCACAACAAGAAGAAGAAGATCGGATAGGACAACTGAAATGAACAACATCTACTTCAAAGAATCACAAGTTGATCAAGAGATGAAGAAGATTATCAGAGAAGGTCATTTCTGATGGATCTGATGATATTTCTGATGAAATATCATCAGTCTCTGACGATTCTGATCATCAGATTTTCTGATGATTTGTTCACCAGAATTTCTGATGAAGTGGTTTATCAGAAATTCTGATGAATACCCCACTTGTCTAAAAATCAGCTCTATCCTGCCACAATAACCGAAGCTACTTAAAATTATTGGATATCATGATTACAAAGGCAACTTGACTGTTGAATTCAATGAATATGTCAAATGGCTACTTTATGCAGGACTTATTGCATGAATAAACAAATGTTTATTCATGTACCCAGCCTTCTATAAATAGAAGGATCACCAAGCAGAAGACAATTGAGTTAAGCTTAGCATTCAATACATACTAAAAAACTCCATTGCCTTCTCACCCACAGAATTCAAGATTCATTTGTATTAGATAATAATCTTACAATCACCTTGTAAACTATTTTGTTTCAAAGTGATATAAACTTGATAATTCTGTAGGTCTTGTTTCTTGAAAGTCTGATTTCCATTTACGCACAACTTTTTCACATCTACTGAAATCACTTGCCATATTACGTGAAAAGAAGTTTTTAAGCCCATACTGGGTCCAACAATTGGTATCAGAGCAGATTGAATAAATTATTTTCAAACGATCAATCGCCCATCTTCTTTTCTCTAAATATGGCTAGCTTTCAATCATGGAATATTGCTTTTAACATTGGTTCTATGTCTAAACCTCAGACTCTGGTCAGAGAGGAATACCCCCAATGGAAAATCAGGATGGTCAATTTCCTCAATGGTCATGACCGACCTCTGTTTCAATCCATTGAAAGGGGTCCACATATACCAATGACTGAAATACCAGCTATTCCAGCAACTGACCAATCACCTGCTATCCCTGCCTCCCGAGCTCCCAAAAGTGCAATACTTTGGAGTGAGGAAGACAAGGAAAAGGTGGCTGGGGATGAAAGGGCAAATTCACTTTTAATAATGGCCATCCCCAATGACATATTTTCACAAGTTGATGCATGTGCATCAGCTAAAGAAATATGGGATCAGTTGGAAAATCTTTGTGAAGGAGGAGAAAAGATGAGAAGAAACAAGAGAACAAACAATGTTTCCTCATATGAGAGGTTCAAAAGTTTACCCAATGAAAAATTAAATGATACATATCAAATATTTACAAAACTTTTGAATGAGCTAAAGAAATTTGGTATAACAAAATCAAATTATGAAAGAAACATAAAATTTCTAGATGCTTTACCTAGAGAATGGAGAAGTCTAACCATGACTTTGTCCTCAACCTTAGAACTTGGAAATATGAGTCTTCATGACTTATACAGCATCTTGGTCCCCAGAGAGGAAGAAATATTTGAAGAAACCATTCAAACAGTCAAAATCTTGAAATTTCTGATATATCATCAGATTTTTCAGCTTTTGCTGAAGCAATAGCACTGCTCACCAAAACATTTGAGCAGAGGTTGAGGGGAGGAGGCCAGAGATACCAGAGAAGTGACAGAGGGAGGATGGATGGAAGATCTAAGGAAGAAGGTAGATCTAAGGATAAGGGGAAGGCTGAAGTTGTATGTTACAGGTGCAAGCAGAGAGGCCATTATGCATTAGAATACAAGACCAAGAAGCTGAAAGATGTTGCTTATTATGAGAAGAAGCTGGAAGAAGCTAAGAAGCAACAGCAAGTCAGTTTAATTGCAGGGACAGATACATGGCTATCTGATGATTCTTCTGATGAAGAAGAAGAAGAAATGGCTAATTTCTGCCTCATGGCACTTTCTGATGACATACAAGAAACTTCAGGACAAAAGGTAAATTTAGACAATCTTGATCTTTGTTAGGACCGGTTTTGACTCTGAAACGACTGTGAAACGAACGTGTGACGTGCGGAATCCGTACACAAACGTGACCTAACACATGAGACGTAATATAATCGTGATTCTATTAGAAATCTGAAATTGTACAGCACCTGAATCACGTGAATAATACTTTCTCTCTCTAGATTCTCTCTCTAGATCTAGAGCTCTCCAAATGACAAATGTAGCAAAAGTCTTTAATTCTAATGCTAAAGCTCCTATTTATAGGCCAAGGATATAAAGAGGTTCTCTTTATTTACAATAATGCCACCTTGCCTTTCTATCTAGATATTACAATATAAAGACTTGTTTTCTTCTGTTTCTCGCAATGGCTCGGATTGATGAAGGCGATAGACATAAATGCACTAACAGACTCCCCCTTGGATATTGCCGCAGTCAATCTCGTAGCGTCTTGTCTTTCTCTCTCTCTTTGAGTCTTCTTGAAGTTTTAACACGTTTTCATCAACGTAGACTCCCTCTTGCTTGAACAGAATCCCTGTGGATCTGTCTTCAACTACGGCTCCCCCTATCTGTAGACTCTTTTCTTCATCAGGCTCCCCCTTTCGTCAAGCTTCCGTGCTTGGGATCGACACCTCGCTTTCCGGATACAAGCTCTTCTAGGATAGTTACATGGCTCCTTGAATCCACGCTTTCTTTCGCGTTGAGCTCGTCTTCGTACTCCCCCTTAGACTCGGCTATTGGGATCGTAGTCTGGTACAACATCTGCAAATCTCAAACGTTTATAAGTACAAACATTTTGAACTTCAATTGTCCAGGAATTGTAACGTTGGCTCTATTTATTGTCACACCCCGACCATGTAAAACAACAAAACATGGCGGAAACGTCGGGGAGTGTTGTAACAGAATCAATGTTTCACAACAATGGATTAAACAATTTCGTTTTATTGAATTAAATGTATTACATTACACTGGAATTTGAAACAAAACATAAACAAATAGTCTTTCATTGTTATTAAGTCACTAAGGCCTCGTCTATTCCTATGTGAGCGTACACAAATATCATCATCAATCATCCTCAACTATGGTACCTGAAACACATGTGAAAATACGTCAGCATAAAAATGTCGGCGAGTACATAGGTTTTATGAGAGTGTTAGATTCATGGCTCGTTTTACATGTTGCAATACTTATTTAAAAACCTTTTTTTGAAAAGTATAGCATTGCGACATAATTAACCAACTCAAATCAAGTTGATTATAATTTATAAAATTTCGTAGCCATGATTCTTAACTCCAAAACATTTGTTTAATTAAACCCGGATTGTAAATCGTTTTTGAAATAAAAATCAAAAGGTATATATATTGATAGAAAAACCTTGTATTATAACTTTGTTTTGATAACATTTGCCCAAGTGATCTAGAAAACGCAATGATATATATAATGTGTTAAAAGCACTTATATATAGGAAGTACTAGCGGCGTATCCACCATGCTTTTAACACATTACACCCGCCCCGTTACCTAATCACTTCCCTTAATCCCAATGGTTCAAATAGTTACAAATGGTTCACATAAATCCAACGATTACACATGGTTCACATAAATCAATCAGCTTCACATGGTTCAAAATGTATGAAACAGTGTGCTAAGTATGCCAAGTTAACATACAAAGCATAAAATGTAATGTAAAACAATGTGCTAGCATGCTCAGTCAACATACATAGCAGAAATGTAATGTAAATTAATGTACTAAGTATGCACTGAATGGACATACATAGCATAAAACATAATGAAATCATGTACTAATAGTGTATTAATGAACATAACAAGTATATGATATGAAAACATGGATAACACGAAAGTAACAAGTAGGCACATGTGTTTCACCCCAAAATGTTTGAAAAATAGTAAAAGAGGGGACTATGTAGTCACTTGAGGGTTCTTAGAAGTCTTGAACAACAACCAAGCAAAGCTAGAGGGATCACAGAATCAACCGGTGCCTAATATAGGTAACTATATAAATAACCGGACCTAAATTGGGAGATTGGATGGTATAAGGTTTCGTAAACCAAATGAGTATTGGAACTCACATGATATGGTTTAACAAAGCCTTCATACTAAAATGAAACCTAACCTAAGTGCTTATGACCCATTATGACCCGTTTAGGTAGCTTATGCTACTTTAACGCGTCGTTCGCGTAAAATTCGTTTGGACCGCCTAACTAGCCCTATGAAAAGTATTATATGCCTTAACATGTCTATTAATGTTGCCTAATCAGTTTAGATGTCAAAAATTATGTTACATATGCTTAAAATGAATTTATGCATAAAAAGGGCATTTTGGTAATTTTCCTAAGGCATATAAACTACCTATCATACAACTACTAAAACGAAGTGACCATAGGGTATAGCCTCGGAAGGTTATTCCCTATACAACTATGGTCACCTAATGTGTATGGTCGGATCCTAATGATCGACCAAACGGGTCGGGTTCAAAAGTATAAGCAATTGTTTACATCGCTTACCTTATGACCCTATATAAGCACAAATCTAAAAGTGATGAGTTAAACATGTTAAAAAAATGTTTAATGAGGTTTTAAAACAAGTTTGATATCAAGACAAAGGGTCTTGATACCAAAAGTAGTTTGGTTACAAAATACGCAAGAATACGCATTTTGGCCGAAACTATGACTCGTCACTAAGCCTAGATAACGTGGTAATCAGTAGGTATAGTCACTAGGGACTTTAACCATCAAGATTACGCTCATGTTATGAAGTTTAAACGAACTTCGTGTTGACCATAAACTGGTCAATGCAGAAAGTCAAACAAGGTTTGACTTTCACGCTAATAACGCGTAAAAGAACGAAAGAATACTTACAAAAGGGCCAAGAACGGAAGTTTGACCCGATTATTCTCAGGTATGAAGTGTAAGCACTTCAACTTAGAGAGCAATCAGATCAAGGTGTGGGTTTTGAAGCAAATGGGGCTGGGTATTTATAGGAAAGCAAGAACCGTTAAGATCGTTCATCGTAAAACGAGCTTCGATCTCATCCGTACACATGTGCCCATGGTTTTGTGAAACCATGGGAGCCCCTAGTTTCATTAAAACCATGTGCAAATGAGGGGAATAGCTAGAACAAGCTGGAATTTAGATTTTTCATTTTGGTCCCTTCCTAAGATAACTATGGCAGAATGTCAATTTTGGTCCCTGAATGTGCAATACATGGTTTTTGATGCATTTTTGACACGTTTAAGCCCCGTTAATCCCATTTCAAGGCTCTAAAATGAAGTTAAAGTATAGGGAACATGAAACATGCTCAAAAATATCTCGGATGTTGGTTCGTTTGGTCGTACGGTTATGTTGTTCGGTTAATTACGACGAAACACGAACGAATGCGAAAAACAATCCAAATTACGCTAGGAATGGAATTTTATCATGCCAATCACTAAAATAAAATATTTTAATGATTACATAAAGTTTTGGATGTTCGGATGTATTCAGAACGTAAGATATGCGCGAAAATGCAAACTTATGCACTTTTTGACGCTTCTAGTCCCTAAATGACCAAAAAGTTTATTTTAGCACACCGAACCCCTCAAAACCTATTTCTAAGCTATGTAAAGGATATTTAGGGTATGTTAAACTTATGGTCGTGTTCCAGAATGTTCATTACAGTACAAATCGGCATACTTTTGCAGTTTGTCGAAATTAGTCCCTGTAAGCGAATAAACTTGATTTCGCCACACCAAACCCTCCAAAACTTATTTCTAAGTTATGTAAAGGTTATTTAAGGTATGTTAAGCCTATTTCACTATTCTGGAGTGTTCGTTGCATTAAACTGGTTATATTTGCACATCTGTGCGCGTATAACCTTCCGAAAGCGATTGAAAGCTTGAAATCGAACAAGAATTGATATGTGCAAACGATACACATATTTTTACAAATCCCAGGTATGAAACACAATATTTCATTTATTTGGTATTTGTTTGATGGCCATGGAGGCACAGGTTTCACAGTCTCCCCTACTTCAGGAAATTTCGTCCCGAAATTTATTTAGAGGAAACTTGTGAAAGGCTTAAAACATGAAGTTGAAAGGATAAAACAACACTGGTTAGGGTCCTGAACTTCTAGTAACTTTAAATAACATCATGCTTGCAATGTAAGAGGGACACTTATATTCAAGTATATGAAGTGCCATTGGTGCGTCCACCGTACCTCTATTACATTGTTCACATTTCGTTATGGTTACCACTATCGGTTCTTACACATAATAAATCTTGCTGTGGTTTCCGGGCACTGAATTTCATAATTATGTATGCATCCATATTTACGTAATTCCTCGCACAGTCCACACAGTTGATCTTATACTGTGTAGGGGAAGAATATCAAACGAATAATCCTGTGGTGATTTAACTAGGCTACAATAGAGTCTCTTTAACTAGATCACCAAGGGATCTTTTAACTAGATCAACGAACAATCTCTTGAACTGGACCACCAAAGGGCCTCTTTAACTATATCAACACATGATATCTTTAACTAGGTTGACGAATCAATCTCTTCAACTAGATCAACGAATGATCTCTTTAACTAGACCACCAGAGGGCCTCTTTAACTATATCAACACATGATATCTTTAACTAGATTGACAAATCAATCTCTTCAACTAGATCAACGAATGATCTCTTCAACTAGACCACCAGAGGGCCTCTTTAACTATATCAACACATGATATCTTTAACTTGATTGACAAATCAATCTCCTCAACTAGATCAACGAATGATCTCTTCAACTAGACCACTAGAGGCCTCTTTAACTATATCAACACATGATATCTTTAACTAGATTGACGAATCAATCTCTTTAACTAAACTACCCAAGAGGAATCTTTAACTACATCAACGGAGGATGTCTTTAACTAGATTGACAAATCAATCTCTTTAACTAGACTACCCAAGAGGAATCTTTAACTACATCAACGGAGGATGTCTTTAACTAGATTGACGAATCAATCTCTTTAACTAAACTACCCAAGAGGAATCTTTAACTACATCAACACATGATGTCTTTAAACTTTGGAATAGTACTTAATAATCAAAGGGTTTTAACTATAACGTTGAAGCCCGTTAAGGATTTAAGGTAGTACCTTTGGATATCCTACTATGAATCCCTTATACGAAGATATGGAAGATTCTACGAGGATTTGGATAACATTAATTTGGATTACACAAAAACATAAAAGGGAACACATAAGCACATAAGCACATAATCACATAATTGTTTAATTTGACCTTTAATTTGTTATCTTTGGACGCGGATACTTAAAGAACACCAGGAATCCAATCCGTGGATTTCATTTGGCACTTTAATCATTTTCAAGAATCTATCTATGAAGATAGGATGATCTTCCAAAAATTCGATTTTGTTTTCAAAGAAACATAATATTCGAATTAAGGTACACAACAATTTTCGGATTTACGGAAATACCCTTAGGTACCCTATTATGGATTTATAGTGGTACTTTTGGGTATTTGTCCAGAGTTGTAACTTGCGCCTTGTACTTCGTTTTCTTGGAAGAAACGAGTACTTAGGATTTTCGTGGAAAATGCAAGAGATAATAAAATGGAAGAATTTTGGGGGTAGTATGTTCTTCAAGGAATACGGCTCCTTGATTGTCGGTATTGTAGGGGATACGTTGTTTATACATGCCATCACATTTGTACATTGCAATGTAAAATAAAAAGATTTATTTATAAACAACAACAACTGTTTCATGGACCTTGACAACAAAAGAAAATAATACATAAGGCTTGATTATTTCTAAACAACATTGTCTTCTAGTTGGTCAGATGCTCATCCCTGCGCTGGATTCACATTAGCAATCTTTGGGCAATTTCTTCGGAAATGGCCCATCTCGCCACAGTTGAAACAAGGACCTGGTGGAAAACGAGCTTAAGCAGGATTTACTTGAGGTTGGTTTGGACCACCTTGGTTTGGGGTAAATCGACAAGCATTTGCCAGGTGACCGAGTCGCCCACATGATGCACACAAACGACACTGTAGGTGAGCTAAGTGGTGTGCATTACATTTGTTGCATATCGGTGCAGTACCGGCATAAGGTTTCCTTGCAGGAGGTTGAGCTGGTCAGTTGTGGGTGTTTTGGTTGGGTTGAGCAGCAATCGCACAATTCTGCGATGCCTTACGCTTCTTAGAAGGTTCGGTTTTGCTTTCCTTGGTTTCCTCCTGAACATTAGCTGCTTGTTTCTTGTCGCCTTTCCGAAAAAGTTTGCCCTTTCTGATCTGAGATTCGGTTAGGGTAGCAGATAATTCAATGGCATGTCTAACTGTGGTAGGATTACTACCAGTAACAATGTCCTAAACTGAGTCAGGGAGACCATCAATGTATTTTTCGATCGCCTTATCCAAAGGCGTAACCATGGTAGGACACAACGGCTCAGCTCCTCATATCGATCAGTGTATGCTCGATGTTCACCGCTGTCTTGCTTAAGATCGTCGAATTCCCTTTCCAAGGCCCTGATCTCGTGACGAGGACAGAATTCCTTCATCATCAGAGCTCGAAGCTCTTCCCATGTTTGAGCCAGTGCCACATCAGCACCCCTACCTCTCATCACACCATTCCACCACGTCAAAGCCCGTTTTTCAAAGACACTAGATGCGAAATCTACCTTTCGCTTGTTTGGGCATTGAACATGTCTGAAGGTGCTCTCTAGACTCTCGAACCATTGTAGAAGTGCAGTCGCTCCTTGAGACCCAGAAAACTTTGATGGCTTAGCTGAGTTGAACGTCTTGAAGTTGCAGGGGGCATTATTGTTGTTGAGAGCTTGGTTACATTGAGCAACGATGTTCGGGATTGCAGCAGGCATCTGCTGCGTAATGATAGCTGCCAGTTCTTCATTAGGTACCTGGTTTTCGCGTCGTGGAGGCATTCTAAAAAGGGGAAGTAAGAGAGAAAACAAATGAAATGGCATTGGGTAAGAATAGGATGTTACAATTGCCGACCAAAATCATGGGTGATGGTCATTTGTTTGAACCACAAAGCAAACAAACGACACACAAAGGCTGAATCAAAGTAAATAGATCCTCATAATGTATCACGAAGACATGCTCGCCTATAAGTGGACACTCACCCCAAGAGTTCCCAGGTAAGAGTGATTGGTCCGATACTGCGGATTTGTACGAACACTCTAGCCTTAGACAGAAAACTCAGGGTACAGGCACCCACCCTTCCAGTTTGCACATGTTCACATTATTTAGACCCAAACTCTGACGAGATTTTGAAAACCTTGAAGGTTCGAAACCTTATAATAAATCATCCTAGAACAGATGATTAGTTTTCAAAGCAGATTCAAATTTATGTTCTTATTGTGGTTGTCACCTAAGGACAAGTGACGGTATTGTTTTAAAATCTAAACACAAGATAACTTGTGTTAGGGTCCTAGGAAGGTTATAGTCTAGGTCAAAGCATTACTAATAACCTAATTCCCCATAACCATTGGCTCTGATACCAACTTTTCTATCACACCCCGACCACGTAAAACAATAAAACATGGCGGAAACGTCGGGGAGTGTTGTAACAGAATCATTGTTTCACAACCATGGATTAAACAATTTCGTTTTATTGAATTAAATGTATTACATTACATTGGAATTTGAAACAAAACATAAACAAATAGTCTTTCATTGTTATTAAGTCACGAAGGCCTCGTCCATGCCTATGTGAGCGTACACAAATATCATCATCAATCATCATCAACTATGGTACCTGAAACACATGTGAAAATACGTCAGCATAAAAATGCCGGCGAGTACATAGGTTTTATGTGAGTGTCAGATTCATGGCTCGTTTTACATGTTGCAATACTTATTTAAAAACCTGGTTTTGAAAAGTATAGCATTACGACATAATTAACCAACTCAAATAAAGTTGATTATAATTTATAAAATTTCATAGCCATGATTCATAACTCCAGAACATTTGTTTAATTAAACCTAGATTGTAAATCGTTTTTGAAATAAAACTCAAAAGGTTTATATACTGATAGAAAAACCTTGTATTATAACTTTGTTTTGATAACATTTGCCCAAGTGATCTAGATAACGCAACGATATATGTAATGTGTTAAAAGCACTTATATATAGGAAGTACCAGCGGCGTGTCCACCATGCTTTTAACACATTACACCCGCCCCGTTACCTAATCACTTCCCTTAATCCCAATGGTTCAAATATTTACAAATGGTTCACATAAATCCAACGATTACAAATGGTTCACATAAATCAATCAGCTTCAAATGGTTCAAAATGTATGAAACAGTGTGCTAAGTATGCCAAGTTAACATACAAAGCATAAAATGTAATGTAAAACAATGTGCTAGCATGCTCAGTCAACATACATAGCAGAAATGTAATGTAAATTAAAGTACTAAGTATGCACTGAATGGACAAACATAGCATAAAACATAATGAAATCATGTACTAATAGTGTACTAATGAACATAGCAAGTATATGATATGAAAACATGGAAAACATGAAAGTAACAAGTAGGCACATGTATTTCACCCCAAAATGTTTGAAAAACATTAAAAGAGGGGACTATATACTCACTTGAGGGTGCTTAGAAGTCTTGAACAACAACCAAGCAAATCTAGAGGGATCACAGAATCAACCGGTGCCTAATATAGGTAACTATATAAATAACCGGACCTAAATCGGGAGATTGGATGGTATGAGGTTTCGTAAACCAAATGAGTATTGGAACTCATATGATATGGTTTAACAAAGCCTTCATACTAAAATGAAACCTAACCTAAGTGCTTACGACCCATTATGACCCGTTTAGGTAGCTTATGCTACTTTAACGCATCGTTCGCGTAAAACGCGTTTGGACCGCCTAACTAGCCCTATGACAAGTATTATATGCCTTAACATGTCTATTAATGTTTCCTAATCAGTTTAGATGTCAAAAATTATGTTACATATGCTTAAAATGAATTTATGCATAAAAAGGGCATTTTGGTAGTTTTCCTAAGGCATATAAACTACCTATCATACAGCTATTTAAATGAAGTGACCATAAGGTATAACCTCGGAAGGTTATTCCCTATACAACTATGGTCACCTAATGTGTTTGGTCGGATCCTAATGATCGACCAAACGGGTCGGGTTCGAAAGTATAAGCAATTGTTTAGATCGCTTACCTTATGACCCTATATAAGCACAAATCTAAAAGGGACGAGTTAAACATGTTAAAAACATGTTTAATGAGGTTTTAAAACAAGTTTGATATCAATACAAAGGGTCTTGATACCCAAAAGTAGTTTGGTTACAAAATACGCAAGAATACGCATTTTGGCCGAAACTACGACTCGTCACTAAGCCTAGATAACGTGCTAATCAATAGGTATAGTGACTAGGGACTTTAACCATCGTGATTATGCCTACGTTATGAAGTTCAAACGAACTTCGTCTTGACCATAAACTGGTCAATGCATAAAGTCAAACAAGGTTTGACTTTCACGCTAAAAACGCGTAAAAGAACGAAAGAATACTTACAAAAGGTCCAAGAACGAAAGTTTGACCCGATTATTCTCAGGTATGAAGTGTAAGCACTTCAACTTAGAGATCAATCAGATCAAGGTGTGGGTTTTGAAGCAAATGGGGTTGGGTATTTACAGGAAAGCAAGAACCGTTAAGATCGTTCATCGTAAAACGAGCTTCGATCTCATCCGTACACATGTGCCCATGGTTTTGTGAAACCATGGGAGCCCCTAGTTTCATTAAAACCATGTGCAAATGAGGGGAACAGCTGGAACAAGCTGGAACTTAGATTTTTCATTTTGGTCCCTTCCTAAGATAACTATGGCAGAATGTCAATTTTGGTCCCTGAATGTGCAAAACATGGTTTTTGATGCATTTTTGACACGTTTAAGCCCCGTTAATCACATTTCAAGGCTCTAAAATGAAGTTAAAGTATAGGGAACATGAAACATGCTCAAAAATATTTTAGATGTCGGTTCGTTTGGTCGTACGGTTGCGTTGTTCGGTTAATTACGACGAAACACGAACGAATGCGAAAAACGATCCAAATTACGCGACGAATAGAATCTTATCATGCCAATCACTAAAATAAAATATTTTAATGATTACATAAAGTTTTGGATGTCCGGATGTTTTCAGAACGTAAGATATGCGCGAAAATGCAAACTTATGCACTTTTTGACGCTTTTAGTCCCTGAATGACAAAAAAGTTTATTTTAGCAACCTGAACCCCTCAAAGCCTATTTCTAAGCTATGTAAAGGATATTTAGGGTATGTTTAACTTATGGTCATGTTCCGGAATGTTCGTTACAGTACAAATCGGCATACTTTCGCAGTTTGTCGAAATTAGTCCCTGTAAGCGAATAAACTTGATTTCGCCACACCAAACCCTCCAAAACTTATTCTAAGTTATGTAAAGGTTATTTAAGGTACGTTAAGCCTATTTCACTATTACGGAGTGTTCGTTTCATTAAACTGGTTATATTTGCGCATCGGTGCGCGTATAACCTTCCAGAAAGCGATTTAAAGCTTGAAATCGAAAAAGAATTGATATGTGCAAGCGATACACATTTTGTCACACCCCGGCCGCGTAAAACAACAAACCGCGATGGAAACGCCGGGGAGGTGAGTGGCGACAGAATTATTGTTTCAACAACCATGGCAAATAAAGTTTTGTATTATTAAAATTTAAAGTTACATTGTCTTGAGTTCAAATAAACTACATAATAACTGTCTTTTAAGTCACTAAGGCCCGAGAGATACATAGGTTTTGTTTATGCAGATTCATGACTTATATTTGAAAGAAGTGTTTAAGTAAAATGATGTCATGAATCTTGTAAAATGTTTTCCTTTGTAAAACCATGTGAAAATCAATGAAAATCAAATGATGATGAAATGATAATGCATGGTTAAATGAATAACCAAGTGAAAATGAATTTGGATAAAATATGTAATTTGTAAAACAATGTCATGTTTATGTATAAAATGTTTCATGTCTTGCCCAAGTGGTTTATATAACGCAACGATGTATAATACGATAAAAGCACTTATATATAGGATGTACCAGCGGCGTATCCACCTTGCTTTTATCATATAACACATAGCCCCGTTACATAAGTCACTTATCAATAACCAACCAAAATGTCTTGTTCCATGTCAAAATGTGTAGGTGTAAACCGTGTACAATGTCATGTGTATCATGTATAACCAATGAAATGCATAGCAAGTAGGAAATCATCTACTTAACTATGTAATGATGTCTAATGTGAAAACAAATGTCATGTATGGTGAATAACTAGAAGTTACTCAACCCCATAGAAAATGTATAAAACATGTTTTTGAATAAACCTAAGTTTAAATCAAATGTTATGCTTTGCAGAAAAACAATGCTTTATGATTACAAACATTTATGCAGTAATGTTAATCGCATACATTCAAGCCTTGAGACTGTGGCGACAAACCTTTAAACAAATTAAAGGTTCATCTAAAGTTATGTAGTCGGATTCTGTCATCCCCAACTTCCAAACAAACCCAGGAAGTCGGAAACGGGAGTTGTCAATTCCTATGGTACAATTACATAAGTCCGAGCGGCGTGATCAATGTTAATGAATGTATTATTGTCCCAATTGAACATACCAAATGTCATAACCAATGTAGCATGTGAAAACCATGTACTAGGAATGCTAAGTAAACATGCCTAGTAGAAATGTTCATGTAAAAACAATGTGCTAGCATGCTCAGTAAACATACATAGCAGAAACGTCATGTAAAACAATGTGTTACATATGCTAAGTAAACATATGCAACAAATGTGTAATAAATCAATGTGCTAGCATGCTTGACATACATAGCAAAACATAATGGAAAGCATGTACTATATATGTACTAGGTGAAAGTAGCATGTTTATGTCATAAAAGCATGAAATGCACGAAAGTAACATGTATGTACATGTGTATCACCCCAAAATATTTGAAAACGGTAAAAGAGGGGAACTATGTACTCACTTGGGATTGCTAATTAGTCTTGAGAATAAGACCAATTTAAGCTCCAAGGGTCACGGAATCAACCGGCACCTAGTATAGGTAACTATGTTAATAAACGGCCCTAAATTGGGAGATAGGATAGAATGAGGTTCTATAAATCAAATGAGTAATTGAACTCATATGGTATGATTTGATAGGCCCTACATTCTGATTGAAAAGTTTACCTAAGTGCTTTTGACCCGTTTCGACCCATTACGGTAATATAAGTCACTATAATGCGTCATTAGCGTAAAACTATGTTCGGATGGTAATCTATGTGCTATGCCAAGTCTTACATGCCCAATTATCCCTAAACATGTTACTAAATCAGATTATAAGTCAAAAAATATGTTCACATAGGCAAAATACGGATTTTAGCTTCAAAAGGGCATTTTGGTCATTTCCTATGGGCATACAAGCTAACAAGCATATGACTAACCAATCCTATGTGATCATAAGGTATAATCTCAGTGGTTATTCCCTTTGAAACTATGATCACTAACTAAGCTTGGTCGGATCCTAAAGATCGACCAAACGGGTCGGGTTCGGAAGTATAAGCGGTTGTTTAGACCGCTTATCTTACGACCCTAAACAAGCACAAACTAATAGTGTCGAGTTAGACATGTCAAAACATGTCTAACCTACTGATTTGGTATCAAAACAAAGTGCTTTGATACCCTAAAGTAGTTCCGTTGCAAAATGCGTGCTAAAACGCATTTTGACCGAAACTTTGACTCGACACTACAACTAGCTAACGTGGTAATCAGCGGTTATAATCACGGAGGATTATAACTATCGTGATTACAATCACGTTTCAAAGTTCAATTGAACTTTGACTTGACCAATTGATGGTCAAAACCAAAAGTCAAACTGTTGGCCAAATGTTTGACTTTCTGCACTACATAAGGAAAAAGCCAATAAAAAGAATGAAAGAAGCTCACTTGGGGTCCTTGCTATCTTTTCTACAAAGAAGACAAAGTCCCAATTCAGCTTAGAGAGCTTCCAAGCAGATGAGAAGGAGAGAAATGATGAATGAGCAAAGAATGAAGTGAATGGATGGGCTATTTATAGTTGTGGTGAGGCTCTAGGATCAATCCAAGTGGTTTGATTAGCCATTAAGCAAAGAAATCTGGCCATCCACTTGTTACAAGCTAATTAAAGCCTTGGTGAACAGACAAACTTGCCCACCACACAAAGAATTAACCATAACAGCCCCTAAAGATCAAACAGATTGCTAAAACTCATTTCTGGTCGTTGGGCATGCTTTACGGTCCGCAAGGGGACCCTTACGGTCCGTAAGGACCTTGCTGCAGATCAGCAAGTTTCCCAAAATGACAGATTTGGCCCCTGAGCTTTTTCAACGCGTATTGGCACTTTTGACACCCGTTAAGCCCATTTTAAGCTTCATAATGAAGTTAAAGTATAGGGAACATGAAACATGCCCAAAAATATGCGGATGTCGGTTCGTTTGGTCGTACGGTTGCGTTGTTCGGCTAATTACGACGGAAATCGTAACGAGCGCGAAAATGATCCAAATTGCGAAATGAATGGAATTTTTGCATGCCGATCACTAAAATAAAAATAGTTTAGTGTGTACAAAAATTTTGGATGTCCAGATGTGGCCAGAACGTAAGATATGCGCGAAAATGCAAACTTACGCCGTTTTTGACACTTTTAGTCCCTGTAAGATCATATAAGCATGTTGTCGCACACCGAACCTATCAAAGCTTATTTCTAAGCCATGTTTAGGTTATATATGGTATGTTTAACTTATGATCAAGTTCCGGACTGTACGTTGTCTTACGAAACGGCAGGCTTTTGCAAATTGACGCAAATAGTCCCTGAGAGCGAATAAACTTGTTTTTGCCATACCAAAGCCTTCAAAACTTATTTCTAAGTTATGTAAAGGTCATTTAAGGTATGTTAAGTTTATGATGATGATCCGGAGTGTTTGTCGCGTGTTACTGATCGTGTTAACGCATCAGTTCGCGTATAACTTTCTAGAAAGCGATATAGAGTTCAAAATCGATCAAAAATCAACATGAGCACAAAACCAAACATAAATGACAAACATTGGGATCAAAACACACTGTTTTATTAATATTGTATTGTTCAGAGTTTGTAAAATGATATCACAAGCACAGATGTCACAGTCTCCCCTATTTCAGGAAATTTCATCCCAAAATTTATTTAGAGGAAACTTGTGAGAATAGATGCGGATATTTCGCTTTCATCTGATCTTCACGTTCCCAAGTAAACTCTGGGCCACGTTTAGATTCCCAGCGAACTTTGACCAACTTAATCCGCTTGCCCTTTAACTGTTTAAATGAACGGTCCACTATCTCCACAGGTTTCTCAACAAAGTGCATCGTGTTATCAACATGAATTTCTTCAACTGGTATGTGGAGGTTCTCATCAGCTAAACACTTTCTGAGATTGGACACCTGGAATGTTGGATGAACATTTCCAAGTTCAGGAGGTAGCTCAAGTCTGTAGGCTACTTTTCCGACTCTTTCAATGATCTTAAATGGTCCAACATAACGAGGTGCAAGTTTTCCTTTCTTCCCAAATCTCATCACACCTTTCCAAGGGGATACCTTGAGTAGGACGTGATCACCAACTTGGAATTCCAAGGGCTTGCGTCGTCGATTCGCGTAATACTTTTGACGGTTTCTAGCTGTCTGTAGGTTATCACGAATCTTCTTGACCTTATCTGTAGTCTCTAGAATGAGTTCGGGTCCTGTAAGCTGAGCTTCACCTATCTCATTCCAGCAGACCGGTGAACAACATTTTCGACCGTATAAAGCTTCGAAAGGAGCCATATTGATGCTAGAGTGATAACTGTTGTTGTAGGAGAATTCGATCAAAGGTAGATGCGAATCCCAACTACCACCAAAGCCAATCACACATGCTCTAAGCATATCCTCCAGTGTCTGGATGGTTCTCTCAGATTGACCATCTGCTGTGGATGGTACGCTGAGCTCAAATGAAGTTGAGTACCCATGGCAGATTGCATGGTTCTCCAAAAACGAGACGAGAATCGAGCATCTCTGTCAGATATAATGTTCAAAGGAACACCATGTCGAGATACAATCTCATCAACATAGATTTTGGCAAGCTTGTCAGCAGATAGATCCTCACGGATCGGCAAGAAATGTGCTGACTTTGTTAGACGATCAACAACAACCCAAATGGCGTCATGACCCTTCTTAGTGCGCGACAGCTTGGTAATGAGATCCATAGAAATGTTTTCCCATTTCCAAACTGGTTGCTCCAATAATCCAGAGGGATGTTGATGTTCTGCCTTAACCTTAAGACAAGTAAGGCATTTGGAAACATATAAGGCAATGTCTTTCTTCATACCCGGCCACCAATACTGGGTTCGAAGATCCTTATACATTTTGTCTGCACCAGGATGAATAGAATAACGAGACTTATGAGCTTCATCCATAAGCAAGGTGCGAAGATTGTCTATGCTTGGGACCCACAAACGTCCCATGTAGTAGAATATCCCAAAATCTCTCAGTTCAAGCTCAGGATTGGTATGACACGGTATCTCTTTACCCATCAAGTCTTGTGTAACACAAGTATGTTGAGCCTGAATTATTCGGGATTGAATGTTAGATCGAACCTGAACACAGTGAAGCTTGACACATTCCTTACGACTCAATGCATCAGCTACGACATTCGCCTTACCAGGGTGGTAGCGAATCTCGCAATCGTAGTCGTTTAGGAGTTCAACCCAACGTCGTTGCCTCATGTTTAGTTCTTTCTGATTGAAGATATGCTGGAGACTCTTGTGGTTAGTAAACACTACACACTTTGTACCGTAAAGGTAATGTCTCCAGATTTTGAGAGCAAAGACTACTGCACCTAACTCAAGATCATGAGTGGTGTAGTTTTTCTCGTGCACTTTCAGCTGTCTTGATGCATAGGCTATAACTTTGTTTCTTTGCATAAGAACGCAGCCAAGGCCTAAGTTGGATGCATCACAGTACACAACAAAATCGTCATTACCCTCGGGCAAAGATAGAATAGGTGCATCACAGAGTTTCTGTTTCAAGGTCTGGAAAGCTTCTTCCTGTTTAAGTCCCCACTCAAAAGGTTTGCTTTTCTGAGTTAAAGCAGTGAGAGGAACTGCAATTTTGGAGAAGTTTTCAATGAAACGGCGGTAATAACCCGCTAGACCAAGAAATGAACGAACCTCGGTAGGAGTAGTAGGAGTATCCCAATCCTTAATCGCATTGATTTTGGCGGGATTTACATGTATACCTTGTTCGTTGACGATGTGCCCCAAAAATTGAACTTCTTTAAGCCAGAATTCGCACTTGGAGAATTTGGCGAAAAGCTGTTCTTTCTTTAGAAGCTCCATTGTAAGACGAAGATGTTGCTCGTGATCAGCACGAGTCTTAGAATAGATCAAAATATCATCAATAAAGACGATGATGAACTTGTCCAAATAAGGCTTACAAACCCTATTCATCAAGTCCATGAAAACAGCAGGAGCATTTGTTAAACCGAAAGGCATAACAGTAAACTCATAATGACCATAACGCGTACGAAAAGCTGTCTTGGGAATATCTTCTTTGAGAACTCGAAGTTGATGATACCCAGAACGCAGATCAATCTTTGAAAAGCAAGTAGCACCCTGTAGCTGATCAAAGAGATCATCAATGCGAGGTATCGATTCTTGATGGTAAGCTTGTTAAGCTCACGGTAATCGATACACATCCTGAATGATCCATCTTTCTTTTTCACGAATAGGACAGGAGCGCCCCAAGGGGAAAAGCTTGGACGGATGAATCCTTTGTCAGAAAGCTCCTGAAGCTGTTTAGACAACTCTTGCATCTCAGACGGTGCAAGACGATAAGGTGACTTAGCAATGGGATTTGCACCGGGTACAAGATCAATACGGAACTCAACTTGGCGTACAGGGGGTAAACCAGGTAATTCTTCAGGAAATACCTCTGGATAATCCCGAACAACAGGGATATCTTGGATAGTCTTACCCTTGCCTTTATCTTCTACAACATGTGCTAAGAAAGCAACATATTTCTTGCGTAGATACTTGCGGGCTTGGGTACAAGACATAAGTTTAAGGCTACTAGCAGGTTTCTCCCCATGAATTTCTAAGATCTCACCAGTCGAAAGCGGTACACGAACCAACTTCTCAAAACATACCACCTCAGCATGGTACTTTGATAACCAATCCATTCCTACTATAACATCGAAGCTCCCGAGTTGCATCGGTGTGAGATCGATAGGGAAAAGATGGTTATTGAGATTCAACTGGCAATTTCGAAGAACTGAGTCGAGTACAACAGGTTCACCACTAGCTACTTCTACTGTCAAGGGCTTTCCTAGTTTTGTTCTAGTCATCGCAAGCAAAGGCTCAAATGCTAAGGACACAAAACTCTTATCGGCACCCGAATCAAATAGAACAGAAGCAGGATGGTTGTTAACAAGAAACGTACCGTTCACCACTTCGTTATCTGCACGCGCCTCATTGG
This sequence comes from Helianthus annuus, assembly GCF_002127325.2. Lineage (NCBI taxonomy): Eukaryota > Viridiplantae > Streptophyta > Magnoliopsida > Asterales > Asteraceae > Helianthus > Helianthus annuus. The sequence continues at coordinate 68,749,254 of NC_035439.2, read as the reverse complement.
CATTCAGATTGAAAGCTCTACCACGAGTCGGTGCTTGGTTCGCATTTGCCAACCTCGGGCAATTGTTCCTGTAGTGGGTCAGATCCCCACAGTTGAAACATGAACCAGGCGGAAAATGAGGTCGTGCAGGATTCTGGGTAGGGTTCTGTGCAGCTGGGTTCAGATTAGGAACAAAACGGCAGGTGTTTGCAAGATGACCAGACTTGCCACAATTCGTGCAGATACGGCATTGTATCTGTGGCTGGTGGTGGCTATTACATCTATTGCACAGGGGTGCATTACCAGCATACTGCCTCTTGGCAGCAAGTTGTGCAACCTGATTCTGCGCTGCCTGATTAGGAGCAGCCTGGTTTGTCTGAGCGGTAACAACAAAGTTCTTGGAAGCCTTACGCTTCCTCGATTTCTTGGAAGACTCAGCAGCCTTCTTGCCTTTGTTATCCTTGGTGCTATCAGACTGTTTCTGCTTCTTGTCACCCTTTCTATGGAGTTTACCCTTCTTGATTTGGGATTCAGTAAGGGTAGCAGCTAGCTCAATGGCCTGTCGGACGGTAGTAGGGTGACTGCCAGTGACAATATCCTAAACAGGATCTGGCAAACCGTCTATGTACTTCTCAATAGCCTTATCCAAAGGCGTGACCATTGTCGGACAGAGCAAGCTTAACTCCTCATATCTGTCTGTGTAAGCCCGGTGTTCACCACTGACTTGCTTCAGATCTTTGAACTCATCTTCGAGTGCCCTCTGCTCGTGTCGAGGACAGAATTCTCTCATCATGAGAGTCCTGAGTTCCTCCCAAGTCTGACCCAAAGCAACATCAGCACATCGGTCTCTCATTACCCCATTCCACCAGGTGAGAGCCCTCTTTTGAAATACACTCGAAGCAAACTCGAGCTTTCGATTGTTCGGACACTGAACATGGCGAAATGTGCTCTCAAGACTCTCAAACCACTGGAGAAGCCCTGTTGCTCCTTCAGTACCACTAAACTTGAGTGGTTTAGCCGAGTTAAACTATTTAAAGTTGCACGGAGCAGGTGCATTAACATTGTTATTGGTGGCTTGGTTTATTTGAGTAATGAGACCAGGTAGCATAGCAGCCATCTGCTGTGCTATAATAACTGCCAGTTCGGCATCAGGTTGAGGAACGTTACGTCGAGGAGGCATTCTAAATGAGGAAACATGAGAGAAAACGAGTGAGATGATGTGATGAAAATGAGATAACGATAAAATCGACAAAAAGCAAGGAAGGTGGTCATTTGCTTGTTACCACAAAGCAAACAAACAACACACGGTGACAAATCAAAGTAAATGAGTCATAATAATGTATTGCGAAGACATGCTCGCCTATAAGTGAACACTCACCCCAAGAGTTCCCAGGTAAGAGTGACTGGTCCGATACTGCGGATTTGTACGAACACTCTAGCCTTAGACAGAAAACTCAGGGTACAGGCATTCACTCTTCCAGTTTGCAGGTGTTCACATTATTTAGACCCAAAACTTTGACTGGATTTTGAAAATTTGGAAGGCACAAGGCCAAAAAGAAATCATCTAAGGATAGATGATTGATTTTCAAAGTGGTTTTGTTATTGTGTTCTCGTTGTGGTTATCACCTAAGGATAGGTGACTGGTATTGTTTTAAGATCTAAACACAAGTAAACTTGTGTTAGGGTCCAAGAAAGTTATACTCTAGGTCAAAGCATTTCTAATAACCTAATTCCCTATAACCATTGGCTCTGATACCAACTCTTCTGTCACACTCCGGCCGCGTAAAACAACAAACCACGGCGGAAACGCCGGGGAGGTGAGTGGCGACAGAATTATTGTTTCAACAACCATGGCAAATAAAGTTTTGTATTATTAAAATTTAAAGTTACATTGTCTTGAGTTCAAATAAACTACATAATAACTGTCTTTTAAGTCACTAAGGCCCGAGTCCGCCTAAGTGTAGCACAAACACCCTTATGCATTAGCACATGAAACACATATAAAAATAGGTGCGTCAGCATAAAAATGCCTGTGAGATACATAGGTTTTGTTTATGCAGATTCATGACTTGTATTTGAAAGAAATGTTTAAGTAAAATGATGTCATGAATCTTGTAAAATGTTTTCCTTTGTAAAACCATGTGAAAATCAATGAAAATCAAATGATGATGAAATGATAATGCATGGTTAAATGAATAACCAAGTGAAAATGAATTTGGATAAAATATGTAATTTGTAAAACAATGTCATGTTATGTATAAAATGTTTCATGTCTTGCCCAAGTGGTTTATATAACGCAACGATGTATAATACGATAAAAGCACTTATATATAGGATGTACCAGCGGCGTATCCACCATGCTTTTATCATATAACACATAGCCCCGTTACATAAGTCACTTATCAATAACCAACCAAAATGTCTTGTTCCATGTCAAAATGTGTAGGTGTAAACCGTGTACAATGTCATTTGTATCATGTATAACCAATGAAATGCATAGCAAGTAGGAAATCATCTACTTAACTATGTAATGATGTCTAATGTGAAAACAAATGTCATGTATGGTGAATAACTAGAAGTTACTCAACCCCATAGAAAATGTACAAAACATGTTTTTGAATAAACCTAAGTTTAAATCAAATGTTATGCTTTGCAGAAAAACAATGCTTTATGATTACAAACATTTATGCAGTAATGTTAATCGCATACATTCAAGCCTTGAGACTGTGGCGACAAACCCTTAAACAAATTAAAGGTTCATCTAAAGTTATGTAGTCGGATTCTGTCATCCCCAACTTCCAAACAAACCCAGGAAGTCGGAAACGGGAGTTGTCAATTCATATGGTACCATTACATAAGTCCGAGCGGCGTGATCAATGTTAATGAATGTATTATTGTCCCGATTGAACATACCAAATGTCATAACCAATGTAGCATGTGAAAACCATGTACTAGGAATGCTAAGTAAACATGCCTAGTAGAAATGTTCATGTAAAAACAATGTGCTAGCATGCTCAGTAAACATACATAGCAGAAACGTCATGTAAAACAATGTGTTACATATGCTAAGTAACCATATGCAACAAATGTGTAATAAATCAATGTGCTAGCATGCTTGACATACATAGCAAAACATAATGGAAAGCATGTACTATATATGTACTAGGTGAAAGTAGCATGTTTATGTCATAAAAGCATGAAATGCACGAAAGTAACATGTATGTACATGTGTATCACCCCAAAATATTTGAAAACGGTAAAAGAGGGGAACTATGTACTCACTTGGGATTGCTAATTAGTCTTGAGAATAAGACCAATTTAAGCTCCAAGGGTCACGGAATCAACCGGCACCTAGTATAGGTAACTATGTTAATAAACGGCCCTAAATTGGGAGATAGGATAGAATGAGGTTCTATAAATCAAATGAGTAACTGAACTCATATGGTATGATTTGATAGGCCCTACATTCTGATTGAAAAGTTTACCTAAGTGCTTTTGACCCGTTTCGACCCATTACGGTAATATAAGTCACTATAATGCGTCATTAGCGTAAAACTATGTTCGGATGGTAATCTATGTGCTATGCCCAGTCTTACATGCCCAATTATCCCTAAACATGTTACTAAATCAGATTATAAGTCAAAAAATATGTTCACATAGGCAAAATACGGATTTTAGCTTCAAAAGGGCATTTTGGTCATTTCCTATGGGCATACAAGCTAACAAGCATATGACTAACCAATCCTATGTGATCATAAGGTATAATCTCAGTGGTTATTCCCTATGAAACTATGATCACTAACTAAGCTTGGTCGGATCCTAAAGATCGACCAAACGGGTCGGGTTCGGAAGTATAAGCGGTTGTTTAGACCGCTTACCTTACGACCCTAAACAAGCACAAACTAATAGTGTCGAGTTAGACATGTCAAAACATGTCTAACCTACTGATTTGGTATCAAAACAAAGTGCTTTGATACCCTAAAGTAGTTCCGTTGCAAAATGCGTGCTAAAACGCATTTTGACCGAAACTTTTACTCGACACTACAACTAGCTAACGTGGTAATCAGCGGTTATAATCACGAAGGATTATAATTATCGTGATTACAATCACGTTTCAAAGTTCAATTGAACTTTGACTTGACCAATTGATGGTCAAAACCGAAAGTCAAACTGTTGGCCAAATGTTTGACTTTCTGCACTACATAAGGAAAAAGCCAATAAAAAGAATGAAAGAAGCTCACTTAGGGTCCTTGATATCTTTTCTACAAAGAAGACAAAGTCCCAATTCAGCTTAGAGAGCTTCCAAGCAGATGAGAAGGAGAGAAATGATGAATGAGCAAAGAATGAAGTGAATGGATGGGCTATTTATAGTTGTGGTGAGGCTCTAGGATCAATCCAAGTGGTTTGATTAGCCATTAAGCAAAGAAATCTGGCCATCCACTTGTTACAAGCTAATTAGAGCCTTGGTGAACAGACAAACTTGCCCACCACACAAAGAATTAACCATAACAGCCCCTAAAGATCAAACAGATTGCTAAAACTCATTTCTGGTCACTAGGCATGCTTTACGGTCCGCAAGGGGACCCTTACGGTCCGTAAGGACCTTGCTGCTGATCAGCAAGTTTCCCAAAATGACAGATTTGGCCCCTGAGCTTGTTTCAACGCGTATTGGCACTTTTGACACCCGTTAAGCCCATTTTAAGCTTCATAATGAAGTTAAAGTATAGGGAACATGAAACATGCCCAAAAATATGTCGGATGTCGGTTCGTTTGGCCGTACGGTTGCGTTGTTCGGCTAATTACGACGGAAATCGTAACGAGCGCGAAAATGATCCAAATTGCGAAATGAATGGAATTTTTGCATGCCGATCACTAAAATAAAAATATTTTAGTGTGTACAAAAATTTTGGATGTCCAGATGTGGCCAGAACGTAAGATATGCGCGAAAATGCAAACTTACGCCGTTTTTGACACTTTTAGTCCCTGTAAGATCATATAAGCATGTTTTCGCACACCGAACCTATCAAAGCTTATTTCTAAGCCATGTTTAGGTTATATATGGTATGTTTAACTTATGATCAAGTTCCGGACTGTACGTTGTCTTACGAAACGGCAGGCTTTTGCAAATTGACGCAAATAATCCCTGAGTGCGAATAAACTTGTTTTTGCCATACCAAAGCCTTTAAAACTTATTTCTAAGTTATGTAAAGGTCATTGAAGGTATGTTAAGTTTATGATGATGATCCGGAGTGTTTGTCGCGTGTTACTGATCGTGTTAACGCATCAGTTCGCGTATAACTTTCTAGAAAGCGATATAGAGTTCAAAATCGATCAAAAATCAACATGAGCACAAAACCAAACATAAATGACAAACATTGGGATCAAAACACACTGTTTTATTAATATTGTATTGTTCAGAGTTTGTAAAATGATATCACAAGCACAGATGTCACACATATTTTTACAAATCCCAGGTATGAAACACAATATTTCATTTATTTGGTATTTGTTTGATGGCCATGGAGGCACAGGTGTCATAGTTTAAACTTTTAAGATCTTGGCTTTAAGATATAATAATATGAATATATCCAAAAATATATTGACTCTCTCCCCATATCAACAAACTTCATAGATTTTGCAGTTTCAGCAAACCGGATCAGAAACTGGCTCTTTTACAGATTTTAACAATATAAGAATCCAAATCCGTCATAGTTAATCATCCAAGTCCAACTTAATGACCTTGGAGATATCACAAACTGTTTTTGATTTTTGAATTTAAAAACTTCAAGTTTCAAATTAATGAACTTGTTTTATTTTTCAGAAACACGATCAGCATACCTAGATTTTGATACTCAGCATTCAGACATCGGTTGTTGAAAATAAAGTGAAATCAAAATCTTTTTGTATTTTTCTGAAATATAAAGCAGTAAAGAAATATTTACAAACATATTTACAGACAATTTTTTTTATTTGAGTTTGCGTCAGAGGATCATATCAGTTTATGACAAATCACTAGTACCGTTGAGCTTTAAACACTTTAAGTTCTAAACGATTCACTTAGATTGTCATTATACTGATCAACTTAAATTTTCACACAAACTTCAATTGATTCGAGATACACAATTAGTGTTTTAAGAACTTAAACTTATTCACATGTCCCATCTCAGAATATACTCCCGTATCCAGACTCATATATTCAGTCTTACAGGTGAATGTACACTAATGATATCTGTAAACGGGTAATGCGAGGCCATGAGAGCTCAGGTTAGAACTTCCGTTCAGACAGAGAGATGATGGCTCGACTTTAGGTGTGTCCCGTTTGGGGATCTTTTCTTCAACAGCACATGATTAGCATTTTTCAATGTTTCATCATTTTTTATGCTGAGGGTGAGCTTTATGATTAAAGCATGTATAAAGCATTATACGAGGACTAGGCTATTGCTTCCGCAAAATCAGAAGTCCAGGTATAATACCCCAGATATCATTACGCACAAAGACCTAGTATGTCAGAAATAGAAAGCCCTTCAAACAAGCTTTCAGGGGTTACCTATATATCCGAGAGATGTTCCCCACGAGATAAGTAAATATTTGATATTTAGGTTTATATCTCGAAAACAATCTACTAAGCGTGTAAAAGCCTATTGGCATATCATCATTGAGACCGTTTATCACATTAAAACATTCCATTTCTTTAGCGTACTGTGATTGTCTACTGATGTACTATCATTTCCTCTTTTTACACAAAAACTCTTTTTCATTTTCTCATGTTTTTGGCTTTTTTCAATTTTCAAATGTTTTTGTATTTTCTGAAATTTCTTACTCCCCCTAAAATGCAAAACCATTTAAAGAAAATTTGACAAACCGACACTGATGGCTTTGTCTCGCCATCCATTTTCTGCTTTTCGTGCACTGATTTGTAAAACATTATAATGTACCCCCATGATTTACAACACATTGATTTTTTACAGTTTGAAAACCGTTTTTCAATCTTGTGAAACTAACCATGTTTGTTCCGCCGTGAGGGTTTCGGCATATTCAATTAACATATTTTTGAAATTTTTGATTTTTTGACAAATTTAAAAACAAACATATTTTTTATTTTTCAAATTTTTGACAAAATAAAAACATATTTTTGGTTTTTAAATTTTTCAATTTTTAGGGTTTTTGAAATATTATTTATTTATGTACAGAAATCAAACAAACTTCCTGTTTAACCAAACCATGGTTCAGCAGCCTCCTCTTCTTGTGTCAGGCTGCTCCGACACTCTTCTTGTTGACATTCAGATTTCTTCGGAAGCACCTGCACAGTTATAATTACTCAATTACTTGAACAAATTAGCCCAGGTCTGTTGGACCTTAGGCATTTCAACACAATATGCATCATTTAACTTCCGAAAATCTTTGTCATTCTATACAAAGACTTTGTCAATTTTAACTTCAACTTTTTCATCATTTACCGAAGCGATTTGTTTCTTAGCTGACCATGTTTGACCTTTTGGAGTCCCTCTTTTGTAAAAATGTGACTCTTTTTGAACATTTTGATTTTGAACAACAGTTGGTTTCCAAAACTCGTTTGGTTTTGTTGCATCGACAGTTGTTTTCCAACTTTGTGTAGTTCTCAATCTGGGTATGTGAAAATTCCAGGTCTGTGTAGAATCAAACCTGTTCAGGTTTGATTTCCATGTTTGATTCGAAGCAAACTTGTTTGTGTTGTACCTCCAAGTTTGTTTTGAATCAAATCTGGTTGACCTTTGTTTCACATTCTCAGATTTCTGTTTCTCAACTTTATCAGACTTCTTTTTTGTTTCAACATCAACAGGTTTCAGATTTGGACACTTGCATGCAAGATGTACTGTTTTGTTTCCAATTTTTCTTCCAATTTTGTTTCTTTTTATAACCCAACCCAGCCTTCATGTTTTTCTTTTTGTAACCAGGTTTGTTATAAAAAGTTTTGTGACCTTTTCCAGCAAACTTTGGAATCTCAGACTTTTCAATCTCAACCATCTTGAAAACTTTGTCATTCTTTTCTGAAATCACATTCTGAATCGGGAATACAATATCTAAGAATAATTTGTCCGATCCAATCATGGTATAAACCAATTCTCAACCTTCTTTTCCTCAGCAACTTTCTTCAAATCATCAACCAAATTCTCAACATTCTTCTTCATTCTCTCTTCATCCTTCTTTCTCAGACTTGATGTCATAGCATGTCTAATGATTTTATTCAACCTTTTCTCATATGTTTTATCTTTTGCAACATTCGAATAGTATTCGCCAGACAGAGGAATTACTAGAAGAACATCATCATGAACTATATCTCTTCTGGGAACAACAGGTTCACCATCTCTATTGACATAACATTCTCGGTTCTTGTCCCATCTTTTGTTTCTAACAACATTTTGTTAGGATCGGAGGCTGTTATGATTGTGTTTGTTTGTATAAATTGAACTAATCAAAAGATATGAATGAAGATTTAAGTGCAGCGGAAATGAAAACAAACTTTGTAAACATAATCAAAGAGAGAAATAGAATTGATAAACACATGCTTCAAATTGAGTCGAATTATTATAATACAAATCAAAAGATTACAAGCATGCTTACAATACTAAACTCCCCCTCAGCCTGATACTCCAAGGTTGGTTGCACAAGATGAAAGGATTGAATTGAGGAGAAGAACTCACCCAAAACGATCAAATGTATCAGTACACAGTACTGCTCCATTTATAGGCAAACCAAACCACTGAGACATCTCAGCTGACGTCACCATGAAAGTGACATCTAACAAACTAACAAACTCTATCTACTGATCTAAACAACTACTGCTTTGCTAACTACTGATGTTACATTACAATACACAAGATAAGTAAAACTGATGTTGCATCCTTCCACTGCAGTGAGCCCAGCAGTACTTGTCATGATTAGCAGTGCTTGAAACAAGGCAGTAGATTGAGCAGCAGAGTTTTAGTTCTTTAACAGTCTTTGACTTGATCAGCAGTTGTAGGTCAGCAGTTGTTGGTAAAGGCAGTACTTTAGAGTATGTCAGATGTTGGAGCCACAGTCAAGGGGAAAGTTTATAGTAAACAGCTGCTTATTGTGAATTCATTGTTGTGATCCGGTTTTGGCTTTCATTATCTGTTCCTCTGGTAGGGTTCAATCCCAACAATCTCCCACTAGAACAGATAATGCCAAAACCCTTCATTATTCAGGATTTTTATTTCTCATCAAAAGTTCCCTAGCTTGTCTTTTAAATTCTTCTTCAAAGGCCTTGGAACTTGAGTCATCCTCATCCCTGCACAGTGAAAGCTCAAGGAGATCCTGCAAATCTTCAACACTAAGGCCTAGTGCTTCTTTCCTTGATATATACTTCACTTCGCCATTGGATCTGACCAAGGTCAATACGTGGGTCTTTTGATCAGACATCCACTTTAGTACTTTTAATCCTAATGGGTTTCTTGGGAGAGATTTATTTCCAGATGAGTTTGGAGATGTTGGCCTTGTTAAAAGTTGTAAGCTATCAGACATTTGTTTGAGAGCCTTCTCAATGACATCATTTGCTGCAGCTACGTCTTCTGCAGTTTCCTTTTCAATTTGCTCTTATCTCTTTTGTTGATCTGGCTCAATGTCTGATACTTCTGAAGTGTTTGCAGGCTTAGTTAATACCTTTTTGAAAAGGTTTTGAAGTTTTTCTGAGCTCTCTTCTTTTAGACCCATTTTCTTGATGGTTTCTGTGAAGTACTCAACTTACTTTTTCTTTACTTCTTCACTAGACAACTGTTTTCCTTCTTCTTGGTTTGTCACAAGAATAGGATTGTCAGCTGATGTGAGCAGTGTTTTGAGATTTTCAATCTGTTGTTCAAACTTTTTATAGTCAGGCCTTTTTGAAGTGTCTGAGACAGTTATCCTTTTTTTCTTAAGCCTTTCATAAGCTTCATCAGTATGCTGCTTTGACCATTTTGCTATGGCAGCAGCAGTGTTCACCTTTGCATCCACCAGCTCCTGTTTCTTTCTCTTGTACTCAGATGTTAGGTCAGCTATGAGCTTTTTGTATTTGCTCCAATTTGGAGCAGTCTTCTTCTTTCTAGGATCGTTTTTGATTCTATCAATCCTATCTGCCTCATGCTTTAAAGCAACTATTGGCCATTCTTCAAACTGTTTTTCTTCAGCAGGATATAATTTTTCTTTCATAATATAAGCAAGATATTCTTTTCTTAATTTATTTCGTTGATCAGCTTTTTCTTTGCTTAGTCTTCCATCTGCTTAACTTTTGTGAGCAGAAATTCCAGTTTTTCAGAGATGGCTTCATCACTTTGACCTTCACATTCAATCTTGGCTCTTATCTTAGCCTGCCTTGCTTTGAGCTCAAGATATTCATCTATATCTTCTGGGACTATGAAGCCTATGAGTGAAAGGAATCTTCTGTTTGAAGGATCATCTTCAGTGTAAAATTGTCTCATCTCATTTTTCACAGCTTCCAGTTCCATCGGATATTTTGCAGCATTTGGATCATATTTATCCTCATTTTCCTGAGTAATGTTTCTCTTTCTAGTATAAAGCTTTGTGGATGAAAGGGATTTTGGTTGTGATGTAGGAATGGTGAGAGCAGTGGTGGATGGTTGACTAACAGTGGTTGAAACAACTGGTGTTCCAACCGATGTTGTCATTACAACTACTGATATCTCAGCAGATGTCTTCTGCTTTTGAGCAGGGGTTGTAATGGCAGTGGTTTGAGTGGTGATGAGTGATTCACTAACAGCAGTTGAAACAACTGGTGTTTCAACCACTGTTTTTATTACAGCAGATGTTGTAACATCTGCTGTCTTCTGCTTTTTGGCAGGAGGTGATGGTGGGGTGGCTGTTTTTGATGGTGAATTTGGTTTTGGTGCTGTAATCACAGATGATGATGATGGTGTAGCAGTGGTTATGGTGGTGTGTGGTGATGTAGTGTGTGTTGATACTGCAGCTTTAGTTTGGCTATTCTTTTCTGGCTCAATGTAAATGCCATCATAAATTCCTTTCTTCTTCCACTTGATCTTCTCCCCCTTTTTGGCATTATCTGAGAAGGGTTCATTCATGAAGAGGACAGTGGGAGGAATTTTTCCAGAGGCCCTTTGGATATGAGCTTTGATAGCTTTGATGTCTGCCTGAGTATCTTTGAACCTTGATTCCACCATGTTTGTCAGCTTTTGTACATGTATAACATGCTGCTGATCAGCCATCTGTTTTTGTCTTTCCAGCGGTGGTTGGAACATGTTCCATAGCTCATTTGCAGCAGGTGCAGGTTGTGCAGGCGCTTGAGTTGGAGCAGTAGAGGATTGTGCTTTTTGAGCCTTTAACAGCTGTTGCACCATATCCTTTATTTCAGCAACTGAAGTTTCAAGGTTTTCAACCCTGCCCGTCAATTCCTGATATTTTCAATCATCACCCAAGTTAATGGGATCATCTGAATCCCCACCAGCAGTGGTTGTACCAATGTGTGACTTAGGAACTGAATCCCAAAAATCATTCATTGAAGCCCCTTGTTCTTGGTACTGGGGACTTCTTTCTTTAGCACTTGATAGCCTTTTGAGGGTACCAGTGGGCAGAACAATCTCACTGGTGGTTCTCATAGGTGCTATTGAAGAAATTGCCTTCAAGGGAGTCTTATGAATGAAACCACTGTCCAAATGTAAACCAGTGGGTTCAACATTTGTAGTGGCTGCTCCACTTGAACTACTGACAGGAATTACTTGTAACTCCTGCAGTGTAACCTCCTCAGTTGTTGCTGGGATAGCAGAGATATCAGCATCCGACCCAGTCACTTGTGGGAGTATACTCTCAGTGATAGGTGATTGAGAGGAACTGGTTTGTGTCTGAGTAACATCAACTACATACAACAAGGGTATTATGGATGGTAGTAATGTGGGGGGGTGAAGGTAAGGGAGTTGAAAGAGACATGTCCTTGGGATCAGGACTGTGGAAGATGGATCCGAGTGGGTCCAGAGCTTCATATTGTGGGGTCCCTGTGCTTACAACCTGATCCTTTTGTGAGAATGCAGGAGGAGTTTGAGGCAAGGGTGGAGATCTTTCATCCAACTGCTGTGAGGAAGTCGCAGCAGTGGTTATTGGTGACATTTGTGTTGTCACTAGCAGTTGCTCTGGGATCTCATCTTCCAGATGTGCCTTTGTTTTGGTTTTGGGGGGCTTTCTGGATGTTTTCTTTTTGGTCTTTTTAGTGGTGGCAGGTGTGGGTTTTAAAACAGTGGGTGTGCTGCTTTGATCACCTGGAGCAGTGGGCTCAGCAGCCGATACCTGAGGAGGAGTTTCATCTGCTAAATTCTGCTCAGGTACCTCTGCTTTTGTTTTTATAGGTGCCAACATTCTAGAGAATGTTTCAGGCATTAAACCATTTATTTTAAAATGAGCACCTTGTTTGGGCAATTCTGCATCTTCTTTTTCAAATTTTTGTTCAAAGTAATAGCTTAGAAACCTTGGAAAGAGTAGAAATGCTTTGCTATCAACATTTTTTACCAAATCATCAAAAATTTACTGGGAATAATTATAATTTTCATTATTTAAAATTGCATATCCCATGCATTGATTTTTTGATGGTATTTCGTTAAAAGCAGTTGTTTTATTAGAAACACCCATCAACAAAGTGTGAAATAAAAACCTTGGTGCAGAAGGGAAGAAACCTTTTTGTAAGGTATCCCTTTTTGGTTGCTCTGCATAACCCCTTGATGTGTGTAAAATGCAACATATAAATTACATCAAATAAGGCATAAAACTAATCCTTTTTAAGTACTAATGTTGGAAAAAGAGTGTTTTTGTCTTCCTTTTGTATTTTCAGGATTAAATGAGCTCAAATTAACAAAAGAAGCAAAAAGGCAGCTAAATCTAACATAAATACAAGAAAAGGAACATAAGTGGATTGCCCGACCCCTCGACAGCATCCTCCCAAGCAAAACAGAGAAGGCAGAAGACTGAACACGCCCCGTGCTCAGCCAGCACGGGGCCGTGCCCAAGAAGCAGCAGATAAGACAAACCTATAGAAGCTTCTATTGCCCACCACGGGGCCGTGCCCAGTGAACACGGGGGCGTGGCGAAAGTACTGCAGGCGCATTAATTGTAATTGCGAATTACAATTAATGAGGAAAGAGATTGTCAGACGGGCACGGGGCCGTGTCTAGCGGACACAGGGCCGTGCCCAGGCTTCTGTTCAGCCTATAAATAGGAGTGCTTGGTTTCATTGCAACTCATCCCTTGGCACACCACCTCTCTCACACTTCATCCACTACCCACCACCATCACAACACCATCATCCACCACCATCATCCATTGTCCATCATAGAGTGTGTGAGTCGTATCGGGATCCAAGATTGATCGTAAGAGTTCTTGATAATCAAGGCCATGTTTGCCTAAGTCTCTTACATCACTTGGTGAAGACAAGTGTTTAGTATAATACTTTTTATTTTTAATCTTTTGCACTTTTTTTTGGTTTTGTATTAATGACTTTAATAACTAGTTACTTATGTTGAAGGATATTCTTCCTTATCGTTTGTCCGTGGTGTCTTGGCATTATTTTACTGTCTATATAAAATAAAAGATTTTCACCATTCATATCTTCACGGTCCATATGGAGGTATGTTGGCTACCTGGTCGGGGGTTAAGGTAATGGTTTGGTAAGGGTCTTGCCCTTGTTCAGCGTTTAGAGGTCCTGCAAGGGACCTGGGTCAAATTTAGTAGGATCTCCTTTAATACCCAAAGGTATTGGATGGCGGGGATCCAAACTCTTTGACCCCCTCATAAGTTAACTACTATTAATACTATAACCCGGCTATTTAGGACCGTATCCCTGCTGACTCAGACTACTTAGTCGAGGGTAACGTCACCTCCAAAAGAGGGGCCTACCATAATTTGCATTAATAACTTAATTCATTATCTTTCAATAATCCGACCCTTTAGGATTGTATCCTTGCTGACTCAAACTACTGGGTTGAGGGTAACGTCACCTTCAAAAGAGGGGCCTACTACAATAACTAAGATAATCTCTTAAACAAGTGCAAAAGTGCGAAACTAATCAAAGGTTATACTAATACACGAGTCGGATCCAAGTGATTCATCTTGTCTATCTGTTTTTATTTTTATTTTTCAGCATTTAGTAAGTTTTATTTTCTTAGTTTAAAAATCTTTTCTAACATTTTGATTTGGTTAGACGTTGAGGATAAACCGGTACTAAAAGCTCTTGTGTCCTTGGACGACCTCGGTATCTTACCAACACTATACTACGTCCACGATGGGTGCACTTGCCCATATGTGTGTTTAGTGTTAGTAAATATCGTGTTTTATAAATTTAAAACTTGGCTAAAAGTGTAAAAAGGGCTTAAAATATACATCTAAAACATATACACACTTGCACGCATCAAGTTTTTGGCGCCGTTGCCGGGGACACAAGGATTTTAAGAAAGTTAGGAATCAACGGCCTAATCATTTTTTTATTTTTCTTTTTAATTTTTTAGGATTTTCTTAGTTTTTCAGCTTCTGCAGAGCTCAGCACGGGCCGTGCCTGGTCGGACACGGGTCATGCTTAGCATTGTTACTGGCAGTTTTTAGTTTTCCAAGTTACAGAAGGCTGACCACGGGGCCGTGTCGGTGCAACACGGGGTCGTGTCCAACTCTCCAGTAACTGGGATCTGGAAAGCAATCACTGTAACTCCGACCGGGGGCCGTGTTCACTGAGCACGGGGCCGTGGTGAACCTTCTGACCAGCATTCTTTTCTGTTTTTATTGCAGGACTTGGAACCAGACGCACCCCTACGTAGTGTATGAGCTCCAGTTCTAATAAGGACATAAAAGAACCTCTAGAAGAACCCGAACGCTTTCTCAGAAAAAGACTAAAAGCCAAAAACCAAGAGAAGGTTTCGAGAAATCCACTTCCAATGGCGGACCAACGTACCCTCATGGATTATCTACGACCCACCATAGGTAATCTCGGCGCCGCTATCAATGCACCGAATGTTGAAGCCAATAACTTCGAACTCCGCAACCTTTCATGGGCTTGCGGACGAGGATCCCCATCTACATATTACTAATTTCTTAGAAATATGTGATACTTTTCGGATCAATGGAGCATCAAATGACGCCATCCGCCTCCGAATGTTTCCCTTTTCACTAAAAGACCGAGCAAAAGCTTGGCTTAACGCCCTCCCAGCTGGATCGGTAAACACCTGGGATGAACTAGCCCAAAAATTTCTATATAAGTATTTCCCTCCCGCTAAAACGGCTAAATTAATGACTGAAATTAATACATATTCACAAGAGGACGGGGAATCCTTATATGAAACTTGGGAAAGGTTCAAGGAGCTATTGCGAAAGTGTCTACATCACGGCCTCGCGATATGGCAACAAGTATCCACTTTCTATAATGGGTTGTTGCCACACACAAGGCAGACACTTGACTCTAGCTCCGGGGGACTTTTAGGTAATCGGCGCCCGCATGAAATATATAATTAAATTGAGGAAATTGCTCAAACCAATTTTCAGTGGCACACTCCCCGAGGCAATAAATCTATTGCCCCGGGCGCCCATAAGGTTGATGAAAGCACTTCTTTACAAGCCCAAATCGAGGCCCTTTCTTCGAAAATAAAAAAATTGGAAATGACAAAAACAGTCTCGGTTATGGCTTGTGAAGGGTGTGGTGGGCCACATGAAAATTGGAGTTGTATGAAAGAAACAGGCGATCAACAAGAGTCGGTAAGCTACATTGATAATAGACCTAGGCCGTCGGGTCCTCCAACGGGCACCTACAACCAAGGATGGCGAAATCACCCTAACCTTGGTTGGAGAGAACCCGGCAATAGTAGTAACCAACAAAACCAACGAACAAACTTTCAACAACCAAGAAATGAGTCACAAAATTTCCCTCAACAACAAGGTGGACGAGAAAGGCTTGAAGATACTATATCTCGCCTCATCTCCGACACTGAAAAGAAAAACTCGGAAATATTTCTACAATTAGAATCAAATTTTAGAAATCAACAAGCTAGTATTCAAAACATAGAAAAACAAATAAGTCAACTAGCCCAAAATTTTTCTGAGAGACCACAAGGCGCATTACCAAGCAATACCGAAACAAACCCAAAAGCGCAAGTTCATCTCATCACATTACGAAACCGCACCGTGGGGCCTACGGAAGTGCCACCACCTACAGAGGAGACTATACCGCCACCTCTACAAGAGAAGGGTTCCCCTCCATCACCAGAGCCTACCAAGGCTCCTCGAGTTTCGTACCCCGGTAGGTTAATCCGTCAAAAGACCAATGAGCAATTCGCAAAATTCGAAAGTCTACTAAAACAATTGCATGTCAGCATTCCTTTTATTGATGTCCTAACCCAAATGCCCAAATACTCTAAGTTTATGAGGGACTTCCTCACTCATAAAAGGAAAATTGAAACTTTGCAATTAGTTAACTTAGGCTAAGAATGCTCTGCCCTCGTACTCAACCAACTCCCCCAAAAGAAAATCGATCCCGGAAGCTTCACGATTCCTTGCTCGATCGGGGACTCCCCCGTTCGTAATGCACTAGCCGACCTTGGGGCTAGCATTAACCTCATGCCCTCATCAATGTTCAAAAGACTCGGCCTAGGAACAACGAGTCCTATAAAAATGAGCATACAACTTGCTGATCGATCCGTCAAATTCCCGCAAGGTGTCATTGAAAATCTCCTAGTCAAGGTAAACAAATTTGTCTACCCGGCCGACTTTGTCATACTCGATATGGAAGAAGACACCGAAGTCCCCCTCATACTAGGGTGACCATTTCTCGCCACCGCACAGGCAGTGGTAGACATGAATGACGGAACGCTCACCTTAAGGTACGGGGATGATGAAGTAAAGTTCGGGGTTGGGAAGAGAATAGAGGACGACGACCCGGTCAACTACATGAAGGTTATTGATTCGAGTTTGGATGCTGCTCTCCGACGGTGCAACATGGGATGCAAAACATCCCACTCAGAAAATATATAACCTCACCTTGGGTCTAGCCAAGGACCCTTATAAACGTGGCGCACCACGGAGGCATTCCGCGGAACTATCTTTAGTTTAGTTTAATCTTTTAGTTTTAATTTGCAGGAATAAAACACACTCATGGTGGTAAAGGATGATAAGGGAAACGAGAAACATGGCCCCATGCACAAGAACAAGGCCACCCGACAACAATTTCTCCATTACAGGAGGTTCAACACGGGCCGTGCCCAGCCAACACGGCTCCGTGCTGAACACCCCGCTGAAAAATGCCCAGTTCAGGTAACTGGACACGGGCCGTGTTCACCGGACACGCCCCCGTGTCCAGGCTTCTGTTTCTTTTCTTTAATTATTGTTACTGGCACCTGAACACGGGGTCGTGCCCGGTCCCCACGGGGCCGTGTCCAGACTGCCAGTAACATAAATTTTTGCTTTTAACACCGTGTCACACATTTAATCAACCTAAAAATTTATTTTTGGGACACATTGAGGACAATGTGTAATTTAAGTGTGGGGGGGATGCTAAAACCTTGAATTTTGCAAGTCCTAATAACAAGCCTTACACAAAACTCTATTGGAACCGCTAATCACCCCAAATTTTTTTTTTCAAAAAAAAAAATTTCATTTTTTTTACTTGTCTAAAGTTTAAATTGGGAATTCTAAGACCAATAAGGTTATATTTTTACAAATTTACAACCGATAGCGTCGTGATAAAAAGAACGAACATAAGAAAATTATGAAAACGGCATGACAAGCTTAGTTAAAATTCGATCATATATACTTGATCACATAGAAAAACCCATTCCCACAAAAGTGAGTTTTGAGCCTTTATTGAGCATACAAATATACATCTTTACGCTAAATGCTCATTTTTCGTTTCTTGTGTGAATTGCTGCTTGGTTCTTACGACTCTAGAACTTGCCACGACAATTCATTCCCGGTCCTTACCAACTTAAACCCAAGTAAGTAAATGATGGAGGCATTAGGACTAACCCTTTTTCTTTCAAAACCATTATTTTTATTTTTCTTTTCACCTACCCAAAAACTCCCCCTAGTTAACCCCTTTGAGCCTAAACCTTTTCATTTCTTAACCCAAAACCCTTTTTACCCACAAAAAACCCTTTTTATTTTTACCCTTTATTTTAGTAACAAGCTCGGTTTTCGTGTGACTAAAAAAAAATAAAAATAAAAATAAAAATAAAAAAATAAAATTTTACAATGAAGTTAGAAATAAACAAACAAAGCTCCTAAAAAGCTTGTTTGAAGAAATACTTCATTAAGAATAAAAAGTCACTAAAACAAAATGTTTTACGAAAACCGACGCTTTTTACGATTTTCGCCCTTTTCTACTAACCACTAACCCAACTACCCACCTTTAGCCCAAGCCTTTACCCAAAAAAGTCCTCTTGATATTTACAAAGGTAAAAAGTTAAAAAGGAGGAGGATTGATTGCTTGGCAAGCCTATGGTAGGGATAAGTTCCATGCCGCTCTCGAGTGATTCACTAAAAAGGACACCTTCGGCCGAGTGTGAGTGATTTCTCCCGTGAGGTATGTGAACTTGTATATAAATGGAATTTTAAAAAGGCATGTTATGCCCAAATAAGTAATTTCTCTTATGAAACGTTCTAAATGAATCATAACGAATAGGATTGTAAATAAATAAAAATAAAACCAACAAAAATCTTGGATTCCCGACACTCTATGATAAGCCAAAACCTTCTCTTCTACC
Organism: Helianthus annuus; assembly: GCF_002127325.2. Taxonomy (NCBI): domain Eukaryota; kingdom Viridiplantae; phylum Streptophyta; class Magnoliopsida; order Asterales; family Asteraceae; genus Helianthus; species Helianthus annuus. The sequence goes on along the minus strand of NC_035439.2, from coordinate 68,730,547 downwards.
CATTCCATTTGGGAGTGTAAGCCACATATTAAAGAGTTTTGCTTGAGGACAAGCAAAAATTCATGTGTGGGGATATTTGATGTGTGTAAAATGCAACATATAAATTACATCAAATAAGGCATAAAACTAACCCTTTTTAAGTACTAATGTTGGAAAAAGAGTGTTTTTGTCTTCCTTTTGTATTTTCAGGATTAAATGGGCTCAAATTAACAAAAGAAGCAAAAAGGCAGCTAAATCTAACATAAATACAAAAAAAGGAACATAAGTGGATTGCCCGACCCCTCGACAGCATCCTCCCAAGCAAAACAGAGAAGGCAGAAGACTGAACACGCCCCGTGCTCAGCCAGCACGGGGCCGTGCCCAAGAAGCAGCAGATAAGACAAACCTATAGAAGCTTCTATTGCCCACCACGGGGTCGTGCCCAGTGAACACGGGGGCGTGGCGAAAGTACTGCAGGCGCATTAATTGTAATTGCGAATTACAATTAATGAGGAGAGAGATTGTCAGACGGGCACGGGGCCGTGTCCAGCGGACATGGGGCCGTGCCCAGGCTTCTATTCAGCCTATAAATAGGAGTGCTTGGTTTCATTGCAACTCATCCCTTGGCACACCACCTCTCTCACACTTCATCCACCACCCACCACCATCACAACACCATCATCCATTGTCCATCATAGAGTGTGTGAGTCGTCTCGGGATCCACGATTGATCGTAAGAGTTCTTGACAATCAAGGCCGTGTTTGCCTAAGTCTCTTACATCACTTGGTGAAGACAAGTGTTTAGTATAATACTTTTTATTTTTAATCTTTTGCACTTTTTATTTGGTTTTGTATTAATGACTTTAATAACTAGTTACTTATGTTGAAGGTGATTCTTCCTTATCGTTTGTCCGTGGTGTCTTGGCATTATTTTACTGTCTATTTAAAATAAAAGATTTTCACCATTCATATCTCCACGGTCTATATGGAGGTATGTTGGCTACCTGGTGGGGGTTAAGGGAATGGTTTGGTAAGGGTCTTGCCCTTGTTCAGCGTTTAGAGGTTCTGCAAGGGACCTGGGTCAAATTTAGTAGGATCTCCTTCAATACCCAAAGGTATTGGATGGCGGGGATCCAAACTCTTTGACCCCCTCATAAGTTAACTACTATTAATACTATAACCCGGCTATTTAGGACTGTATCCCTGCTGACTCAGACTACTTAGCCGAGGGTAACGTCACCGCCAAAAGCGGGGCCTACCACAATTTGCATTAATAACTTAATTCATTATCTTTCAATAATCCGACCCTTTAGGATTGTATCCTTGCTGACTCAAACTACTGGGTTGAGGGTAACGTCGCCTTCAAAAGAGGGGCCTACTACAATAACTAAGATAATCTCTTAAACAAGTGCAAAAGTGCGAAAATAATCAAAGGTTATACTAATACACGAGTCGGATCCAAGTGATTCATCTTGTCTATCTGTTTTTATTTTTATTTTTCAGCATTTAGTTAGTTTTATTTTCTTAGTTTAAAAATCTTTTCTAACATTTTGATTTGGTTAGACGTTGAGGATAAACCGGTACTAAAAGCTCTTGTGTCCTTGGACGACCTCGGTATCTTACCAACACTATACTACGTCCACGATGGGTGCACTTGCCCATATGTGTGTTTAATGTTAGAAAATATCGTGTTTTATAAATTTAAAACTTGGCTAAAAGTGTAAAAAGGGCTTAAAATGTACATCTAAAACGTATACACACTTGCACGCATCACCCCTATTCATGAAATCCTTTTTCAACTCGGTTTTTGAGAAAGAAGTTTTACCTTTTTGATCATCGAGTTTAAAGACTTCTGAAATGGATTTTGGAGAAATTTGAATCTTTTTACCCTGTATTGAGGAGTTGATGGCTGTGACAGTGTCTCCTTGCTTTTCAAGGGTAGCATTGTTCCAGAACTCTCTCTGGGTTTGTAGATAAATGGGAGTGTCTGCTGTTAACAAAGTTTTGTACTTTGATGCAGATAAAGTGTTGATGATGGAGTCGAAGGTGTTGGTTGTTGTGGGTTTTGTGAGTATACCCAAATAGTTGTGAGGGGATTTGTAGCGAATCTCTGTGGTTTCAGCGGCCATTTGAGTGGCGTCTGTGGGAGCAGAGGAAGAAGATGATTTTGATTTCGATTTTGATTTCGTCATTTTTGATGAAGAAGATCGAAGAATGATTTGGGAGTTATGAATGGGAAACTGCTTTGTGAAGAGAATGTTTGGAATTCAATTCGACAGTGAAACCCTGTTTGGGGTTTTGATCAGGGTTTTATTTAGGAAAAAGTAAATACTGACGTGGCAGCGGTTATAATGATCTGATGACTAAAAACTGACCACGTGCCAACCCCTGATGGAAGAGTAAATAATGGAGGACAGTTGTTTTGGGAACCACTGATGGATCAACCATCAGTAGTTACAACGGTAATAAATGGATCAGTGGGTGATTTTAACTATCAGTGGATAGCACATCAGTGGATAGAACAATGATGTTATACAGCAGTGCTTATCAAGAAATTGAAGGAGCAGGGGATTGAAGGAGCAGGGGTTGACTTTCAGCAGTGGACAGACTTTAGAAAGCAGATGTTTGAAACACAACAGTAGATGAGGAAAAACAGTGGTAGAAAACAAAATGAAAACCACTAGTATAACAACTGTTAGTGCAGCAGTGTTTTAACTTTTGACAAATAATTTTAGCATTTGCTTGTTCAGATTTGGGGATTGATTTTGTCTTGTGTAAGCTCAATATCATGTCCAACATCTGTTATTCTGCAGGAATGCTATACTTAGCTACATTTTAGATGTAGATTATCAAGTTTAATTTGTCAGCAGTTTTTCTAGGAAATTACATTCTAGGTTTACCACATGTACATTATTCCTGACAGTGGTTTAGCATCCCAGATGATGAAATCTTCTTTACTAAGGCTACACATTTTGTGTCTAATTATTTGAACTAGAACATGTGTATCTTAGTAGTTTGAAATCAATTTGCAATCAATTTTTGACAAACTTGAACATAATGTGACCATAACATGTGCGCCACCTCCTTTTGATCAATTTTAAGAAAAGTAATTTCACACAAAAATAAGGAAATTACATCCTGACCGGAGAGAAAACTTTTACTATCAAAAATGAGTAAAAGTACAAAATATATATTATTTAAAAAAAATGAATAATATATCCGGTTTTATTTGAGAAAAACACCTTTCTAAAAATAAAGGTTATTTTGAAAACAACATCAAAAGGATCTGGTAACTTCCAAAAAGGCTTATGATCACATCATTATGACCACTGATTAGGATCATTTTCTTGTTAATTGATTGCAAATTCTTCTTTTAAAGTCACTCACTGGAGATACCATTGTTACCTGAACTTTTCCGGAATTAATGAATGCACAAAGTTGCATAATGACCATTGTTTTCCCAACTATTGACTCGTAGGTGTTTTATGTTTATACTCTTTTCTTTTGACTTCAAAAGTTTTGAGATAAACACACTTTTGAGTTTTGTTCATTTTCTTCTTCCCTTTTTGTCACACCCCCAAAATCCACCCGCGGAGTATCACCGCTTGGGAGCGTGACTGACCAGGATCAAGCCACCAATCATATAGAACAACGTAAATTGTAAAAGTAAATGTAATTTAACCAAACCAATCCATATGAAAGGTGTTCAAAACATAAGTAATAATTCAACGTTTAGCGGAAGCTTATGAGTAAAAGCCCAACATAAGTAAAGTATGAAATGTCAAATGTTTAATCAAAGCATTCACGATCCTTGTCCACAACGACCGCGCCTCCCAGTGCAAGCTCCATGTATACCTAACGACCTGCAAGGCATGTAACAGAGAGTCAACAACTAGTTGAGCAAGTTCACAGTAAGTAAGTTCGTAATAGTAAGTTTGTTTCGTAACGTGTGGCTTTACTAGGCCGATAGTATGTTCTATTGTTGGGGGCTTCCCATGGTTGCATATACACTAGACTATTTGTAACCATAAGTGTTCTTCTTAACCTGAGAACAGTAGTACGTACAAGGTTTACGTAGGTTTTACGTAAGTGTCCTTCTCAACCCGAGGACAGTGGTACGCGGGGGTTTACGTAGGTTTTACGTAAGTGCCTGTCACAACCCGAGGCAGTAGTGAGTATAAGTTTACGTAGGTTTTACGTAAGTGTCCTTCGCAACCTGAGAACAGTGATGAGTACAAGTATACGTAGGTTTTACGTATGTATCCTTCGCATCCGAGGACGATGGTAGATAGTCTAGTAACAGTGTAAGTACAATCCCATTCTTTCAATCCCATTCCCAACCCCGGGAATCCCATGCCTTGGTAAGAGTGTGGACTCACCTTGGTTTGCTCGGTTTGTTATTGCTTCTAGTGTTAATTAATGGTTAGGTCCGTTACACACGACCTAAGGTACATTGCACATAAACTCAATGTAAGTGTTTACGTTCAATTAGGGTTTACAATTTCTTGATGTCCAAACAACTGTGTTCCGTGTGATAATCGTGTACAGAATGACATGACATAGATTGTTCATACATACAGTATCATCCAGTAACATACAGTAACATACAGTGGCATACAGTAACACTTATGAACCAAACAACAATCTCGGACCCCTTTAGTGTTTGAAAACTCAGACCATGTGTTTTGTTTACAAAACTCGGATCATACAAGTATTATTAAAAACTCAGACTAGGCAACCAAACAAAGTTCAGACCATTCATGCTTATAAAACTCGGACCCAAACACTCCTTATATATCATCCAACAAGTTCGGACCATTTAATAAATTCGGACCATGTAATAAGTTTGGACTTTATATATCATTAAATCAAAACTCAGACCAAACACTCTTTATAAAAAAAACTCGGACTATATATGCTTTACAGAAATTCGGACCATTTAATCAATACTTAAAATTCGGCCATACATTACATCACAAAAGCTCGGACTAGGCAAACAACCCAAAAATTCGGACCATGCACCCTTATAAAGTTCGGACTCCAAGATTCATCATAAAACTCGGATCCTGTTTACCCTTAGCAAAACTCGGACCATGGCAAAAACTCAGATCATATTCATTCCATAAACTCGGACCTTGTGCATTAATGAAACTCGGACTCAAGGAGTCCTTGTAAAAATTCGGACTTTAGTTCCTTTACAAAAATTCGGACTATACCTCACTTATCAAAATTCGGATCAACGATCAATCATGCGAATATTCAAATTCAATGGAACAGTTACGTTTTACAATCAAGAACCCTAATCCCAGACATTGCCAATGCTGTAATCTAATCAACAATCAAACAATTCTAACATATCAGGCATCCTATTGTCAGGCATTTGATTACACAACTATCCACAAACCATTGCAAAAACAATCAGGATTTTCAATAAACATAGAGTCATTGTTTGTAGATTTAGGGTTTTGCATGAATCACATAATCAAGGATTAACAACAAATAATCATTAAACGTTTACCTTAGATTGATTCTAGATGAAGAGAGAGATCAAGAGTGATGATTGAGAGCTTGTGCCACCAAGAATGATGAAGAAGATGATTGTAGGAGATGATTGGAGAGAAAGATTGAGAGTACGTATGATGATTTGTGAGAGAGGTTAGGGTTAAGAGTTATTAAGATTTCACTAACTACTCTACTCACCCCTAAGTATCATCTTTTACATAAAACACACACATCACAATATAATTTACAATCAAGACACAAAGTTCTCATGTAAGTCAAATAATGCATAAAGTAATGTATAGTTCCATGCAATGCTAAAGATTGTGAGACTAACTTAATTGTGTTAAGTTAAAGCATTAACCTGAAGTTACGAGTTGTCACATTATCCCCAACTTGAAAGAAATTTCGTCCCGAAATTTAGCATGCGGTTACTGAGGAAGCTAGTTAAGTTGTATCGTTTACTGATTTTCCTGGTGTGTCACATCATCCCCCCGTTGATTTGGAATTTCGTCCCGAAATTCTGTAGTAGCTTCGGCCTCAGTAGTAGTTGCATTGTTCTGAAATAACTGGGGATATTTGAGTTCCATTTGGTCTTCTCGTTCCCAGGTATACTCTGGGCCACGACGGGAGTTCCAACGAACTTGTACAAGGGGTATTCTAGTGTTCTTAAGGACCTTAACATCCCGGTCCGTGATTTCAACAGGTTCCTCGATGAAATGCAACTGTTCGTCGATAGTGAGTTCCTTTAGAGGAACTATGAGGGTCTCATCTGACAGACACTTCTTCAGATTCGACACGTGAAAAACGTTATGAACTGCACCGAGTTCTGCTGGTAGGTTTAGTCTGTAGGCTACTCTGCCTATTCTTTCAGTGATTTTGAACGGTCCAACGTACCGCGGATTGAGCTTGCCTCGTTTACCAAAACGAACCACACCCTTCCAGGGTGAGACTTTGAGTAGCACTCGATCCCCAACTTGGAACTCGAGCGGTTTCCTGCGCTTATCAGCGTAACTTTTCTGATGGTCACGAGCCGCCGCCATGCGCTGTTGTATCTGTGCAATCCGTTCAGTAGCATCGACTACCATTTTTGGACTATGATCTGACTATCACCCACCTCTGCCCAACAAAGAGGTGATCGGTATTTACGTCCGTATAATGCCTCGAATGGAGCGACTTGTATGCTGGTGTGGTAACTGTTATTGTATGAAAACTCCACTAAAGGGAGATGCTTTTCCCAGCTGTTGCCGAAATCAATAACACATGCCCGAAGCATGTCTTCTAGAGTCTGGATAGTGCGCTCAGACTGCCCATCTGTCTGAGGGTGGTAAGCTGTGCTCATGTCTAGCCGTGAGCCGAAAGCTTTGTGCATTGCTTGCCATAGTTCAGAAGTGAATCGTGCATCACGATCCGAGATAATAGAGATTGGCACTCCGTGCCTCAAAACAACTTCTTTCAAGTATACGTCTGCTAATGTAGAGAACTTGTCAGTTTCCTTGATAGCCAAGAAGTGAGTAGACTTTATGAGTCGATCCACGATCACCCAAATAGTATCGTTCCCATGCTGGGATCTGGGCAGGCCAGTAACAAAATCCATGGAGATTTCCTCCCATTTCCACTGTGGTATCTTTGGTTGCTGGAGTAGGCCTGATGGTTTCTGGTATTCCGTCTTGACCCTCGCACAGGTCAAACACTTGCCGATGTAACTTGCTATGTGGGCCTTCATGCTGGGCCACCAGTACGTAGTTCTAAGATCGTGGTACATTTTATCTGAACCTGGATGTACCGAGTAGCGGGACTTATGAGCTTCATCCATTACAAGTTCTCGTAAACCTCAATAATGTGGAACCCAAATGCGTCCTGTTACATAGTAGGCGCCGTCTTCCCTTTGTTCTAATCGTTGTCTTGAGCCGCGTAGGGCTTCAGCCCTGACGTTTTCTGGTTTCAATGCTTCTATCTGAGCACCTCGTATCTGTGCAGGAAGACTAGACTGAATATTAAGTTGTAATGCTCGCACGCGTCTAGGCGTAGTGTCTTTCCGACTGAGAGCGTCAGCCACAACATTGGCTTTGCCTGGATGGTATTTGATAGCGCATTCATAATCGTTCAGTAGTTCAACCCATCGACGTTGCCGCATGTTCAATTCCTTCTGCTTGAAAATATGCTCGAGACTCCTGTGATCAGTGTAGATAGTGCACTTGGTACCGTACAGGTAGTGTCGCCATATCTTAAGCGCGAAAACAACAGCTCCGAGTTCTAAATCGTGTGTAGTGTAGTTCCGTTCGTGAACTTTAAGTTGCCGCGAAGCGTAGGCAATGACTTTATCTCTTTGCATCAAAACACAACCAAGACCCTGAATCGACGCGTCGCAATAGACCACAAAATCATCCGTGCCCTCTGGCAATGAGAGAATAGTTGCGCTGCAGAGCCTATCCTTTAGGTACTGAAAAGCCGTTTCTTGTGTATTACCCCAACGATAGGTAACACCTTTCTGTGTCAGCAATGTAAGCGGCTGTGCGATCTTTGAGAAGTCTTTGATGAACCGTCTGTAATAACCCGCCAAACCCAAGAATTGGCGTATTTCCGTTGGTGTACGCGGTGCAGGCCAGTTCCTGATCGAATCTACCTTGGATGGATCAACATGAATCCCATCCTTGTTTACCACATGGCCTAGAAAGTGGACTTCACGAAGCCAGAAGTCGAATTTCGAAAACTTGGTGTACAGTTGTTCCTTTCGAAGAAGTTCTAAGATAAGTCGTAAGTGCTGCTCGTGTTCCTCCTGACTCTTGGAGTAGATCAGGATGTCTGTTGATGCATTTATTGTCTATCGCCTTCGTCAATTCGAGTCGTAGTGAAAAGCCGGAAGAAATCAAGCACATAATGTCACAATTAGTTAGAAATAACAAGGTGGCGTTTTGGTAATTAATGAGAAGTCTCATTAATTCCAAGGCCTATAAATAGGATTGTGATGTCATAACTTTAAAAACTCTTGGAAGACTTTAGATCTCATTTTGTACATTTGGTGATTCAAGTTTAGAGAGAGAAAGTCTAGAGAGAGAAAGTCGTTGTAAACGTGAATCTTGTACCGTACAAGTCATATTTTTCAATAGATTCTCGTTACTAGTACGTTATTGTGTGTTCGGTCACGCACGTTCACGGATTCCGCACGTGAAACGTTCGTTACGCAATCGAACGGTGTCAAAACCGGTCCTACAAGTGGTATCAGAGCTAGGAGCTCGATTGCACGATCAAACACATTGATTCGTACCGGATTACATCGATTTCAGATCTAAATTTCATAGATTTCTTCATCTTTTCCATTCTTATCACGTTTTTTTCTGAAAATCGTCAAATTGAAAGGGTTTTTACGGTCCAAAGTGTCTGAATTTTTGATATGATGTGCGAAAACACTTGATTTACAATCCTACCAAGTTTCAGATCCTAAATCCTAGCCGATTAGAAGAAATTCGAGTTTTTAGGTCCGAAGTTCGTTTGAATCAGCTAGGTTCCGTTTGAAATTGACACCTATCGTTTGAAATGAGGGTTCCCGTTTGACTGGTCGTTTGAACAAGGCTTACGTTTGAATTATCGTTTGAAAACATAGCTTTCCGTTTGAAAATTGGTTCCCGTTTGTCCTGACCGTTTGAGAGTGTGTCCGTTTGAAATTGGTTAAGTCAGTTCATGTGATACAAAGTATTGGCAGCCTAAAATTGATAAGATTCAACTCAGTGATCACGTGATTTGTCAGTCATTTAAAAGGCGAACTATATCATGTCATTTGTTTGTTTCAAATTGTTCATTAAAAGGTGTTGTTGAATCAGTTTGCATGTGACTTGCTGTGTAATAGTCACGTGAATTGTTTGACCGAACCACTAACCCAATTGGTCCAATCAAAGTTCATCATTTTTGATGTTCAGATTATATCGGTTGATTTTGGGATTATTTCGTTGAAATCAGATGTGTTTCGGTTGATTTTCGACGAGTTTTGAACAAATTTCAATCTGATTTGCTGTGTTTTGTGTCAAATTCTGTTCATTGACGGTTTGTTTCGGTTGAATTTCGAATCATTCAGGTTGTTTTTGACAAATTTCGAACGACAAGGTCAGTTGAAATCCAATTTCGGTTTGTTTCGGTTTGTTTTGACACATCAATAAGCTAGTGTCATAAAACTTGAACTTGCTGTTTTTACAAACAAAAGAACTTGCAGATTGTGCAGTAGCTGAGTAAACGATCTGGTTGAGGTTGTGATAATGATCGGCTGTTTCGGTCAAGTTTCGGATCATTTTTGATTGAGTTTCGGTGCTGAATTGGTTAGTGCAGCTGAATGGTTTGGGTGTTTTGAACAAGTACAGTGATTAAAATCAAATTCGGACACGTTTAGTTCATTTCGGAAACAGAAACTGTACTGAACTTGCTGTTTTCGGATCAAAGTTTGTTCACTTTGAACGCGTTTCAGTGTCTTTTGGAGTGTCGATTAAGAATTTCAGTTTGTATTGGTCGATTTCAGTTAAAATTCAGTGTGTCGGACTGATTTCGGTTAGCAGGTGTTTAATTCTGAACTGGAATAGAGTAGAGTGTTATTTGTTGTTTTGGTTAACAAAGAAGGAACTGTTATTAGCGACGGATAAAAGTGTCAAGAATATTAGTGATAGTTGTGTCAAGGTTCACTGGGATAAAAAGAGACGTGCTGTGTGTGCGACTGTATAAAGATAAAAACAAATTTTGACCCAAGTCGTTTGAAAATCATCATCAGTTCGCACACTCGCTCGAGCGAATTTCCACTCGATCCACTGTCGCCTGATCTTTGCTATTCAATCGAATAGTCATCTGTCTGTGTGAAATTTCATATCGTTTGAAAAACTCGCCATTAAGAATCTTTTGATACCAAAACATGGATTATGAAATTTATCTTACACTGAACAAGTTTGAAAATTTTACAGGTATCAAGGGAGAATCAATTGAAGAATTGATCAAAAGGTATGTCGAGTTGTATTGGGAGATGGAGAGATTGAAGATAACCAAGACCAATGAGGGATGGGTGTGACAACCCTCTCAAAACCAGGTATCCGTACGACTTAATTAATTATTAATTGATGCCTAATTACTGTGCTTTACTGAGTTTGCTGATAAACTGCTACTTGATTGTTGGTACTTGTACATATCTGCATCATACTTTGATATTCCTGTCACTACACTACTTATTTATTGAACCTTAGTGACAAACATGATGCACAAAAGCACAGTAGCACTAAACGGATACACAGTGAACATGCTGATATAGCCAGCATCAGGCAAACACTGCCTCTAAAGGCCTGAATGAGCCAAAATATTTTTACTACACCCAGAGTGTGTGTAGGAATACAAGGGTTGTATGATTACGTCTCTAGGGATAAGATACAGAGATTTGGATGTGCCTAAAACATACTCTTAGCACGAAACACAGCACTTTTATCAACACACTAGCTTCTAGCTAATTAATAAAGTGCCAAAATATGAGGAATTATTCCTGACACTTTGCAGAATAAATTGTGTCGCTAAAAATATTATTTATGACGCTTAACGGATATCTTAAGCACTTTAACGGATTACTATCCGACCGAACAACCGGACAATACCCGGAACATAAAAATATTGCCAAAATTAATATTGGTACTTTTCTGAGCAAGTTAGGGTCCCTGATTACCCTAACACCCGCTTTTAATGCACTAAAACAACTAACGAGGTTAGTACCTTAAAGTAACGCACTTAACCAAACTGAACCGTAACTGAACGATTGAAAACGAACCGAGCACCATTACATCCTAAAGATTTCGGCCAACCAAGGAAGGACAAGAGTACGAGTTTTATTATTTTATATTGGATTGCACGAGGATCGAGACGACTTTTTCTATAAATTCACTCATCTCTCACACACTCAAGAACACACACTTCACCTTCACATCTCTCCCTCTCCCTCTCCCTCCTCTCGGCCGAGATCACCACCACCCCCACATCCATTGTCGGTTCAAGTCTTGCAAGTTCCAAGTATACTCAAGTGTTGGTGGTTACGTACAACGGAGCTCGGAACAAACGGAACGCGGAGGACCTCTACCGTTTGCTATTATCCACGCAGTTTTCGCCATAGATCTTCCCTAGCCCCGAGCTAGAGGTATAACGTTTAAAACTCATTATTAATCGTGTCTAAAGTGGTTAAAAGGATTTTTGATGGTTGAATGTCGATAACCCGCTAAATGAAACTTTAAAGTCTTCAAAAACGTGTATTTCGTTGGATAAAAGCACATAACGCGTGTAAAAGTCGTAGTACTTGAAGATGTTGATTAATATGGCCCGATCTACGATGTGGTGGCTCTCATCATCGTTTAACCCGACTTTGTCCGGATCGCGTATCTTGACATACACTTGTTTCTTGTGTACAAGGGTTAAAAGGTGAAACTCCACCACACGGGAAACATGAACTTGTGTAAAAATGTTTTGACATGAAAAATAGTATCTAAAACAAGCCGATCTACGGATGTACAAGTGGTATATTCGTAGGACCGGGTGTCGAGAAAATCACGTTTTTATAAAAATGGGTAAGATATGAATAAGTATGATTTTCTATAAACTACAAGTGTAGAAACACTTGTACATAAAAGATCCGACAAAATATTGAGTTTTCACAAAAGTTGTCGGGAAGTTGTGAAGAGTGATTGTTTCTAAAAACGGGGTTTTTACAAGACTAAGTTATTATATGAATAGATCCACTAATATAAAGTGATCTACAAAACGACTCTTGGAAAAATTACAAGTTCATGTGGTAATGCGACCTCGCAAAATAATCTACAATTTGAAGTGTTAAAACTTGTTTAGCATGTTGGAAAATTGTTTCGGTTGATTTAATAAATTGTTGAGATGTTTTTGTAAAAGAAAATGATACGCTTGAAAGCGTGGCCACCTCCAGTTACAGGGGAAACTCTGGCGAAATTTTCTAAAAATCTAACACTTAGAATATTTACAAGTGTTGGAATTATTTTTGAAGTATTTACAAAATATATTTCGCCATGACTTTATTAAATATTCGGAGGTGGGATTTTCACAAAAATAAACGTGATAAATATTTATTCAATAAATATATTTTTCACAACACTGTTTATGATTATTTTGTGAAAATGTATAAATATTATTTTTAGAGTAAAAATAATATTTACAAACTTTGTCGAACTCAAAATAATACAAACGCTTATACGACAAGCATAAAAGTTACAACGGTAATTTCTATTACCACCTAATCATTAAAACGTAACTTACGCTTTACGCAGAAATATTCATCGACACGTATGTTGTCAACGTATTATTTTGGAAAAGAATTATGTAAAGAAAATATATTATTTTTGAGAAAAATAATTATATTTTGGAATAAGAAATAAAATATATTAAGTGGGACTTAATGAGATAATATGAATACACATGTATTTAAATCCCCCATCCTTGGGAAGGAAAGTAAAATACCAAATATACACACGAAGCGGTTGTCTAACCGTTTCCCAAAAATATCAACTATGAAGCTAAAGCACGGCCATCCGTCTAATAGAATTAGCACATGTAGGTCGTTGCGCAGCACACGGATATTCGGATTACTGATTTAGTGACGCCTTCACTGTGAGTTCATGTCCCCCTTTTCTCTTAACTGTTTTCAGTTTTATAAACTGCGGGGGTGAAATACATGTTACAATGATTATGGATATGTTATACATGGTATGGTTAGCGTAAGGAGGGTTACTTAGATCATGTGAATGGGTAGGCGGAAACTTGAGGTCATTAATCCTCAGGGTAGGACCGAGGGGCAGGAGCGGTAGATCTATTTGGGTGTAGCGAGCCCAGTCCCAGGTCCAGCAGAACGGACCTTGGGATGACTTTGTTCCCGACGCATAAATTTGCTAGGTTTGAGCCTTCCTACTTGCATTTACACATATCAATGGCCTTGCAAACCATTGGTGATCTCTTTTTCCTTATTTGCTACATACCAGGGTTTTTGATAAAGATAAAGGTTTATTTACTCATTTTCGCATGAACTCGCTCAACATTATTGTTGATTTTTCAACTTACATGTATTTCAGGGAATTAAGGATCTGGCACGGTTTAGCAGGATTTCCCGCTGCATTTAGATTCAGAGTCATCCGGGGTTCAAGGCTCATGGCTCTTTCCTGGACAAGCCATGGCCCCTGAACCGTGTTTATTTTGTTTGCATTATGGTAGTAGTTGTACTGTTTAAGACAAGTAATGGTTGTTAGGTGTTTACCCATCTAGAAAATGTTTGACAATTTTATTTTCTATGGATGACTTTGCATGATTTTAAATTCATATAGCTTGTTATGGTTAAGCTATGGTATTAAGAAGTCACACCAAATTAACCACGCTTCCGCAAAGCCAGGGTGTGACAGCTTGGTATCAGAGCTCTGATCATAGCGAACTAGGGTTCATTTTGAGTCTAGACTATGATCACTAGGGCTCTCACGAAAATGTTTTTCTGCATACCACTTAAGTCCAGATCCAAAACTTTTTATAAACAAATGTTGAGCATATTTTATTATTTTAGGCTCAGTCTGGGAGGCTGAGGCTCGGTCTGGGAGGTCGAGGCTCGATCCAATCGATCGAGGTAGTTGTCTAGTGGGACTAGGGAGTCAGTCTGGGAGACTGGGAAATGTTTGCTAGTGGGACTAGGGAGTCAGTCTGGGAGGCTGGGAAATGTTTGCTAGTGGGACTAGGGAGTCAGTCTGGGAGGCTGGGAAAGGTTGGCTAGTGGGACTAGGAAGGACAGTCTGGGAGGCTGGGAGGCTAGTGGGACTAGGAGGAATATGTGATTATTATGTGGTAACTTGTGTGATTACCTGATTTGCTGATATTTGTACATACTTGTGATTGTATTACAGACTCATGGATACCTCAGATACAGGAGATTCGGACACTACTGGACCCCGACCCATGGAGTCAGACGAGAGTATGTCATCAGAGCACGAGGTGCACACCTCGGATTATACCAGTACAGACGACGACGACTTTCAGCCATTCGCGCTACCTGACGGCGTCGATGAGCCCATCGTTGGTGGTCCTGCTGCGGATCTTCCTCTCGCTGTGATTCCCGCCCCGATTCCTCTTGCATCCTACCCAGCTTATGAGCTTATGCTTGATGCCGAGGCTGGTGACGATATTGATCTTTTCGGTGATGAGCTATACGAGGACGAGGATCCTGACCCAGCTCTTTTGCCCGCTGGCGGTCTTTTGATGATCGCCGATGCTCCTGCCGGAGACTCGCCTGTTCATTCTCCAGCTCCAGACTCCTTTGAGTCTGTGGCATCTGCTCCATCACATGTGGCGAGCACGCAGCTTTTCGTTCATGACTCGGATCCTGACCAGGCGTCATCTGCCGCCCCTATGCCGAGCTTTGTTTTTGAGCATGACGATATCGAGGATTCTGACCCTGTATTTCCTCCTGGATTCGATCCAGACCGTGATATTGAGTTCGTTCATATGGACCAGCCTGTAGAGGACCCCGTTGACCCTGCCGACCCTTTTGATCCTATCGATCCGGACTTTGACTTCGATATGGCGTTTGACGATCCCGAGCCTGCAGTAGCTCCAGAGCAGGCCGCTGCTTTCGATCCCGCACATGAGCATGGTTTGGCACATGCTGATGTTCCTGTTGATCCTATTTTGGCGGGTCAGCCACTTGGCGATGTTCCTGTTGATGATATTCCTTTGTTAGATGCTGACCATGTTGTTGATCCTCTTGTTGACCCTCTGATCGCTGACATTCCAGTTGACCCTCATGTCGATCATATTGATCCTGTTGTTGCTCACGTTGATCCTGCTGTTGCTCACGTTGATCCTGTTTTAGCTCCTGTTGATCCCTTACCTATTGAGCCCGAGCATGCTCTGTTTGCAGAGCACATGGATCCCCCTGACGAGGAGGCTCAGCACGGTTGGATACCGGCTGACGAGGATGTTCCGCCGCTTCCTCCTCACCGCATGGATGCTCACCATCCTGAGTTCTCGTTTCAGATTCCTTCTGTCATACCTCCAGCGGGGCCTGGAGAGGGCTCTTCCGCCCATCCATTTGGCCATGTACCGATGCCATTACCTGTCATGCCCCAGATAGCATCCATCCCATCTTCTGTTGCACCTATCGATCTTACCAGCACGCCATTACTTTGGTCCTCTTCCTCACCCATGCCACCCACAGATCCATACCACCCATTTCATTTGGGCCATACTATTGAGGATCTTTTGATGTCATTTGTACACCAGCATGATTCCCATTCTCAGCGTTTGCAGGAGCTCGAGAGAGCTCAGATGCCTCCTTATCCATATCTTGGTCCGTCATCCTCATCTGCTCAGCCATTTCGGTCTTTTCCTCCTGACATTGTTGCTCGACTTTCGATCCTAGAGCAGCAGATTGCATCCGTGATCCGCACCCAGCAGGCCTTGGAGGAGGATTGGCTTCTCTTTCGCCGCCTACATTATCCTCCACCACCACCACCCTTCTAGAGATCATCGACGTTACCAGGGTAGACACCGGTGAGACAGCCGCGATTGTTATGCACAGCTTTTGAAGACCATTTGACCACACAGATTTTTGTTGATACATGTGATGTATTGTTTGTATGTAACGCTGATATGATGTATTTTGTACAGGGGTGATGTAACCCCTATGTGATTGATGGATGTACTAACACACTTACTATGCTTATGGTCTTGATATATATGCAATCGCCGCATTCTCATCATATCTGATTTACTTGATTGATTATTTTTATATTTGGACATGGGATGTTGGACATGGGATGTTGTGTGTGATATATTGATAACATGAGATGTTATATGCTATTACTATTACTATATACGTATGATTTCTATGGCCTAATCGACGTACGCAACTTTAGAAAATGGCACCAAGACGTCAACCGCAGCCGATGCCCACGACTCAAGAAGAACTGCAAGGAATCATTGCTGCCGCGATTGCTCAATATGCTGCATCGCAGGGAGGACCCAGCTGGAGTAGCTCCAATGGCAATGGCAACCAGAATCCCACTCATGGTAACCCTAAGTCTTTACGACGTACCATGATCTAATCGGATTCCTGTAACGATTGCTAATACAGTTCCTATGTTGAAACGAATGTGCAGGGTGCACCTTCAAGCAGTTTCTGGACTGTAAGCCCACAAACTTCGACGGCACGGGCGGTGCTGTTGCCTTCGTTCGTTGGGCAGAGAAGACTGATTCCACCATCCGTATGAGCAAATGTGCGATCGACCAGCAGGTCACTTACATTTCAGGGCTGTTTCTAGATGGAGCCCTATCTTGGTGGAACCTTCAAGTGCAAACTCTAGGCGAAGCTGCCGCCTACACCCTGTCTTGGGCCGAATTGAAAGAGCTTATGCGGAAGAAGTACTGCTCTCGCGCGGAGATTCAAAAGCTTGAAACTGAGTTTTGGCACTTAAAGATGGAAGGGTCGAAGATAGCGGAATATGTTCAGAGATTCCACGATCTGTCTCACGTGGTACCTTATATGGTAACACCCGAGTTTAAGAGGGTTGAGCGCTTCATCTGGGGATTGGCTCCTCAGATAATCAGTATGGTGACTTCTTCCAAACCCGCAACCATCACAGAAGCCATCGATCTGAGTGTGGCTTTAACTGAAGAAGCGATTCGGTTAAACAAGTTCGATGAGATTGAACCCAAGGGAAAGGAGACTCATGTGGAGTCATCTAGTGGCAATAAGCGGAAGTTTTCAAGTTTCAAGCAAAGCACCGGGACGGTGGTCAAGAAGGGAGAAGCGAATGCACCAGCTCAAGATTCAGTTGGTGGTGGAAAGAAGAGCAGGGGATACATGGGTGCACAGCCCAAGTGCAACTCATGTCAAAAACATCACTCCGGTCGTTGTGGGTTGAAAGTTTGTGAAGCATGTGGAAAGGTTGGCCACCTGAAGGAGACTTGTTGGGCAAATGCTGGCCGGGGAGGTCAGGGAGGAAATGGGAATAGGAATACCCGTGGTGGTAATGGGAACCGCCCACAAGGAAATCAAGGAGGAAATGGAAACCGTGCTAACCAAGCAGGCACCGTGAACCGAAACCAGGGAAACCACCAGGCTGGGAACAATGGTGGAAACGGGCAGAGGCCCGGGTGTTTTAATTGTGGAGATCAAGGGCACTTCAAGAGGAACTGTCCGGAATTGACCCAAGCTCGTGGAAGAGTTTTCAACATGGAGGCCAGGGAAGCGCGCCAGGATCCCAATGTTGTTACTGGTACGTTCCCTGTAAACCAACGCTATGCGTCTGTTTTGTTTGATACTGGTGCCGATTATAGCTTCGTATCGCTAGAATTTAAGAACACGCTTGGTTTAGCCGCTAGTAAGTTAGATATTCCTTATTCAATCGAGTTAGCTAATGGGAAGTTAGTAGAAGCCAATGAAGTGATTAGAGGTTGCGTAATCGAGTTAGGAGAGCGTGAGTTTGCTCTCGATCTACTACCAGTCCAGTTGGGAAGCTTCGACGTGGTAGTAGGGATGGATTGGTTAGCAAGTAACAAGGCGGAGATTGTTTGTCACGAGAAGATTATCCGTATTTCGACCGACGATGGTGAGACCATTGTTGTTCATGGAGAGAAGCGTGAGGCGCCGTTGCGGATTATCAGCTGTCTGAAAGCAAGAAAGTGTCTGAAGAAAGGATGTGTTGCTTTCCTAGCACACATCGTGGATAAAAAGGCTGCTGAGCCGAAGATCGAAGACATCCCTGTCGTAAGGGAGTATCCGGAAGTCTTTCCAGAAGACTTGCCTGGCTTGCCGCCTCAGAGGCAAGTGGAATTTCGCATCGACTTAGTTCCAGGCGCCGCGCCTGTGGCTAAGGCACCTTATAGACTTGCCCCGTCTGAGATGCAAGAACTATCAACACAACTTCAAGAGTTGTTAGATAAGGGTTTTATTCGACCAAGCTTCTCGCCTTGGGGAGCTCCAGTTTTGTTTGTCAAGAAGAAGGATGGTAGTTTCCGTATGTGCATTGACTACAGAGAATTGAACAAGCTGACGATCAAGAATAGGTATCCTTTGCCAAGGATTGATGATCTGTTTGACCAACTTCAAGGTTCAAGTTTCTACTCCAAGATCGATCTTCGATCTGGATATCATCAACTTCGGATACAGGAGGAAAGTATCCCGAAGACAGCCTTCAGAACTCGTTATGGGCACTACGAGTTCCTTGTCATGCCGTTTGGTTTAACAAACGCACCTGCAGTGTTCATGGATTTGATGAACCGAGTTTGTAAGCCGTACCTGGATAAGTTCGTGATTGTGTTCATCGACGACATCTTGATCTACTCAAAGACGAAGGCAGAACACGAGCAACACCTCAGAGCTATCTTAGAGCTACTGAAGAAGGAGCAGTTGTATGCCAAATTTTCTAAGTGTGAGTTTTGGCTGAGAGACGTGCAATTCCTTGGGCACGTGGTAAATGAAAGTGGAATTCATGTGGATCCAACCAAGATCGAGGCGATCAAGAACTGGGAAGCGCCAAAAACGCCAACCGAGATCCGGCAATTCTTGGGTTTGGCTGGTTATTATCGAAGATTTATTGAGGATTTTTCAAAGATCGCTCAGCCATTGACGCTCCTCACGCAAAAGGATAAAAAGTTTGATTGGGGAATCAAACAGGATGAAGCATTTCAGTTGTTGAAGGATAAGCTTTGCAACGCGCCAATCTTAGCTCTACCGGAAGGTACCGACGATTTTGTGGTATACTGCGACGCTTCGCGTCAAGGATTGGGTTGTGTGTTGATGCAACGTCAAAAGGTTATCGCCTACGCATCACGCCAACTGAAGGTACATGAAAAGAACTATACCACGCACGATTTGGAGCTAGGCGCAGTGGTTTTTGCTTTGAAGATTTGGAGACACTACCTTTACGGTACGAAGTGTACGATCTTTACAGATCACAAAAGCCTCCAACATATATTCAACCAGAAGGAGTTGAATATGAGGCAAAGGCGATGGGTTGAGTTGCTGAACGATTACGACTGCGAGATCAAGTATCATCCGGGGAAGGCGAATGTGGTCGCCGATGCCCTAAGTCGCAAGGAGAGAATCAAGCCCATAAGGGTTAGGGCTATGGAAATGATTATCCAAACCGATCTTTCTTCACGCATTCGAGCAGCGCAAAAAGAAGCTCTCAGGGAGGGAAACCTTGAGAAAGAATATCTCCGTGGGATGGAGAAGATATTGGTTCCAAACAGGGAAGGAACGTTATGTTTTGAGAAAAGGATTTGGGTTCCTTTGTTTGGTGATTTAAGAGAAGTTATTTTTGATGAAGCTCACAAATCACGGTACTCTATCCACCCGGGAGCGGATAAGATGTACCAAGATCTTAAGGATTATTATTGGTGGCCTAGGATGAAAGGCGATGTTGCTATTTATGTGAGCCAATGTTTGACTTGCGCTAAGGTTAAGGCAGAATATCAGAAGCCTTCGGGACTTCTGCAGCAACCGAAAATTCCCCAGTGGAAGTGGGAAGATATATCCATGGATTTTGTTACAAAGTTGCCAAGAACGCCTAAGGGCCATGACACTATCTGGGTGATAGTGGATCGCTTGACGAAATCAGCACACTTCTTGCCGATCCGCGAAAAGGATCATACAAGCAAATTGGCTGAAATTTACATGAGAGAAATTGTCACTCGCCATGGAGTACCTCTCTCGATTATATCCGATAGAGATGGAAGGTTCGTATCGAGGATATGGCAATCCTTCCAGGAAGCTTTTGGCTCGAAGCTGAATATGAGCACCGCTTTTCACCCGCAGACCGACGGCCAAAGTGAGCGGACGATTCAGACATTGGAAGACATGCTGAGAGCATGTGTGATGGATTTAGGCGGTAGCTGGGATAAGCATTTACCCCTGGTTGAGTTTTCATACAACAACAGCTACCACACCAGTATTGGTGCCGCGCCATTCGAAGCTTTATATGGACGCAAGTGCAGGTCGCCGCTCTGTTGGTCTGACGCAGGTGATAGACAACTGGTAGGTCCCGATGTAGTTCAGGAAACTACAGATAAGATCGCGCAAATCCGAGATCGCATTAGCGCGGCTCGTGATCGCCAGAAGACCTATGCAGATCTGAAAAGGAAACCTCAAGAGTTTGAGGTTGGGGATATGGTTTTGTTGAAGGTATCACCCTGGAAGGGTGTAGCACGCTTTGGGAAGCGTGGGAAGTTGAATCCACGCTACATTGGTCCTTTCAAGGTTTTGAAAAGAATTGGAACAGTAGCATATAAGTTGGATCTACCTGCCGAGCTGAATAACGTTCACGATACATTTCATGTATCCAATCTTAAGAGGAGTCCAACTCAAGTTAACGTTGCCATTCCTACCGACGAGATTCATATTGATGACACGCTCCACTTCGTTGAAGAACCTGTTGAGGTCACGGATTGGAAAGTTAACAAGACCCGCAGGAGCAGTGTCAAGCTCGTCAAAGTTCGCTGGAATGCTAGACATGGTCCTGAATTCACCTGGGAGCGTGAAGACCGAATGAAAGAAAAATACCCCCACCTGTTTCCTAAGAACCCTGCTTCTTCAAGCAGAACCTAAATTTCGGGACGAAATTTATTTAACGGGGGGAGAATGTGACAACCCTCTCAAAACCAGGTATCCGTACGACTTAATTAATTATTAATTGATGCCTAATTACTGTGCTTTACTGAGTTTGCTGATAAACTGCTACTTGATTGTTGGTACTTGTACATATCTGCATCATACTTTGATATTCCTGTCACTACACTACTTATTTATTGAACCTTAGTGACAAACATGATGCACAAAAGCACAGTAGCACTAAACGGATACACAGTGAACATGCTGATATAGCCAGCATCAGGCAAACACTGCCTCTAAAGGCCTGAATGAGCCAAAATATTTTTACTACACCCAGAGTGTGTGTAGGAATACAAGGGTTGTATGATTACGTCTCTAGGGATAAGATACAGAGATTTGGATGTGCCTAAAACATACTCTTAGCACGAAACACAGCACTTTTATCAACACACTAGCTTCTAGCTAATTAATAAAGTGCCAAAATATGAGGAATTATTCCTGACACTTTGCAGAATAAATTGTGTCGCTAAAAATATTATTTATGACGCTTAACGGATATCTTAAGCACTTTAACGGATTACTATCCGACCGAACAACCGGACAATACCCGGAACATAAAAATATTGCCAAAATTAATATTGGTACTTTTCTGAGCAAGTTAGGGTCCCTGATTACCCTAACACCCGCTTTTAATGCACTAAAACAACTAACGAGGTTAGTACCTTAAAGTAACGCACTTAACCAAACTGAACCGTAACTGAACGATTGAAAACGAACCGAGCACCATTACATCCTAAAGATTTCGGCCAACCAAGGAAGGACAAGAGTACGAGTTTTATTATTTTATATTGGATTGCACGAGGATCGAGACGACTTTTTCTATAAATTCACTCATCTCTCACACACTCAAGAACACACACTTCACCTTCACATCTCTCCCTCTCCCTCTCCCTCCTCTCGGCCGAGATCACCACCACCCCCACATCCATTGTCGGTTCAAGTCTTGCAAGTTCCAAGTATACTCAAGTGTTGGTGGTTACGTACAACGGAGCTCGGAACAAACGGAACGCGGAGGACCTCTACCGTTTGCTATTATCCACGCAGTTTTCGCCATAGATCTTCCCTAGCCCCGAGCTAGAGGTATAACGTTTAAAACTCATTATTAATCGTGTCTAAAGTGGTTAAAAGGATTTTTGATGGTTGAATGTCGATAACCCGCTAAATGAAACTTTAAAGTCTTCAAAAACGTGTATTTCGTTGGATAAAAGCACATAACGCGTGTAAAAGTCGTAGTACTTGAAGATGTTGATTAATATGGCCCGATCTACGATGTGGTGGCTCTCATCATCGTTTAACCCGACTTTGTCCGGATCGCGTATCTTGACATACACTTGTTTCTTGTGTACAAGGGTTAAAAGGTGAAACTCCACCACACGGGAAACATGAACTTGTGTAAAAATGTTTTGACATGAAAAATAGTATCTAAAACAAGCCGATCTACGGATGTACAAGTGGTATATTCGTAGGACCGGGTGTCGAGAAAATCACGTTTTTATAAAAATGGGTAAGATATGAATAAGTATGATTTTCTATAAACTACAAGTGTAGAAACACTTGTACATAAAAGATCCGACAAAATATTGAGTTTTCACAAAAGTTGTCGGGAAGTTGTGAAGAGTGATTGTTTCTAAAAACGGGGTTTTTACAAGACTAAGTTATTATATGAATAGATCCACTAATATAAAGTGATCTACAAAACGACTCTTGGAAAAATTACAAGTTCATGTGGTAATGCGACCTCGCAAAATAATCTACAATTTGAAGTGTTAAAACTTGTTTAGCATGTTGGAAAATTGTTTCGGTTGATTTAATAAATTGTTGAGATGTTTTTGTAAAAGAAAATGATACGCTTGAAAGCGTGGCCACCTCCAGTTACAGGGGAAACTCTGGCGAAATTTTCTAAAAATCTAACACTTAGAATATTTACAAGTGTTGGAATTATTTTTGAAGTATTTACAAAATATATTTCGCCATGACTTTATTAAATATTCGGAGGTGGGATTTTCACAAAAATAAACGTGATAAATATTTATTCAATAAATATATTTTTCACAACACTGTTTATGATTATTTTGTGAAAATGTATAAATATTATTTTTAGAGTAAAAATAATATTTACAAACTTTGTCGAACTCAAAATAATACAAACGCTTATACGACAAGCATAAAAGTTACAACGGTAATTTCTATTACCACCTAATCATTAAAACGTAACTTACGCTTTACGCAGAAATATTCATCGACACGTATGTTGTCAACGTATTATTTTGGAAAAGAATTATGTAAAGAAAATATATTATTTTTGAGAAAAATAATTATATTTTGGAATAAGAAATAAAATATATTAAGTGGGACTTAATGAGATAATATGAATACACATGTATTTAAATCCCCCATCCTTGGGAAGGAAAGTAAAATACCAAATATACACACGAAGCGGTTGTCTAACCGTTTCCCAAAAATATCAACTATGAAGCTAAAGCACGGCCATCCGTCTAATAGAATTAGCACATGTAGGTCGTTGCGCAGCACACGGATATTCGGATTACTGATTTAGTGACGCCTTCACTGTGAGTTCATGTCCCCCTTTTCTCTTAACTGTTTTCAGTTTTATAAACTGCGGGGGTGAAATACATGTTACAATGATTATGGATATGTTATACATGGTATGGTTAGCGTAAGGAGGGTTACTTAGATCATGTGAATGGGTAGGCGGAAACTTGAGGTCATTAATCCTCAGGGTAGGACCGAGGGGCAGGAGCGGTAGATCTATTTGGGTGTAGCGAGCCCAGTCCCAGGTCCAGCAGAACGGACCTTGGGATGACTTTGTTCCCGACGCATAAATTTGCTAGGTTTGAGCCTTCCTACTTGCATTTACACATATCAATGGCCTTGCAAACCATTGGTGATCTCTTTTTCCTTATTTGCTACATACCAGGGTTTTTGATAAAGATAAAGGTTTATTTACTCATTTTCGCATGAACTCGCTCAACATTATTGTTGATTTTTCAACTTACATGTATTTCAGGGAATTAAGGATCTGGCACGGTTTAGCAGGATTTCCCGCTGCATTTAGATTCAGAGTCATCCGGGGTTCAAGGCTCATGGCTCTTTCCTGGACAAGCCATGGCCCCTGAACCGTGTTTATTTTGTTTGCATTATGGTAGTAGTTGTACTGTTTAAGACAAGTAATGGTTGTTGGGTGTTTACCCATCTAGAAAATGTTTGACAATTTTATTTTCTATGGATGACTTTGCATGATTTTAAATTCATATAGCTTGTTATGGTTAAGCTATGGTATTAAGAAGTCACACCAAATTAACCACGCTTCCGCAAAGCCAGGGTGTGACAATGGGTTAACAAATTGGGAAAACATATTTGTCAGATTTGAAGAAGATATATTTAAACTTGAATTTGAGTTTCTTTATCGAGAAGATTGAAGAATGAGAACTTGAACTCCGAAAGAATAAAGCAGCAACTGATAAAGTAGAATTCAAATCTGAAGAAAATGTTCGGGAGGAACAGGAGCAGGTTAAAGAAATTTCAGCTATCAAGGTGGAGAAGAAAGCTGAAGCTGAAAAGATGATAGAGAAGTGCTCAAATTGTGAAAATCTGAAATCCGAAAATGCCAAACTCTTGAGGGATTTAGAGAGTTTGACATTAGAAAACGAAAATCTTAAAAATTCAGAAAATGTTTTGAAAAATCAAATAAAAAATTTAGAAAATGAAAAAGTAAAAATTGAAAAAGATTTTCAAAGTCAAATAAAAATTCTTGAAGATGGGAGGGATGTGTTTAGTAAAAATAACATCGAAAAGCAAAAAATGATAAATTCTGAGTAATACACACTAATTGAGTGGCGGAAACACTCAAATAGAGTAGAATCAGATAGAAAGAGTAGAAAATAGATGAAGATACTTTGCAAATACTTTAACTACTTGCTTCTCATTCACTTTCACTTGAAATTTTAGCAGAGTAACATTACATGACAATCCCGACCAATTCTATTCCAATAAGTGACAATGTCACAAACTTTGACAATGTCAAAGTTGAAGATTGTGATGAGAAATCTGATGATGAAAATACAAAAATTGTTTTTAGAATTAAAAGAAAAATTCAAAAATACTGTTTTGCAATCTACTGAAATAGGTGAATGCTCTAAGCAAAAACCATTGAAGAAGAAAGTGGAACAGAAACAAAAAATTAAAACTGAGAAAATTGTACAAAAAGAAAATAAAAGCTCATCAGATCAATCATCCAATTGCAATCAAAAAGTACAAAAATTGAAAACCGAAAACTCAAAAATTGTTGGTAATAAGTGGTGCAGGTTTGACCACAGTGCTCAAATGCCAAATCAAGGATACAAGAAGAGAAATGACTACCACAAGGCAACTCAATGCTATGATCTAAGTGTGTGGTATGAAAATGGTATACGATATGATAGTGATGAACGGTACGATAACAGAGTGTGCTACAAATGTGGTTTTCAAGGACACATTGCTGTTAACTGCCAGAGTAAGAGTTTTGAATCGAGGAGATGCTATAACTGCAACATCATAGGTCACATTGCCAGAGATTGCCCAAGGAGATAAAATGGAAGATCGAGGGCTGTATCTCAGAAAAGGGTGATGAAGTCAGTCAAAGTCAAAGAAAAGCCCAAGGAACTGAAAGTTTCAGAACAGAAACTCAAAGAACCTAAAGTTCAAGAAAAGAAAGTGAAGCTTTCTCAGGGGCAGAAAGACAGACTGCGAAAGAAAAGGAAGAAAGCAAGAGAGTATCTCGAGAAGATTTTGTCCTCGGACACAACAAGTAAAACAGAGAAGAGTTCTGATAAATCGTCTTGCTCTTCAAAGAATGACAAATCAAGCAAAACGAATTCATCAGATGTAAATCTGAGGACAGAATGGAGTGTGAAGAAAGGAAATGTTCCTGGCGATGAATTTGTTTCTTCGGAAACAAAGGAGCCACGTTCTGGCGATGATTCTGATTCGTCAACATCAGAGGAGCCACAAGTTGAGCTCAAAGGTAAAAATTCAGTTCCGCCAATGGATGACACAAACTTTCCACCATTGCGAAATGAAAATTTTAAACAAAAAGTTGGTAAAGTGAAAATTTTGAACTATTCTGAAAAGAAAGAATTCAGTGTCGAAAAGGCTTTTAATAACAAAGTGAAAAATATTTTTGGAAAAATGGTTGAGGGAAAGGTAAAAGGGGTAAAACAATTTTATGAAGCAAAAAGGAATGATCAAACCCCGAGTGAAATTGAAAAGGTCACACCCAAGGCTGATCAGGCTTGGGTGCCTGCATTCGTTGCTTAGAACCTGACTTGCCGGAACTCCTAGGTTGGTAATTGGGGAGTAGGAATCGGCATCTTTCTTGAGAAATTCACTTCGGTGATTTTTCGTCTTTCAAAAGATAAATCAGGGACATTAAGTTGTACTTGATTCATCTTTCCTACAAGTGGTAATTTGAAAAACAAAGTGATGAAACCCCGAATTTATGAAATGTCACACAAAACTAATTTTCCGGAAAAACCATTTTGATTAAAACAAACTTAAGTGTTTTGAAATTATAATGGGAAAATAGTTTGTTATCGGGGGGAATTCTGATTGTTTAAGCCAAGTGGATGGAGAATTGAAGTGATTCTGTTAGTGCACTACGTCTATTGACTTCGTCTTGTATCATGTATTAGATTAGGATAGGATAGAATATTGTGTGCACGAGGTTCGAGAAACGAAATGTGGTGGATTAGCATTGAGGTCCGCTTATATGGACACTGTCCATATAAGCGAACCACACACATCAAACAGGTCCGCTTTTAGGGTCCGCTTTTAGGGCAGTCCACATAAGCGAACCTGATACACTATAAATAGGTGCATGTTTGTTTCATTTGGCACGGACCTGATTGTGTAACGAAGTGCTGCCGATTTGCTTCCAGGTTGTAAACATTGTCAGAATTAATAAAGAGAAGCATTATATTTAGTTTGAGCGTCTGATTCATCGATTCCACCTTTGAATTAGATAAACGACTCTTCTGATCGACTCATTCAGGGTCAACGACGATCCAACAAGTGGTATCAGAGCTCAGGAGGAAGAGTTCAGCTCAAATTTGATCCGTTTTCTGTCTTCTACACCTTCTTTTTCGAATTAGACAAGTTTCCACGGTTAAAATCGGACGAATTTTTCACAGGACATGTATTAGTGGACAATAACAAATCCTTGAAAGTTTCGAGTTAAAATTCGGATTAAAAATGGTCAAAATTGGTTAAAAACTGTGGTCCGCTTTTACGGTTAATCGGAGATCCGCTCGAATTAACATGTTTGGTCCGCTTTTGTGACTCTGGTCCGCTCCAAAAACAAGCTAGGTCCGCTTTTAGTGACAGTTGAGGTCCGCTCTTAGTGACATTTGAGATCCGCTTTTAGTGATAAGTTGAGGTCCGCTTTTACGACAAATTCTGGTCTGCTTTTACGAACATTAACTGGTCCGCTCGAATGACATTTTTTGGTCCGCTCGAATGACACTTTATGGTTCGCTCGAATGACATTTTCTGATCCACTCTTGGTCCGCTCGAACAACATCATCTAGTTCGCTTATTTGGTCCAATCGAGATTTGCTTATTCGGTCAGAGTTATTGGTCCGCTTATTTGACCAATCTGGTTTTGCTCATTCGTTCAATCTGATTTTCGCCCAAGTGTCAAGATTATTTCACGACAATCGAGTGTTAGCACATTTCAAATTACTTGATATTGTTTGAACTGATTAAGTTTGTTTGTTTTGCTTCCAGGTTATTGATTTTCAGGTGATCAAAAATGTCGAACAACGGTGAAGAATTCTACAATACATTCTACAACGCGTTCACTTCCGAATCGTCAGATAGAAGATCTGAGTTGAAAGAATATTCAAAAGAGATTTCGGATAATTTGAAGTTCGATAACATGTACGAAAGCCAACAGAAGCCACCAAAGTTTATGAAAGTCGAAGATTATAATTGGTGGAAAAACAGGTTTGAAGGGTGGGTGAAAGCTTTCGCTCCTGAGAGCTGGTTAAAGTTAGTAACTGAATATCAAGCACTAGAGAAAGCAGGAGGAGAGTTAACCGAGGAGAAAGATTTTTCAGAGAAAGATGTAAAGAATGTTGTTGCTGAATACAGAATGATAACGTTGATCAAACAGTCAGTGAGAGAGGATATTATTCCATTGCTTGAACAAGAAAAAACGTCAAAGAAATTGTGGGAAGCATTGGAGAGAAAGTGTGTTGGGAGTAACGAGATTGTCAAAAACAAGAAGAAATTGTTGCGTAAAGAGTTTGAAGTGTTCAATTACATGAAAAATGAATCTGTTTGTAAGATGTTAGAGAGATTTGGACATCTGAAAATGGAGTTGGTTAGATATAACATTGACTATTCTGAAGAATTGATGGTGGATAAATTGTTTGATGCATTGCCCAATGATCAAGATTGGCAATATTTTGCTCTTATGCTGAAGAATACAATTAAGCCAGATGATCTAAAGGTTGACTTGCTGATTGAAAGGCTTGAAAGCCATGAATTGGAGTTAAAGAGATCTAAAGTCAACAGTCCAACATATCAGCAGAATGTGGAGATTTATTACAGAGGAAATGCACCAAATGCTGGTTCTCCAAAAACAGCATTTTCTGCAGAAAGTTCGAACTCAGTCAACAATGAAAGTCTTCACAGTGGTTCTTCTTCAAACACTTCAGACCAATCTGCTTCAAAGAATGTATTTCAGTGTAATATCGCAATCGATTTGAAGAATGGGCAGAACTTCAGTGAAGAATCAGCAAAACAACATATGGTTTTCTTAGCATCTATACTGGAATCGTATGAAGGCCTCGTCGCAGGGAAGATTGGAAATACCAATTTGACAAAAGAAGACTATGATCAAATAGACCTCGAGGAGATGGAACTGATGGATATCAGATGGTGCATGGCCAGTGCAGTTCGTCGAGCACAGCGGTTCATGGAGATTACGGGGAGGAAGTCAATTGGAGGGCCATCTACCAAACTGGGTTTTGATAAATCCAAAGTGACATGTTTCAAATGCAAACAAAAAGGTCACTTCAAGCGCGAGTGCAGAAATTCGTATGTTGCTGATGATTCTGAAAACCCGTTCAACGAAGATTATTACAAGAAAGCGATTTACCATCAAAATAAGTCTGAACCACCAAGGTTGAAACAGCAGGAAGAAAAATCAAGGGCTCTTGCAGTCATTTATGATGATGAAGGTTATGACTGGAGCAAAGAAGTTCTTCCAGAACAAGATGCTGTTGGTTATGCATTCGTTGCAAAAGATGATCATGATACCTGGTGGAGAAGAGACAGTGCAAGATGGGAGATTGGCAAACTGTATGAACCATTTCAAGAAGCACAGAGAGCCAAGAGATGGAATGAAGAGTTGGAGTGTTACTTGGATCCACAGGGTAATCCAGTGGTAGATCCGTCAAAAGTTGATTTTGATGTTGTAACCAATGTGTTTCCAAGTGAGCGTATTTTCAACACAAAAAGGCTTTCTGATAAAAGCTATCTGCCAGAGTTGATGAACAAGTTGAGAGAAGTCTTTGAAGCAAGTCTACCGAAGGTGGTAGAGATGAAGAAGAGAAAAGAAGAAGAGTTGAAGAAGATGATTGAAGAGGTAAAGATTGTTGCAAAGCTTGCTGGTGAAGAGAATCAAAAAGCTGAGGAAGAACAGAAGCCAAAAGAGATGGAAGAAAAAGTTGAGAAGATACAGGAGACAAAGGCAGCTGAGCACGCCGAGGTGTCAATCACTGAGGTAATAAAATCTTCTGAACTATTAAATGTTGAATTGGTTGTTGAAAAAGAAAACAAGTGCATGAATTGCATTGAAAAGTGCAAAGCTTGTACAGGAAAAGAAGAAATAATAAAAACAAAAGATAATGAAATGAACGAACTTGAAAATGCTTTGAAACTGAAATGTAAAGAAAGGATTGACACAGAGCAAAGTTTAAAATTAAAAGTTGAGAAATTAATACAGAAATGTCATGATTTTGAAAAAGAAAATAAGGGTTTGAAAGAAAAATGTGACACAAAATGTGTTGATTGCATTGAGAAAGAATCTAAGTTTCTAGAGTTACAAAAACAGTATGATTCTTTAAAATGGTCAAGTCAGAGAGTACAAGAAGCTTATGATACTTTGAAGAGCCAAGTCAAAAGTTTTGATCAAAGATTGTCTGAAACTTTAACAACCAAAGAAATGTATGAAAGACAGTTTAAAGAAAAGCAAATTGAATTAAACAAGCGTGTTGATGAAATTGCTAATCTTAAACAAGTCTTGGCTGAAAAAGAAAAGATTGTTACAAAACTTCAAAGTTATCATAACTCTTCGTACATTCTTGAACGCATTTTCAATATCACACCAGATGACAAAGATACTAATGATTGTAAAAAGGGTATTGGTTCAGAATTTCATCAGGTACCACCACCATTGAGAGACAATTATACTTTTTATGATGAGGAAAAGGTGGCAAAGGGTTTAAATATAGCTGACCAATTACCTGAAAGTATCGATGTGACTTACACCAAAACTGATGATGCTAATGATTCAGAGGTGGTGAGTAAGGTGGTTGATAGTGTTTTGAAAGATGAGTCTACAAAAGGTAAGTCTGAATCACAGGATGAAGATGAAGGAAATCTTTATGATGGATATCTAAAAGACACAAAATCTGAGAAGAATTTGAATGATGATTCAAAAGGATTGGTTTATACCATGATTGGATCGGACAAACTATTCTTAGATGTTGTTTTCCCGATTCAGAATGTGATTTCAGAGAAAATTGACAAAGTTTTCAAGATGGTTGAAATTGAGAAGTCTGAAATGTTGAAGTTTGTTGGTAAAGGTTTCAAAGGGTCTTATAACAAACCTGGTTCTAAGAAGAAAAACATGAAGTCTGGTTTGGGGTATAAGAAGAAACATAATCGAAACAGAACTGAAAGGTCTAATTTTCAGACAAAAATGACTTTTGTTCAAGGAAAAAGCTTCATCGAAGAAGAAAAACTCAAAATTGGAAAACAATCTAATGCAAAGTTTGAGGCCATGAAAAAGAAACAACAGCCAAAATGTGTCAAAGAAGTTTGTTTTAAATGCGATCAAATTGGACATGTTGCACGAAAGTGTCAAAATCCAAAGTCTGTTGATGTTGAAAAACAGAAATCTGGGAATGAGAAACCAAGGTCAACCAGATTTGATTCGAGACAAACTTGGAAGTTTAGCACAAACAAGTTTGCTTCAAATCAAAATTGGAAATCAAACCCGAACAGGTTTGATTCTAGACAGACCTGGAACTCTCACACACCCAGGTTGAGAACGACACAGAGTCAGAGAACATCGGTTAGTGTGACAAAACCTCAAGAGATTTGGAAACCTAAAAATGTTGTTCAAACTCAAAAGGTTCAGAAAGAAACAAATTTTTACAAAGAGGTACTCTGGGAGGTCAAGTGTGGTCGGTTAAGAAACCTGTTGATTTGATAAAAGATGAGAAACAGAAACAAATTTGGAAACCAAAAACTGAAACAATAAGTTCAACTTCTGAGATGAAAACGTCTGAGGATTCAGTTTTGGTTGCCTATGATGCAAATTTTCCACCGCTCAAGGCTGAAAACTTTAAAATTCAGGTTGCTAGAATCAAGGTTACACCTAAGGCTGCTGAGGCCTGGGTGGACACCATGTTTGATTAAGCGGTTGGAATTGCCGGAGCTTCCTTTATCGCGAAGCATGAATCGGCATCTATCTTAATTGATTGAAATTTTTATGTCAAATTGTTTGAGTATTTGATAAAGTTTGAATGTGCAGGTGTTAAATGATGAAGATTGTGAGAGTGTTGCACAGGAAGAGGTTGAAGATCCCTGGTTTTGGTCAGACAGGGAGTTTGTTTGTTGTTTTGTATAAATTTTATTTGTGTTTGATGATTGCTGTTTGTTTGTTGGTTGTTTGTTTGTTTGGTTGATGATTGTGATGTTTCATGTTAGTTTACTTTGAATAAGTGGTGATGGACTATGCCGAAACCCTCACGGCGGAACAAACATGATTACTCACAGATTGAAGCACGGGTTTCTAACTGTCAAAATCAATGGGTTGTAAATCATGGGGGTACGTTATATTTTCTGCAAAACAGAGCATGAGATGCAGAAAATGGATGGCGAGACAAAGCTATCAGTATCGGTTTGTCAAATTTCTTTAATGATTTTGCATTTTAGGGGGAGAAGTTTTGTCAGAAAATACAAAAACATTAGAAAATTTGAAAAATACAAAAACATGATAAAATTTAAAAATTTGAGTTTTGCGTAAACAGAGGAAATGATAGTACATCAGTAGACAGTTACAGTATGCTAAAGAATTGTAAAGAATTGATAGCGTTAAACAGTCTCACTGATGATATGTCGATAGGTTTTTATACACTTAGTAAACTTTTTCGGGATATAAACCTAAATTCAAACTTGCTTATTTCGTGGGGAACACTACTTGGATATATAGGTAACCCCTGAAATCTCGTTTGAAAGGTCCCATATTCTGAGATACTAGGTCTTTATACTCAGTGATATCTGTGGTATTATTCCGGGACTTCTGCTGTATGGAAGTACTGACCTAGTCCCCGAATAATACTTTTTGCAAAAATGCTTGAAACACAGCATCGCCCTCAACAAGCTGATGAAACAATAAAATTGATAGTCGCTGCTGTTGTAATGCTAAAAGATCCTCTAAAGGGGACACACCAAAAGTTGAGCCGTCATCTCTCTGCTGAACGGAAGTTCTGACCTGAGCTCTCACGGTTTCACATCTAACCCCTTACAGATATCATCTGTGGTATACTCACCTGTAAGACTGAATATCTGGGATTTGGATACGGGAGTATATTCAAGAGGTGGGACACATGAATGAGTTTAAGTCTTAAAACATCTAATTCGTATCCTGAATCAGTTGAAATTTGTATGAAAATTTTAGGGGATCAGTATATCGACAATCTAAGTGAATTGTTTAAATCTTAATGTGTAACTAAGCTGAACGGTACTTGTGACTTGTCAAAAACTGATATGATCCTCTGTCGCATATTCAAAAATATATTTGTACATATTTCTTTACAGCTTTATATTTTCAGAAAATACAAAAAGATTTTGATTTCTGCTTTATTTTCGATAAACCGATGTCTGAGTTGCTGAGTTTCAAAATCTAAGTAAGCTGATTGTGTTTCTGAAAATAAAACAAGTTCATTAATTTGAAACTTGAAATTTCTAGAAAACTTCAAAAAAAACAAATTTGTGATATCTTCAAGGTCATTAACTTGAACTTGAATGATAATTTGTGGGGGAGTTGGATTCTTTATATTGTCAAAATCTGTAAAGATTGTTGATAGGGGAAGTGATATAGAGAATTGAATAGTGCCATATTACGGTTTCTGGTTGATGATTTTAAAATGTTAAATACTTATCATTTGTATGAGCAATTGCAGGAAAAATCCAGACTACGATCCCGAGAGCAGAGACTAAGGGGGAGTCTGAAGACGAGCTCAAAGAAAACGAAAGTGTGCAAAGAGCCAGATATCATTTCTGAAAGAGCTTGTAGCTGAAAAGCAAGGTGTCGATCTCTAAAAGCACGGAAGCTTGACGAGAGGGGGAGCCTACTGATGATGAAGTTGTAAAGATGATCAAAGAGAAAGATTGAAGGATACTTATATTGTTACAATCTGAACAAGTTGGCAAAGATGATAAAGATTGAAGAGGTGGCATAACAGAGAATGTTCACTGAAGACTTCGTCAATATCCGAGGGGGAGTCTGTTAGTGCACTACGTCTATTGACTTCGTCTTGTATCATGTATTAGATTAGGATATGATAGAATATTGTGTGCACGAGGTTCGAGAAACGAAATGTGGTGGATTAGCATTGAGGTCCGCTTATATGGACACTGTCCATATAAGCGAACCACACACATCAAACAGGTCCGCTTTTAGGGTCCGCTTTTAGGGCAGTCCACATAAGCGAACCTGATACACTATAAATAGGTGCATGTTTGTTTCATTTGGCACGGACCTGATTGTGTAACGAAGTGCTGCCGATTTGCTTCCAGGTTGTAAACATTGTCAGAATTAATAAAGAGAAGCATTATATTTAGTTTGAGCGTCTGATTCATCGATTCCGCCTTTGAATTAGATAAACGACTCTTTTGATCGACACATTCAGGGTCAACGACGATCCAACAGATTCTCATCAAGTTGTCAAGTTTGTACACTTTGTTTCAAATTTTCCCAGAAAATCAAAATTGAAACATATTTTGATTTTAAGGGGAGAAAAATTTTAAAAAATTTGAAAATTTGAAAATGTCAAAAACATTGAAAAATTAAAAATGAGTTTTTGTTGCATAAAAGAGGAAATGATAGTACATCAGTGGTCTATCACAGCACGCTAAAGATATGTAATGTTTAAAAGTGATAAACAATCTTACTACGGATGTGTCGGTAGATTTTTGCACACTTAGTAAATTGAAATGAGATATAAACCTAAATTCAAACTTGCTTAATTCGTGGGTAACTATTCTTGGATATATGGGTAACCCCCGAAATCTTGTTTGAAAGGTCCCTCTTTCTGAGATACTAGGTCTTTATACTCAGTGATATCTGGGGTATTATTCCGGGACTTCTGCTGTATGGAAATACTGACCTAGTCCCCGAATAATACTTTCTGCAAAATGCTTTGAAATATAAGCGCAACCCTCAGCAAGTTGATAAAACAATAAAATTGATAATCACTGCTGTTGTAACAAAAGAACCTCTAAAGGGGACCCACCGAAAGTCGAAGCCGTCATCTCTCTGCGTATACGGAAGTATCGACCTGAGCTCTCACGGCCCTCGCAATTTACCCCTTAACAGATATCATCTGTGGTATACTCACCTGTAAGACTGAACATTCGGATCTGGATACGGGAGTATATTCAAGTGGAGTGATACACATTTAAGTTCAAGTTTCTAAAACATTAATATCGTATCTCGAATCAATTGAAATTTGTGTGAAAATTTAAAGTGGACCAATATACTGACAATCTAGGTAAATTGTTTAAAAATTGAGATGTTTAAAAGCTTAACGGTGTTGGTGATATGTCTCAAAAACTGATATGATCCCCTTGCACAAACTCACAAAAATATGTTTGTACATATTTCACTTCTGCATTTAATTTCTGTCTTTGCATTTATGTTTCTTATTTTGAAAAATCCAAAAAGATTTTTGATAACTGATGTTGGAGAGCTGATATTCAAAATCTCAAAGGCTAAACATGATGAACAAACAGGTTGGTTAATTGGTTTGAAATGTTTAAGATGATTCGTTAATTTGAATCAGAATTTGGAATGTTTCGATTTTTTGATCATTTTTAAAGGAAAATGATTCTCAAATGGTTAGTTGATTCATTAAGTTGAATCACAACTTTATTGGTTTGTAATAGAGAGGTTGAGATGTGCAGGTTTCTAAATCTGTTGATACGGAAAGCCAGGCGTCGATCCCAAAAGCACGGAAGCTTGACGAAAGGGGGAGCCTGAAGAGTCTGAAGAAAAAGAGCAACGGAAGCTGAAGACAGATCCACCGGGATTCTGTTCAAGCAAGAAGACTCAAGAGAAAGAGAAAGACAAGTTGCTACGAGTTTCACTACGGATTGACTACGGCAATATCCAAGGGGGAGTTTGTTGATGCATTTATTGTCTATCGCCTTCGTCAATTCGAGTCGTAGTGAAAAGCCAGAAGAAATCAAGCACATAATGTCACAATTAGTTAGAAATAACAAGGTGGCGTTTTGGTAATTAATGAGAAGTCTCATTAATTCCAAGGCCTATAAATAGGATTGTGATGTCATAACTTTAAAAACTCTTGGAAGACTTTAGATCTCATTTTGTACATTTGGTGATTCAAGTTTAGAGAGAGAAAGTCTAGAGAGAGAAAGTCGTTGTAAACGTGAATCTTGTACCGTACAAGTCATATCTTTCAATAGATTCTCGTTACTAGTACGTTATTGTGTGTTCGGTCACGCACGTTCACGGATTCCGCACGTGAAACGTTCGTTACGCAATCGAACGGCGTCAAAACCGGTCCTACAATGTCGTCGATGAAAACAATCACGAACTTATCTAAATAAGGCTTACACACCCTGTTCATGAGATCCATGAAAACTGCAGGTGCGTTCGTTAGCCCGAACGGCATGACTAGAAACTCGTAGTGGCCGTAGCGAGTTCTGAATGCTGTCTTAGAGACGTCCTCATCCAGGAATCTCAGCTGATGGTAACCTGACCTCAGATCTATCTTTGAGTAGTAGCTCGACCCTTGCAACTGGTCGAACAAGTCATCAATACGTGGAAGAGGATAGCGGTTCTTCACTGTCACCTTGTTTAGTTCACGGTAATCAATGCACATCCTGAAAGTACCGTCCTTCTTCTTCACAAATAGTACTGGAGCTCCCCAAGGCGAAGAGCTTGGACGAATAAAGCCCTTATCCAAGAGCTCTTGCAATTGCTTAGACAGTTCTTCCAGTTCGGTTGGAGCTAACCGATACGGTGCGCGAGCTATAGGTGCTGCTCCAGGAGCTAGTTCAATCTGGAATTCGACCTGGCGATGAGGCGGTAGACCAGGTAAGTCTTCAGGAAACACTTGAGGGAAATCACGTACAACAGGGATATCCTCTAATCTCTTCTCTTTCGTTGACGCATCTGTAACCAAGTGCTAGAATGGCAGTGTGACCCTTTCGTAAACATTTCTGAGCCTTCAAAAAGGAGATGATGCCAACCACGGCACCACTCTTGTCGCCTTGAACCTCGAGAGGTTCTTTACCTGAACGGGGAATACGAACGATCTTTTCCTTGCATAAGATCTTTGCTTGCTGTTGGGATAACCAATCCATACCAATAACGATGTCGAAACTACCCAGAATTATAGGAATGAGATCGATAGAGAAAGTCTGACCAGCGAGGATAAGATTACAACCCTGAACTATGTGCGTGGCCTCTAGACTCTTACCATTAGCTAATTCTACAACATACTTGGTGTTTAAGGGAGTTGGTGCATGTTTTAACATTTGACTAACTTTCAAGGACATATAACTGGTATCCGCACCCGAATCAAACAATGCAGTAACATAAAAGTCGTCAAGAAGAAACTTACCCATAACTACGTTGGGATCATTCCTGGCATCACCCTGCCCCAGCACAAATGCCCGTCCTCTAGCTTCGTTTCCGTTGTTGTTCCCACCGTTGTTGTTTCCGTTACCTTGGTTATTGTTGTTGTTGTTGTTGTTGTTGTTGTTGTTGTTGTTCTGGTTTCGGTGTAACTGGGGGCAGTGTCTTTTGAAGTGACCTTCCGCGCCACAATGAAAGCATCCCTTGTTGCCCTGTTGCGGATTCTGCTGTGCTTGCTATTGCTGCTGATTCTGAGTTACAGGCCGTGGGCTGCTACAATCCTTGGCCTCATGACCCATCTTGAGACACCTCTGACAACGACCCTTGTTGCACTGGCCGTTGTGGTGTCTGTTACAGTTGTTGCACCTGGGGTGATTTCCGTGATAAACTCTCTGCCCGCGACTACCCGAAGACTGCTGACTGGGACTCTGGTAGTGGTCAGTCTTTTGCTGCTGAACCTGAGACTGAACTGTAGCTGAACCCTTGCTGGAATCCCCCTCCCATTTTCTCTTGTTGTCACTGGGAGTAGCAGGAGTAGCAGAAGTGGTAACGGTAGCAGTAGCTCTGATGCACTTAGGTAGCCTGTTTTGTTCCACTACCTGATCCGTGAGGCGATGAGCAAGACGCTGAATATCCTGGATATTATTGAGGTTAGCCGATGTCACATGGCTCTGAATTTCTGGTGCTAACCCCTTGAGGTACAATTCAATGCGCTTGACTGGAGGGTCCACCATAGTTGGACACAAGATGGCCAACTCGTTTGACCGTTTCGTATAGGCTTCAATTTCCGACCCTGTCATTTTCAGATGATAAAGCTCCACTTCCAACTTGTGGATGTCATCACGTGTGCAGTACTCTCGTTGATGAGTTCCTTAAAATCATTCCAAGGGGTGGCGTTAGCAGCTGCCAACCCTAAAATCCGAACTTGCGGGTTCCACCAAGTTAGCGCAATTCCTTCTAAAGTAGCAGTGGCGTATTTCACCCTGCGAGCCTCAAGGCATTCACACATCTCAAATACCGACTCGAGCTTTTCGAACCAATGGAGGAGTCCAACCGCTCCTTCAGTGCCACTAAACGTGCTAGGACGACAATCCATGAAGTTCTTGAAAGTGCAAACAGGTTGCTGAGCGTGTTGACCTAATGTGTAAGACTAGGACAAGGTTAAACACAAGAGTTGGTTTAGGGATGTAGGATCTAAAGATCCTAGTGTGAGTCATAACTGCAGGGTATACTACCTGCTTGTGCAGCTGCAAGTGCCGCAGCAACTTGTTCGTTGATGAGAGCCGTCAACTGGGCTTGAGTCAAGTTAATACGTCCGGCCATGATCTTCATAGCAAATGTAACATAAGTGAGAGAGGTTCGCGAATAGTGCGATGACAGAAGAGAGTAAGCACACAAGCGTTCTCAAGCAATAACGAATAGTAGGCAATGTAATCTAAGCCTACCACGAGCAAAGTTCTATGTAATTCTAGAATGTAGGCAATAAACATAAACCATATTACCTAGGACGTTGAGTCTTGCACGTGGAGCGAGGCGTCGTTGTGGATCGTTGAGCACTGTACTGGTTATAGTCTGGTTTTAATAAAAACGTTTTCCCCATATTAAAACCAAGTTCTCTATAACCAATGGCTCTGATACCAATCTGTCACACCCCCAAAATCCACCCGCGGAGTATCACCGCTTGGGAGCGTGACTGACCAGGATCAAGCCACCAATCATATAGAACAACGTAAATAGTAAAAGTAAATGTAATTTAACCAAACCAATCCATATGAAAGGTGTTCAAAACATAAGTAATAATTCAACGTTTAGCGGAAGCTTATGAGTAAAAGCCCAACATAAGTAAAGTATGAAATGTCAAATGTTTAATCAAAGCATTCACGATCCTTGTCCACAATGACCGCGCCTCCCAGTGCAAGCTCCATGTATACCTAACGACCTGCAAGGCATGTAACAGAGAGTCAACAACTAGTTGAGCGAGTTCACAGTAAGTAAGTTTGTAATAGTAAGTTTGTTTCGTAACGTGTGGCTCTACTAGGCCGATAGTATGTTCTATTGGTGGGAGCTTCCCATGGTTGCATATACACTAGACTATTTGTAACCATAAGTGTTCTTCTTAACCCGAGAACAGTAGTACGTACAAGGTTTACGTAGGTTTTACGTAAGTGTCCTTCTCAACCCGAGGACAGTGGTACGCGGGGGTTTACGTAGGTTTTACGTAAGTGCCTGTCACAACCCGAGGCAGTAGTGAGTATAAGTTTACGTAGGTTTTACGTAATTGTCCTTCGCAACCTGAGGACAGTGATGAGTACAAGTATACGTAGGTTTTACGTATGTATCCTTCGCATCCGAGGACGATGGTAGATAGTCTAGTAACAGTGTAAGTACAATCCCATTCTTTCAATCCCATTCCCAACCCCGGGAATCCCATGCCGTGGTAAGAGTGTGAACTCATCTTGGTTTGCTCGGTTTGTTATTGCTTCTAGTGTTAATTAATGGTTAGGTCCGTTACACACGACCTAAGGTACATTGCACATAAACTCAATGTAAGTGTTTACGTTCAATTAGGGTTTACAATTTCTTGATGTCCAAACAACTGTGTTCCGTGTGATAATCGTGTACAGAATGACATGGCATAGATTGTTCATGCATACAGTATCATCCAGTAACATACAGTAACATACAGTGGCATACAGTGGCATACAGTAACACTTATGAACCAAACAACAATCTCGGACCCCTTTAATGTTTGAAAACTCAGACCATGTGTTTTGTTTACAAAACTCGGATCATACAAGTATTAATAAAAACTCAAACTAGGCAACCAAACAAAGTTCAGACCATTCATGC
The DNA here is from genome assembly GCF_002127325.2 of Helianthus annuus. NCBI lineage: Eukaryota > Viridiplantae > Streptophyta > Magnoliopsida > Asterales > Asteraceae > Helianthus > Helianthus annuus. Next base: position 68,690,364 of record NC_035439.2, on the reverse strand, counting down.
TTATAAAACTCGGACCCAAACACTCCTTATATATCATCCAACAAGTTCGGACCATTCAATAAATTCGGACCATGTAATAAGTTCGGACTTTATATATCATTAAATCAAAACTCAGACCAAACACTCTTTATAAAAAAAACTCGGACTATATATGCTTTACAGAAATTCGGACCATTTAATCAATACTTAACAGTCGGCCATGTATTACATCACAAAAGCTCGGACTAGGCAAACAACCCTAAAATTCGGACCATGCACCCTTATAAAGTTCGAACTCCAAGATTCATCATAAAACTCGGACCCTGTTTACCCTTAGCAAAACTCGGACCATGGCAAAAACTCAGATCATATTCATTCCATAAACTCGGACCTTGTGCATTAATGAAACTCGGACTCAAGGAGTCCTTGTAAAAATTCGGACTTTAGTTCCTTTACAAAAATTCGGACTATACCTCACTTATCAAAATTCGGATCAACGATCAATCATGCGAATATTCAAATTCAATGGAACAGTTACGTTTTACAATCAAGAACCCTAATCCCAGACATTGCCAGTGCTGTAATCTAATCAACAATCAAAATATTCTAACATATCAGGCATCCTATTGTCAGGCATTTAATTACACAACTATCCACAAACCATTGCAAAAACAATCAGGATTTTCAATAAACACAGAGTCATTGTTTGTAGAATTAGGGTTTTGCATGAATCACATAATCAAGGATTAATAACAAATAATCATTAAACGTTTACCTTAGATTGATTCTAGATGAAGAGAGAGATCAAGAGTGATGATTGAGAGCTTGTGCCACCAAGAATGATGAAGAAGATGATTGTAGGAGATGATTGGCGAGAAAGATTGAGAGTACGTATGATGATTTGTGAGAGAGGTTAGGGTTAAGAGTTATTAAGATTTCACTAACTACTCTACTCACCCCTAAGTATCATCTTTTACATAAAACACACACATCACAATATAATTTACAATCAAGGCACAAAGTTCTCATGTAAGTCAAATAACGCATAAAGTAATGTATAGTTCCATGCAATGCTAAAGATTGTGAGACTAACTTAATTGTGTTAAGTTAAAGCATTAACCTGAAGTTACGAGTTGTCACACTTTTTACCCTTCTCATTCATAAGTACAGAAAATACTTACTGGGAGATTTTATTGAGGAAATACTTAATCCAGAATCATTTTTCAGTAATGTTTTGAGAGATCTTGCCGCATGTGAACATGTTTTATTACCAAATCTCACATTACTTATGATTTGGACTGTTTTGACCCATGTTTTTCTTAATGTGTATTGATAGGATTGATTTGGTCCTTTTGAGGATTCTCAGCCTGCTTTTTAACACATACGATTTCATGACTAAAGTTTTATTTTCCTCTTTCTATGTTAGCAAAACACTAATGTTTATATGAACATAGGTTTCGTTAATCTGAGGTTCATACTTTAGTATAAAATATGATGAAGTCATCACAAATTTCATATCAACAGTTGAGATCAATTTTGAATGAAGATAGTCATACCATAGTTACCAGACATGTTTTCAGATCTGAAAACTATGGGTGATTTGTGCATGACATCACTTGTTGTTTGAAATTTGTGAATCTTATGACATCTTGGTTGTTTTACAAAGCTTTAGAGTAGTCACTTTGAACATGATTTCTCATTGCTCTGTTTTTCAACTAAATACGACCAATCTTAGTATCAATGAATTGTGAGCTGAACTGTTATGTCAAATTGATTGTTAAATCAAATTTGACTGTCCTTGCTCTGATACCAATTGTTAGGATCGGAGGCTGTTATGATTGTGTTTGTTTGTATAAATTGAACTAAACAAAAGATATGAATGAAGATTTAAGTGCAGTGGAAATGAAAACAAAATTTGTAAACACAATCAAAGAGAGAAATAGAGTTGATAAACACATGCTTCAAATTGAGTCGAATGATTATAATACAAATCAAAAGATTACAAGCATGCTTACAATACTAAACTCCCCCTCAGCCTGATACCCCAAGGTTGGTTGCACAAGATGAAAGGATTGAATTGAGGAGAAGAACTCACCCAAAACGATCAAATGTAACAGTACACAATACTGCTCCATTTATAGGCAAACCAAACCACTGAGACATCTCAGCTGACGTCACCATGAAAGTGACATCTAACAAACTAACAAACTCTATCAACTGATCTAAGCAACTACTGCTTTGCTAACTACTGATGTTACATTACAATACACAAGATAAGTAAAACTGCTGTTGCATCCTTCCACTGCAATGAGCCCAGCAGTACTTGTCATGATCAGCAGTGCTTGAAACAAGGCAGTAGATTGAGTAGCAGAGTTTTAGTTCTTTAACAGTCTTTGACTTGATCAGCAGTTGTAGGTCAGCAGTTGTTGGTAAAGGCAGTACTTTGGAGTATGTCAGATGTTGGAGCCACAGTCAAGGGGAAAGTTTATAGTAAACAGCTGCTTATTGTGAATCCATTGTTGTGATCCGGTTTTGGCTTTCATTATCTGTTCCTCTGGTAGGGTTCAATCCCAACACATTTTCATATTCTTCCTGCATTTTCTCCATTCTACACCCAACAATGAATCTTTCTCTTTCGGTTTTCTCTCTTAGAATCTCTTCTCGAGTTTTCTCCTTTATTTCAGCAACAAAAACATGATGATCATGTTTTTTGTGAAGAGTTTCTATATCATCCTTTGTTCTAATTTTGAATCGATAATCAATACGATCTTCTTCTGGAAGAATTTCACTCCAGTCATATCCTTCATCATCATTGAAAACTGCACAAGCTCTTGACTTTTCTTTTGTATTATTTTCAATCAATTTTGGCTCTTCTTTGCTTCAGTGGTAGATCGCCTTTCGATAATAATCATCTCTGAATGGATGTTCATTTCCATCAACTGCAGAATTGTTGCATTCTCTCCTGAAATGACCTTTTTGCTTACATTTGAAGCAGGTCACTTTGGACTTATCAAATCCAAGCTTTGTTGATGGTCCACCGATGGTCTATCTATCAGTAATCTCCATGTATCTCTGAGCTCTGTGGATGCAACTTGCTAGACACCAGCGAATATCAATGAGTTCCATCTCTTCCGGATCAATCTGGTCATAGTCTTCTTTGGTTAATTCAGAGTTTCCAATTTTGCCAGCTACTAGACCCTCATACGATTCCAGAACAGATGCAAGGAAGCTCATTTGCTGTTTGGCAGAATTGATGCTCATAGCCGGAGAATTCTTCAATTTGAGAGCAATGTTGCACAGTATCTCCTCTGATTCTTCAGGATTAGCTTTTGAAGAAGATAAATGATATCCTGGATTGTAGCTTGATGAGCTGTTTTGTGGTTCCTTTGTCTTCTCACCACTAAATGATGTCTTTGGTGATTCACCAACTTTCACCGAAGATATGTTACCTTTGTAATAAAGACCAACATTCTGTTGATGTGAAGAACTGCTCATCTTGCTTTGTTTCTACAATTCAAGCTCATGATAGAGTTTCAATCTTTTCAATTAACGTATCGAGAGAAATTGTATCATATAAAACATCATTTTTCAAGATAAACACAAACGTTTGCCACTGATCAGCTCGTGGTAACGCTTCTATGATTTTGTCAATTATTTCCTCTCTCATTTTCACAATTTCAAACCTTTCAAGTTCAATTTTTAGATGACAAAAATGTTCAATCATTTGTCGAACTGATTCACCTTTTAAGCTATCAAACAAATCAAATTCTTTCTTTAATAAAGCAATTTTATTTTTCTTGATTTGTTTACCCCCTCAGCTTTAACCCTTAATGCTTCCCAAACCGATTTTGACCCATCATGATTTAACAAATAAAATATATCATCTTTGATAGATTGTTGAATCAAAGCGATCATCTTCTGTTCATATGAGAATTTCCTTTTATCGTCCTCGGAAATATCATTGAGAGGGATCTCTTCTTTCTTGTCATTGACCGGTCGACTGTATCCAAATTCTAAGCAGAACCAACTCTCGTGAGCGTATGCTTTGGCCCAGTTCAGGAATCTTTCTTTCCACCAAGTGTAATCCTCTATCTTCTAAAGCTTAGGTGGTTTCAAATAAGTTCCATAGAAATTTTCATGTTTTATGTTATCATTGATCGTTTTTGTTAGTGATTTCGGTGTGACAGTTGATGTTTCAGACGATTCGGATGTAAACGCGTTGTAGAACGTGTTGTAGAACTCTTCAGCCATGACATTTCTTGTTTATCAATTCAAATATCAGGACCTTTTAATCACCTGAATAAAAACAAACAAACAAACACTTATCAGTTTAAACACTATCAAACAACTGAATCTTGTTCAAGACTTTCAAAATCTTGCTAATGTCCGACAATCAACAATCCAAATTTAATACTATTGGGCCGAAAACAATTATTGGGCAGACAACACCTTTTGACTTTGATTGGGCCGAAGATAAGTTGTGGGCTGTTGAAAATTGGGTCGACAATCCTAATTGTTTCACATGCAAATTGATATCAATCGACTTTCAAAATCTGAAAATTTCACATGTACTAGCAAATCACATGCAATCAATACTCAATGCCGACAAAAGTAATCTAATACTCAATTCTATTGGGTCGTTTAATATGGACTTTGACTTTAATGAATTGATTGGGCCGAGAACAAATCAAATTGATTTAGTTGATTTCAATTGGACCTCCCTTTAAACAATTATGATATGGGCTGACAACACTTTAATCTCTATTGGACCACAACTATTAATATCACATGGATCTCATTATCACGTGAACTGATTTCATAATGAAACCTCATTGAGCCGCATGATTTTAAAGATTACATCTACTTTATCACATGGGCTTTTTAATGGCCGACAAAAGCTGTTGTATTATTAAATGTGATTGGGCCGATAGTTTGAAAGCAAGTTATCTACTTTAACATGTGATCTGCTAATCTTTGAATTACTAAACCCACTGAACTGACAAAGTTAATTACACTCAACTCTTGATTGGACTGATTACTTTGACAAATATTTTGGGCCAATTCAATTAGTGGGTCTGACAATTCACGTGGACATCTCTCAAATGAAATGAACAAGTCTCAAACGAAATGGAGTACATACAAACGAAATGGAAATCATTTCGTGCGAAATAACATGTTTTCAAACGAAATGGGCATTTTCAAACGAAATGGTGATCGTTCAAACGAAATGGGCGACTTTCAAACGAAATGGAAGTCATTTCATACGAAATGATGGAACTTTTGGGACTTTCAAGCGAAATGAATGATACTTTCAAGCAAAATAGCTCATTTCCTGCGAAATGAAGCAACCAGGTTGCATTTCGTGCGAAATGGGTCTGATGTCACGCGATTTTGGACCGAAAAACTCAGATTTCTCCCAAACGGCTTAGAATTAAGCTCTGAAACTTTGTAGGGTTATAGATCAGGTGTTTTCGCACAACATATCAAAAAATCATGTAATTTGGACCGTAAAAACCTATTCAATTTGAATATTTTCTAGATAAAAACGTAAAAGAAATGTAGAAGATGAAGAAATAGATGAAATCTGATGCAATTTGGATCTGAATCTGTGCGTTTGATCTGTGCAATCATGCTCCTGCTCTGATACCACTTGTTAGGACTGGTTTTGACTCCGAAACGATTGCGAAACGAACGTGTGACGTACGGAATCCGTACATGAACGTCACCTAACACACGAGACATAATATACTCGTGATTGTATTAGAAATCTGAAATTGTACAGCACCTGAATCACGTGAACAATACTTTCTCTCTCTAGATTCTCTCTCTAGATCTAGAGCTCTCTAAATGACAAATGTAACAAAATTCTTTAATTCTAACATTAAAGCTCCTATTTATAGGCCAAGGATATAAGGAGGTTCTCTTTATTTACAATAATGCCACCTTGCCTTTCTAACTAAATATTATAATATAAAGACTTGTTTTTTTCTATTTCTCGCTACGGCTCGGATTGACAAAGGCGATAGACATAAATGCACTAACAATCTTGAACACAAACTAAACAAGCTCATGTCAGATTTTCTAAATCTGCAAGATAAGCAGAAATCAGATAGTAAAAAATCTGATGAGTTGCAAAGGACCATGAATAAAATCATTCTTGAAAACCAATTACTAATAGAAGAAAATTTAGATCACAGAGCTAAAATTGACTTCTATGAAAATGAAAGAAAAGATCTTTAAAAGAAAATCAATGATAAAAAAATTAATGTAAGAGGTTTTCAACAAGCCAAAGAATTCATAAACTTCATTGAGTCCACACCAAAGAACAAAGGAGAGGGTTTAGGATATGTAGAAACAAGAGAAAGTAAACCCACTGTCTTTGTAAAAGTAACCCATCAGATTTCTGATAAATTTTCATCAGAATCTGATTCTGAATCTTGTAAATCAACCTGTTCTGAATACTCTTTTGAAAAACCCAACTTTAAACCAAAAAGAAGTGAATGCAAACAAGAATCTTTAAAGACTTCAGAAGCAGTTCACTCATCTTTTCAAAATCATCCACTCATTCCATCACAAGAAAGAATATCAGAAAATTCTGATAAATCTTTTATGTGTGTTGACATACTGAAGCTTGTTTAACACCATCTCTAAAAGAAAAATGAAAAATCTGTTTATGGCTCAGCATATAACAGATATTCTGATGAAAGGCCATCAAGAGAAAATAATCTGATTAAAATCTCATCAGAAAGAGTACCCAAGCAATCCTGGGTACCAAAAACCCTCTAATCTTTCCATTTCAGGACCATCATGTGCAGCAGATCTGGTACTGCGACTCAGGAAGCTCCAAGCACATGACTGGGGACAGGAGCTTACTCAGCAACTTTGTTTCAAAGCTGGGTAAAATGGTAAATTTTGGAAATGGAGTGAAAGAGAGGATCATGGGATATGGATGCATAAGGTATGGATGTTTGACCATAGAGAAAGTAACCTATGTTGAAGGCTTAAAGTATAATCTGCTAAGTTGTGGTCAATTCTGTGACAAAGGTTTTCAGGTAACCTTTTTACCAGAAAAATGCTTGCTAATAGGTATGGATGATAATAAAATTTATTTAAGTGGAAAAAGAATAAGACAATCAATATACTATTTTGATTTCAAAGAAGAAAATGAACATCCAAAATTGTGTTTATTTTCAAAAATCACAAGGTAGTAGTTGGTTGTGGCATAAGAGGTTAGCCCACTTAAATTTCAAAAACCTAAGCAAATTAGCAAGCAAGGGCCTGGTAAAAGGATTACCTTTTATATCCTCAAAGAAGGATAAAATTTGTGAAGCTTGTGAGATGGGAAAATCCAAAAGAAGCTCACACAAATCAATTTCTGAGTTCTCTATCACACAAAATTTGGAACTTTTACATATGGATTTGTGTGGACCCATAAGTACAGAAAGTTTTTCTGGAAAGAAATACATACTAGTAATAGTTGATGATTTTTCCAGATACACATGGGTTGAATTTTTAAGAAAGAAAAATGAAACTCCTGATCTGATCATTAATTTTATCAAGAAAATTGAAAATCTATTAAAACTAACAGTCAGAAGGATTAGATCAGACAATGGGACAGAGTTTAAGAATTCAAAAATTGAGAGCTTTCTTGTAAGTAAAGGAATCTCTCATGATTTTTCTGCTCCCAGAACACCTCAACAAGATGGGGTAGTTGAAAGAAAAAAATAGAACCTTAGTAGAAGCTGCCAGAACAATGCTTGCTTATGCTAAAATGCCCACTCATTTTTGGGCAGAAGCAATAGAAAATGCCTGTTTCACCCAAACAGAACCCTAATCAACAAAAGGCTAAACAAAACACCATACAACATTATCAATGGAAGAATTCCAAGTGTAACATTTTTACATACATTTGGTTGTAGATGTTTTGTTTTCAATGATTTTGAAAGCCTTGAAAAATTTGATAGAAAAGCAGAAAAAGGTATTTTTCTTGGTTATTCTTTGTCCTCAAAAGCTTATAGAATTTTTATTCTAAACATAAGGACAATCAGAGAAAATCTGTATGTTTCTTTTGATGACTCTTCAGAAACAGAGGTTTTTGATGAATACATGAAAGAAAGAAATTTTTCTGACAAACAAGAAAACTATGAACATCTCTTTGAAATGATAACAAAAGATTTCTTAGAACATGATAAATCTCTCACATACAAATCAATAGGTATATCATGTACTAACCCTGCAGAACAAATGGGTAGTGCATCAAAAATCTTGAATCAAAATTCTGATACACTACACATAACTGAGGCAACCGTTCAGGGGGAAACTTCAAATCCATTAGAACCAACAACTTTTCACAATGACTTAAGATGGATTAAAGGACATGTTCATTCTGACATCACTAGGAATCCAGCAGATGGTGTGAGAACAAGATCTGCAACAGCACATGAGTGTGCATTTGCTGGGTTCTTAAGCAAAATAGAACCCAAGTCTGTCAAGGAAGCTCTAAATGACTCAGACTGGATTCCTGGAAGAGCTGGATTTGTTTAAAAAGAGCAAGGTATGGGATCTGGTGCCTAAGCCAAATGACAAATTAGTCATAGGCTTAAAATGGGTATTCAGAAATAAATCTGATGAAAATGGCATAATCACCAGGAATAAAGCAAGGTTAGTGGTCAAAGGTTATTGTCAACAAGAAGGTATAGACTATGATGAAACTTTTGCACCAGTAGCTAGATTAGAAGCTGTGAGAATTTTTCTTGCATTTGCTACATCCAAAGATTTCAAGGTTTATCAAATGGATGTAAAATCTGCTTTCCTGAATGGAAAAATTAAGGAAGAAGTTTATGTGCATCAACCAGAAGGCTTTGTTGATCCAAAATTTCAAAATCATGTCTATAGATTAAACAAAGCCTTGAATAGTTTGAAGCAAGCTCCAAGAGCCTGGTATGAAACACTATCAAACTTCTTCCTCAAAACACACAAAGGTCATACTTTGTTGGTCCAGATATATGTTGATGACATTATATTTGGATCAACAAATGAAAAATTCTGTAAAAAGTTTCAAAAGTTAATGACCATCCACTTTGAAATGAGTATGATGGGTGAGTTAACCTTTTTCTTGGGTTTACAAGTAAAACAAAGAATTGATGGAATATTTTTGAGTCAATCAAAATATGTGAAAACAATTCTACAAAAATACTCACTTGAAAATTGCTCTGTTTCAAAAACTCCCATGGCAACAGGGAACAAATTAGATTCTGATAAAGATGGAATAAGTGTAGATATTAAAACCTATAGGGGATGATAGGATCATTGCTATATTTAACTGCAAGCAGACTAGATATTATGTTTGCAACATGCTTTCTGGCCAGATATCAATGTGATCCTAAAGAATCCTACCTAAAAGTTGTAAAAAAGGGTTTTCAAATATCTAAAAGGCACATCAGAACTTGGTCTCTGGTATCCTAAGGATACAAACCTTGAACTAATTGCATATACAGATGCAGATTATGCAGGGTGCAAGATTGACAGAAAAAGAACATCTGGTGCATGTCAAATCTTCGGAGAACAATTGGTATGTGGGCAAGCAAGAAACAAAACTGTGTTGCCACATCAACAACAGAATCAGAATATGTAGCAGCAGCAAGTTGTTGTTCACAAGTGCTGTGGATGCAAACTCAACTGAGAGATTATGGAGTAAATCTGACAAAAATACCAATACTATGTGATTCAAAGAGTGCAGTTGCAATAACAGAAAATCCAGTTCATCACTCAAGAACCAAACACATAGATGTCATATATCACTTCATAAAAGATTATGTGGGGAAAGGTAACATAGAAATGTATTTTGTTCCAACTGAAAACCAAATTGCTGATATCTTTACAAAGCCTCTTGATGAAAAGAGGCACAACTTTTTAGTCAGCAAACTTGGCATGGTTAATATAAAAGATGAAGATTTTTCAGAAAACAAAAAGACACAAATTGAAAACCAAATTGATGAACATCAAAATTCTGATAAGCAAAGAGCAATTAAACAGGTTTCTGGCAAAGAAATCCATCAATCTGATGGAACATCAGAAGATCTGATAAATCATCAATAAATGTGATGATTTATCAGAAAATCTGAAGAAGTATCAGAAAATCTGATGAAATCATCAGAAATTCTGGTACAACATCAGAAACTTTGTTTAAACATCAGAATGATCACTGATCATCAAAAATTTCCATCTTCATGCGTATCCCACATATGGATAAATTCATAACTGTGTATAGTCTGTTTTTGTATTTTTTTCTGTCTTTTATTTAAATAAAAAAACAAAAGAAGGGGGAAAGTAACATGCATTAAGATAAAAATACAATACAGCAGAGAAAATCAACTGTCACAAGAAAATTTTTGCAGAAAATTGAATTATTCTTACACTACCAATGCATGCAACGTCATTTTTTCATAAGAAGTTTAAGAGACACGTAGGCACTAAAATGATTAGGAGCTATGAAAGTAGCCGCCTATCTATTCAATGCTTACTCACACATGGGGCTTAGTAGACTGTCATATTCTCACTGCAGCAGATATATCGTCTTAAATGAAGCGTTTGAAATAAAAAGGAAAATCTTTGGCTGTTAATAACATTTATGGTATAACTATCGCTTTCATCTATAAATATTAACAACCTGAAAAAGACTTTCTTCATATCTAACAAATCTTCTCTTCAAAAGCTCTTCATCAGAAATTTCTTATTTTAGAATGGGTCGCCCAAAAATGATGAGAGTAACACAGTTCCCTCTCCCTCTACACAAACATCATAATCTTAGACATAGGTCTAACTTGGAAGGACCTGCATGGGAGGACTGCAGGTATGTGTATAATGTTGGTGCATCCGTCTGTCGTCTTCGTCTTGTATCGAGTCTTGTATAGGATATGCTAGATTAGGGCACGAGAATTGAGAATAGTGGGTTAAGAATTGATTCCGCTTGAAATGACAAATTGTCATTCCAAGCGAAATCAGCTAATATCCTTATTCTGCTCGAGAGTTAAATGCTCATTTCGCTCGTATTTGTAATGTTGAATCCGCTTGAAATGCCCGTGCATGTTCAAGCGGAACCCCATACCTATATAAAGGCTACTGGAGCGAAATCATTTAGGAATTGGTTCCGGTTTGCAACGAAGTGCTGCCGAAGTGTTCTCCGAATTGTAAACGTCATTCAATCAATAGAAACAACAGTTTAAAGTGATATACTAGCTGAATTGAGCTTAGTTTCTTAGTTTCCGCCTTTGAAACTGGGTTTAACTCTTCTGATCGACTCGTTTGGGTCACAAAACGATCCTACAAGTGGTATCAGAGCTCAGGAAGAAGAGTTCTATACAATTCAGCTGCGATTTCTGTTTCTACACCATTCTTTTTCGAAATCAAAACTTTTTACGGTTAAAATCGGCTCAAATTCACACAGTGCACTCGTAATTACATATTATCAAAACCTTAAAAGTTTCAAGTTAAAATTCGATCTAAAACTTTTGATTTTAGCTATTCCGCTTGAAATTACTCGATTGAATGATGACGTCAGCAGCACTTTGGATCTGATTTCGCTTGAAATCACAGTGTATTTTTTATCCCGCTTGAAAGTTTTCAGTTGATTCCGCTCCAACTGAGATTCCGCTTGAAATATTGAGTAATTCCGCTCCAAGATACTTTGTGATTCCGCTCCAAATTTCGTTAGGATTCCACTTGAAACACTCAGTTTGATTCCGCTTCAAAATCAGGGTTTCGCTTGAAAAGGAACTTTGTTATTTCGCTTGAAAGTTGTATATATTCAAGAGAAATCAGAACCTTGTTTAAAGCTGCTATTTCGCTTGAACTGACTAATTTGAAAATTTCTTGAAAACCAAAACATGGACAACGAGGAATTTTATAACGCGTTCGCTACCCCGGTTACCCCAATGAGTATTGCCCAAAACACGATGTTGGAAAACGAAATGGGAACCATGCAAAAACCACCCAAGCTTATGAACATTGAGGAATATAAGGGTTGGGAAGGACGGTTTGAAATTGGGTACAAGCAAATTATCTAGATGCTTGGGAATGTGTTGAAACGAAGTATGTGAGATCGATGAATGACGATGAAGAAGTGATTGCTATCAAAGATATGAGTGCAGATGATAAAAGAAAATATAAAAATGAGAAAATGATGCTAAGTCTGCTACAACAAGCTGTGAAAGAAGACATCATGTCTTATTGCAACACAACGGAAGTTCTTATTCGATTTGGAAGGCTTTAAGATCAAAGTTTGTTGGTAGTCAGGAGATGGTCAAAAACAAAAAATCGCTTTTAAAGAAAGATTTTGACTTGTTTCGTGGGTTGAAAAATGAGAGCACAAAGCAGATTATCGAAAGATATTGCAATCTTTTAGCCAACATGAGAAGGTTAAGCATTGAAAAGGATAATGAGGAGTTAGTCAAAAAACTTGCTGATGCATTGCCATACGAGACTTGGGGCACATATCTCATGATGCTCAGAAACAAGAAAGGATTTAACACGCTAACTTTGAGTAAGTTCATTGAAAAGTTGGAAGCTCAAGAAATGGAACAAAGAAAGATCTCCAGAATGAAAGACTTTGATGGTGAACAAGACATCAGTTTGTACTACAAAGCAGGGTTGAATGATAAAACAACCAACTTGTCAACAAAAGTTGAAACTGCATTCAACGCAAAGAATTCATCTGGAAGTTCATCAAAAGGATCAAACAGTAACACAAGTTTCTCATCATTTCCATCATTTGATTCGAATGTTTTAACAACAAGAAATGGCAAAAAGCTTCAATGCAATATTGTGTTGAATATTGAAAATGATCAGGAATATTCTGAAGAGTTAGCAAAAAGTCATATGTCTTTGTTAGGAACTGTTCTTGAATCTTATGGTAGTTTTGTTGCAGGTCGAATCGGCAATCCTATGCTGACAAAGGAAGATTACGGCCAGATCGATGCTGAAGAAATGGAGCTGATGGACATAAAATGGTGTTCGGAAAGCGTGTTGAGGGGAGCTGAGAAATTCAAGCAGATCACAGGAAGAGATGATCTTCGTGAGGCTAATGTTTCTACTTTAGGTTTTGACAAATCTAAAGTCACTTGTTTTCGTTGCAGGGAAAAAGGACACTTCAAAAGAGAGTGCAAGAATTGCGAAGCAAGTGGAGCTCAAAATCCGTTCAACAACAACAATGATTACTACCGAAAGGCCATTTACCATCAAGTTGTGCAACAACCAACTCAACAACCACAACATCAGGCACAAACTACTCATGGAAGAAATGTGATTGATGGTTCTTCAAAGAGAGCTTGTGTGGCTAATCAAGATTTTTCAAAGAGAGCTGATGGTAACGCTTTGATAATAGATCAAGATGATGAAAGGTTACCTGAAGGATTTAGCTGGGAGAATTTCACTTGGGATGATTATATTCCTGACCAAACTCCAGTTCACACAGCTTTTGTTGCCAGAGTTGAAGAAGATAGTGATGATGACAGAGAATATCATGCAAGAAGGATGGCAGAACATCTGAAAATGATGGCTGAAAGCGATAGCGAAGATGAGAAAGCCAAGAAGAAAAAGAAAAAGGTAAAGACACCGGTGAGTAGTGATGATGAAACTCCAGTGGTTAAAAGAAAAGTGAAAGAAGTTCCAAAGTTCAAAGTAGATGAAAAAGTTGATGCTAGTGAAATGAAAGTAAACTGTGAAACTTGTGTGATCTTGAAAAAGAAAAATAGTGAATTTCTTAACAACATGAACAGATTGAAGGAGTCGTATGATGTGTTGAACAAAGCTATGAACATATACAATGATTCTAATGAAGAGCAAGCAACAACAATGAAGACACTTCAGGGAGCATTCATGATCAAGCAAAACGTTGTGAACAATTATATCGAGAAGTGTGCTGCTCTTGAACAAAAGTTGGAATTACAAAGAATTGAAACTGAGAGAGTAAACCGTTTGTTGAAAAGTTACTCATGTACTTCTTATGTCATTGATAGGATCTATCCGACTGTTGAAGGCATGAAGGCATTTGAAGAGGATGAAGTGACAGAAGATCAAAATGAAGAAAAGACTTTAGTGAAGAAAGCTGAAAAGAAAATAGACACAAAGAAAAAGACTGACAAGAAGAATTCTAGTAAGAAACAAGGTGTCAGTTACAACAAGTGTCCACCCCCGCTGGAAAATGGATATTTGCCCAGAAATCCAAATTCTGAAAGAGTCCAAAAGGCTACAAATTTACAGTGGGAGTCGGAGTCGTCAGTCAATTTGCCAGAAAGTATTGATGTCACGTTTACATCGTCTGACACTGATCAACAATCTCAATTGATGAAGAAAGTGGTGGATCATGTGTTAGATAACGATGAAACTGAGGAGTCAAAGTCGAAGTCTATGTCTGAGTCCAAGTCTGAGTCCAGCACTCCGGGTCAAAATGAAAAACAGGGCAAAAGAGTTTATAGTAATGAATATATGTTATCAAAATCTAATTTGGATGATGAAATATTTAAAGTGGCTTATACTTTAAATGATTCAGACAAATTATATTCTGATGAGGAATTTCCAATAAGAGGTGTCAATACTAATATGATAAAAAAGGTTTTCAAACTTTTGAGATTAACATTTCTGAAATAAAAGATTTAAATCTTACTAGTAAACCTAAGAAATACACCTCAAGAGTTAAGTAAAGAGAAAACAAGAAAAAATGTTATGGTTCTGGTTCTGGTTTTCAAAAGAAACCTAACCATGGCAATTTCAAAAAGAAAGGTTTAGGTTTTACTCCAACAGAAAAACAGAAAAATGAAAAATATGTTCGAGATTTTAAATCAAAAATGAATTTTATTTCAGGAACTAGCTCGGAAGAAGAGATGAAAAGTCCATTCTGGAAGCAGTCAAACAGAGAGTTCCTTGCAAAGAAGCAAGAAGAAATGAAGAATGCTCATCAGAGAAAGAAAACCCGAACCTGTTTCAAATGTGGTAGAATTGGACATCTTGCGGTAAACTGTTCGCAAGCAATTCAAACCAAACCGGGAGTTTCTAAACTCAAAGAGAAAGTGGTTGAGTTTGAACCGCCAATTGACCGAACCAAATTATTCAAAAACTCAAAATTTGAAATTGGTGAATGTTCAAACAAGTTTTACAAGAAGAGAGCTAAATCTGACAACCAGAAATGGGTGGTGAAGAAGTTTGGGAATAGCTCTAGCGATGATTCTGATAGGTCAAAATCAGAGGAGCTATTTTCTGGCGATGAATCTGATTCCACAAAATCAGAGGAGCCACAGGTTGCAGAAAATGGTGAAAAATCAGTTTCGAATGTGGATGATGAGAATTTTCCACCACTTCGGGCTGAAAATTTTAAAAAGAAAATTGGTAAAGTGGAAATATCAAACCAATTTTATGATGATAAAAAGGTTTTTGATGTTGAAAAGGCTTTTAACCCCAAGGTAAAACATATCTTTGGTAAGATGATTGATCGAAAAGTCAAAGGGGTTAAAGAGTTCTATGAGAAGAAGAGGGGAGGTAAGAAACCGAGTGTTGGTGACTCGGTAACACCCAAGGCTGGTCACGCTTGGGTGGATATTTTCTTTGAATGAAAAACCTGACTTGCCGGAGATCCCAGGTTGGTAATTGTGGATCATGAATCGGCATCATTCTTTGTATTTGGTTATGTTTGTCGTACAAGTGGTACAGTGGTTGGTTCTTAATCAAGGTCATTAAGTTGAACTTGATGTAATCCTCATACAAGTGGTTGAATACAATATGATGAACCACATCCCCATACCTACAAGTGGTAAAATCAACAAAACTTATTTTCCGGAAAAACCATTTTGATTAAAACAAACTTAAGTGTTTTGAAATCTTAATGGGAAAATAGTTTGTTGTGAGGGGGAGTTCT
This sequence comes from Helianthus annuus, assembly GCF_002127325.2. NCBI lineage: Eukaryota > Viridiplantae > Streptophyta > Magnoliopsida > Asterales > Asteraceae > Helianthus > Helianthus annuus. Next base: position 68,674,478 of record NC_035439.2, on the reverse strand, counting down.
GATTGTTTATGTCAAGAGGATGGCGAATTGATGCGATTTGATATCGGTTGTCAAGTTTCTGTATAGTTTCTACTAAGTGGGTTAAGAGCTTAGTTTGTTTTTCAAATTTCTTTATGTGTTTGCATTTTAGGGGGAGTAGAAAATTTTTAGAAAATCCAAAAACATTAGAAAATTTGAAAAAGCCAAAAACATGATAAAATCAAAAATGAGTTTTGTTGAGAAAAAGAGGAAATGATAGTACATCAATGGACTATCACAACATGCTAAAGAAATGAAAAGTCAAAATGTAATAAACAATCTCGCTGATGATATGCCAGTAGGTTTTTACACATTTAGTAGATTGTGACGAGATATAAATCTAAAAATTCAAACTTGCTTATTTCGTGGGTAACAATTTCTTGGATATATGGGTAACCCCCGAAATCTTGTTTGAAAGATCCCTCTTTCTGAGATACTAGGTCTTTATGCTTAGTGATATCTGGGGTATTATCCCGGGACTTCTGCTGAATGGAAATTCTGACCTAGTCGCCGGAGAATACTTTATGCTTGCTTGAAAAATAGCGCCGCCCTCAGCATGAATGATGAGACAATAAAATTGCTAATCTATGCTGTTGTAAAAAAGATCCTCTAAAGGGGACACACCAAAAGTCGAGCCGTTATCTCTCTGCTGAAAGGAATTCTGACCTGAGCTCTCACGGTTTCGCATCTAATCCCTTTACAGATATCATCTATGGTATACTCACCTGTAAGACTGAATATTGGGATCTGGACACGGGAGTATATTCAAGTAGTGTGACACGCAATTAAGTTTAAGTCATTAAAACATTAATATCGTATCTCGAAACAGTTGAACTTTGTGTGAAAATTTAAAGTGGACCAATATACTGACAGTCTAGGTGAATTGTTTAGAACTTAAAATGAAATCAAGCTTAATGGTGTTGGTGTTGGTGATCCTACATATAACATGATCATGCGAAGTCCCTTGGGCTTTGCTGTATCTACACATGTCACTATCTATCCAGAACTTCTTCAAGAATTCTGGTAGAATGCTGAAATCATCTTCAATGGCACTTCCATGTGGATAGAGAGTAAGGTTATGGGGGTCAAAATCACCCTAAAGGAGGAAACTCTCAGAGATGTCCTCCAGCTGGGTAATGATCAAGAAAACACCTTCCTGGATAAGGCAGATGTACAACAGACCTTGACAGAAATGGGCTATCATATATACAATGTGTCAAGGCAGGTTAGCAAATCTAGTTTTATACCACCTTTCCAGTATTTGGTGACACAACTCAGTGTCTGCTTCTCTAAGAAGATTGGGCACTTTAACGAGGTGTCTCATAGGATGATGGAGGTGATTCATGCAGTTGTACAGGAAAAACCTTACAACTTTTCTAAGTTTCTCATGAGAGACCTAGAAGCAAACATTCATGACCGTCAACCTTTTCTGATCTACCCTCGATTCGTAACCAAGGTGATTACCAGTCAGCTGGACTTCGGAGGGGTAAGAAGCTGGTATCCAAGGGCCGAGCTGGCACTTCAAGAGAACATTAGCGATCCTACCCTGGTCCTATCAACGAATCACACGGGTCGAATAACCAGTCTCTGGTTGTATGTGAAGTGCATGTTCAACGTGCTGGAGGAGGAGTAGCTGTTTTTTTGCTTGTTTTATTTGTGTTTTTTTTTGTGTGTTCTATGATATTTTCTTATCTTTATATATTTAGTTTGCTTTACTTTTTCTTTTAACTTAAAAAAACAACAAAAACATGACAATAGATTTAGGGGGAACTAAAACAACATGTCTGATAAAAACAAGGAAAATCTGGTGAAACTCAAATGAAATCTGATAGATTTAGTGAAACTCAGAAAATCTGATAATTTTTCTGAAAACCCAATAAATTATCAGAATCTGTTCATACATTAGAAAATTCTCAAAATAACTAGAAAATCTGATAAAATATCAGAATATCAAAATTTTTTGACAATCAGGAAGTCTGACAAATCAACAGAAAGAAACATTCAAAGAAACTTATATCCAACTAAATTTTTGAAATAAGTTTCTTTTAAAATATTTTTTTCTGAGGATTGGAACAAGCTGTATAACAAAAAAAAAACTTCCTGAAAATCAGAATAATGATGTGGAGTTCAGAATAGCAATGTAAGTAAAAATCTCAAAACTCTACTTATTCCCTCTCATCTAAAAAAAATTGCTGATTCAATCTCTATAAATGAATCAAATGCATTTCTGATGAAATATGAAGAAAATCCAACTCTCAAAGTTTTATTCAAAGATTTTCTGAGATATATCATCAAAAGGAAAACTTGGGAAGATACACAATCTCAGAAAAGGTGTCTATTGGACCTTTTTGAAACAAAAGGGTCCCACATGGAGAAAAGGGGCAAGTTGGACATTAGTGTTTATCAGCTAAATCCTTGGAATCTCTGATTTTCATTAAAAGATTTATATTAAATTAGAGATAAACCAAAGGTTTCTAAAAAATAGTTGTTTCCTAAATGGATTAAAACATCATTAAGGTGTCATTAAACACCTTAAATTCAAACAACCCACGACAAACACTCAAAGATCTCTGTCTCAATACACTATAAATACCTCATTCAAAAACGGAGACTTCCATCTTCAACCTTCAAACTCAAAACCCTAAAAACCCTTTTCCGAAACAAAAACCTCAATTCTCAATGGCTGCTATCAACATCAATATACCACCAGTTGAACACTCTGTTCCTTTCATCACCGAAGCTGAATTTCTTCCATTAAAGAGCAACAATGAAGCGATGAACGATAACATTGAAGAATATGATATAAAGTGTCAAATTCTAATTGAGTTTTTGATCAGATGCCCGATAGCTCAAGCTCTCACAAAGACCAGAGAGGTACCAGAAAAACTCATACAACAAGTTGTAAAAACTCTCAAAGTCTCAAATCAAATCGAGCTAACAGCACATGTGTGGGGAGATATCTTCATTACAATCTCACCAGAGAAAATAAGGGAATGTTTAGAACTACCCTTAAGCCAAAGCTATGAAGAAGCACCAGAAAAGGAAGTAGGAATGGCAATGGGCCGGGCTTGGGCCGGGTATTGGTAATCCCAGGCCCGTACCCGGTTGTAATTCTTTGGCTCATACCCGGCCCGTTACCCGTCGGGTATTTTTCGGGTAATTACCCGTCGGGTATCGGGCATACCCGCGGGTATCGGGTATACCCGTTAATTTCTTAAAAATACATGTTAGGACAAATATGCAATTTTTACTTTGATATTTATATAATTTACTATTTTAATGACTATAATAAATGAAAATATGACTAATAACTTACATATCATAATCAGACCACATATACTAAAGTAAATTAAAACGATTACTTAATTAAATAACTATATCAGGACCACCTATTTGCATAAAACATCCACATAATAAAGGGTGATAGCTTCCATATCCAATATACATACTTAAAAATAAGTTATATGTTAACTAAACACTTGCCAAATAAATAGCCACATATGACTATAAAGAAGGTAATAAGTACATTTACTAAGTTTATATATATGGAAATCTATAATTCGGGTATTATTCGGGTAAATGGGCCGGATATCGGGCGGGTATCACTAAATCCCATACCCGTACCCATACCCGAATTTTTTATATTTTTAAGCCCGTACCCGGCCCATACCCATTGGGCTTCGGGTATACCCGGCCCGTATGTTTCGGGTTTCGGGTATACCCGTCGGGCTTGGGCTTTTTTGCCATCCCTAAAAGGAAGATATGCTTTCACTACTTGATGCAGTAATGGGTTACAAGACAAAGATTTCGAAAATCAATGAATTCAAGAGGAATAAGCTATCTGCCTTCTGGCAAGTGTTAATAGAAATTCTAAACAAGTGTTTATCATCAAAAATTGGAGGTACGGATCAGATAAATATGAATATTCTGACAATCATGTTCAGTCTCATTAACGGGTTGAATATTGATTTTGGAACAGAAATATTTATTCTGATCAGAAGATCAATTCTGACTAATACTGGAATGAAAGATTCACATCTACCCTTTCCTAGATTTCTGTCAATCATAATTTCTGATGCATTTTCTGAAAGGAATCTAGAAATTCCAGCATCAGAAAATATGTGGAGTACAGAAATCATGAGACCTTGGACTGCTGTAGGGTTTTGGAAGTCAGATTATGATGTGCCTGTTCTGTCAGAAAGAATAGAGCAGAACATCTAAGGATGTTAAGCAAGAAGCTAGAGAACAAAGAAGTTTTTGAGGATGTGACTCCCATGGAGCAGCAGGGTGAATCAGATCCTCATACAGCTGATGAAGATGTGAACATGAGTCCTGTGGCAGAAGTACATCATGCTGAAATCTCACATATGGGAGAAACAGGTGCACAACACTCTAAACTTAATATTATTCATAATTCTGAGAGTGATTCTGATGATTCAATTCAAGGAAATTATGAACTTTCAAAAATGAGCACTGTTTCTGTAAGACAAAGTGAGATTGGTACCAAAAACCTATTTTCTGAATCAGATTCTGAGGATGAAAATATCGTAACAACAAGTAGAGATCAGTCTACTGATCAAAGACTGATCAAGGTAACCTGGATGAGAAAGTTAAAAGTTTCTCAACAACTCATGGAGAACCTGAAAAGGTTCAAGGATATGAGGAAAACCAGAACTTTAATATTTTTCAGTATTCTGGTGAGGGAATAGAGAATATGGAATATTTCCATCCTCTTAACCTCAGAACAGCAGAGAATATGTTTTCTGCTGGTGCTAGAGGTGGAACATCTGTTGTTTCTCCTATTTACCAAGGACAACAATCTATGTCAACTGAACAACTAAACAAGGAACTTGAAGACACAACTGCTGGTAGTACTGAGAAAACAGCCACAGAAGAAAAACTTGATCTGATACTGGAAGAGATCAGAAATCAAATGTCAGATATCAAAGTTTTGTCAGAAACTGTCAAAGCTGTGCAGAAGCAAACAGAAGACAACACTGCAGCCCTCAACAAACTGCAAGAGTCATCAGAAAACATAGAGAGTTCATCAGAATTCAAGAAAGCTCTCAAAGAACTCCAAGACATCAAGAAACAGATGGCTGAGGTTGCAACTGCAGGAGAAAGCTCAAGTTCAGGAAGAATTCTTGAAGAAATGCAGTTTCTCAGAGACAACAACAGCGGCATGGCTGAGGCTTTTGAGAAACTGATGGTGGAATTGACTGCATAGAAAAATCAAGAAAACCTGGAGTTTCAGAGAATGAAGAAACAAGAAGAAACAAATACTCATACTCTTGCTAATGTTCATCTGTTAGTAAAGAGATTGAAGTATAATGTTGCCAGACTGGCAAAAGTTTATCCTCATGAACTGAAAGCCCCAATTCCACAAGAAAAACAAGCAGGAGTACCAGAAACTTCTCAACAAGAATTCAAACAACCAAAAATCACTCAACAAGATCAAACCAAATAATCAGAAACTCCAACACCACAAAAATAAAAGATCCCCATGGGTCCTCCTCCAAGCAAGCCAAAGTTACTCATGGGTCCTCCACCAAACATTCCAAAGCCAGATACTTCAAGGGTCCAACAGAAAGAACCTGTTCCAGTTCAATCATCTTCCACAGCTTTCACAGGAGAAACAGAATTCAAAATAAAGATGGATACAAAGGAGAAGAGAAGAATGGAACATGAAGTAACCTTTTCAAAAAGGCCAAGAAAAGTGATTAGAGAAGATTCAGATGGAAACTTCAAAGAAATAGAAGTGCTGAAAGGTGATTTACACACAATCATGTACCCTGAAGAACACCTGAAGCATTACTACTGGAAAGGTAAAGAAGACAACCCAGAAAGGCCACTCTCTCCAATAAGCAAAAATATTGTTCAAGTCAGGAATAATGGGAGCTGGGAAATACTGCAGAAACCAATTACTAATCCGATAGTATCTATTGAAAGAATCAACACTTTAACCACTGGAGGAGGTATCTTAGGTAATGAAGGACAGAACAGGTACACCTTGATCAGAAAAGATAACAGTGAACAAAAGGTTACTGATAGAAATCTGGCTGATGATATTCACCCAATGGGCATAGTCAAAATGAAGAATATCATTGACAAAGAGAAAAGTTGTTCAGTTGTGATCAGAAGAGCCCTTGACATCATCAAAAATGCAGGAGCAAAGTTATATAAAAGGGCTGCACTAGCAGACTTTGATCTATGTATCAATTTTGAGTATAGCAACAAGGTGCTAATACCTCCTCCTAACAACACAATTCCAGCTGAAATTCCTTCTAAACTAGTGAGAACTAGAGCAATCTTTGACAAACCAGAAATGTGTGTAGTCTTCAAAGATGCTCATGATGAGAAAGCTCTGTTCAGAATCAGTGAAATATGTAGGTATTCAAATCAAACTCTGAAATATATAAAGAACTGCATGAATGAGAAACAAGAGCAGCTCAAGAAGAAGGGAAAGAACAATGAACAGCTCAGAAAAACAATTGAAGATTGCATTGAAAAGTGGATGGAATCCAGAGGATGGTACAAAGAACTTTACAAGGAAACTCAAAAGGCAACTGATCACAAGAAAAGGCTGAAACTAGGAGACAAATACAAAAGTGGAGTGAAGATCAATTAATGAATTGATGAGATTAAATTTCTGTTTTTGAACAATCTTTTATTTTTGTCTGTTTTTAACAATGGTTGGTTTGATTATGTTTTATGTTTCTGAACTTAGTTGTTTGAAATTTTCTTTTCAAGGATTAGTTGAAAGTTGTTTATGTTGATAGAGATAGTTCATTTTCTTACAATACTTAGGGGGAAACTGTTAGGATACTTTATTTGTAAGTATTGAAGAAAATCATATTCAACTGGATCTATGAAGAAGATAACAGTCCTGAAGATCACAACAAGAAGAAGAAGATTGGATAGGACAACTTAAATGAACAACATCTACTTCAAAGAATCACAAGTTGATCAAGAACTGAAGAAAATTATCAGAGAAGGTCATTACTGATGGATCTGATGATATTTCTGATGAAATATCATAAGTTTCTGACGATTTTGATCATCAGATTTTCTGATGATTTGCTCACCAGAATTTCTGATGAAGTGGTTTATTGGAAATTCTGATGAATACCCCACTTGTCTAAAAATCAGCTCTATCCTGCCACAATAACCGAAGCTACTTGGCATTATTGGATATCATGATTACAAAGGAAACTTGACTGTTGGATTCAATGAATATGTCAAATGGCTACTTTATGCAGGACTTATTGCATGAATAAACAAATGTTTATTCATGTACCCAGCCTTCTATAAATAGAAGGCTCACCAAGCAGAAGAAAATTGAGTTAAGCTTAGCATTCAATACATACTACAAAACTCCATTGCCCTATCACCCACATAATTCAAGATTCATTTGTGTTAGATAATAATCTTACAATCACCTTGTAAACTATTTTGTTTCAAAGTGATATAAACTTGATAATTCTGTAGGTCTTGTTTCTTGAAAGTCTGATTTCCATTGCACAACTTTTTCACATCTACTGAAATCACCTGCCATATTACGTGAAAAGAATTTTTTAAGCCCATACTGGGTCTAACAAATCAAAGCATGAGATAAGACGGACGGAACGCAGTTACACAATTAATAGATGTGGTACCAGTGTTGGGAAAACCTCCCTAGGGTGGGTAGATTTTAGATGGAAGACAACGATGTTGGATAGAGAAAGGAATTAAAAAAAAGATACACGAAACTGAAACCCACTCCCCGGACATAAGGTGATGATTACATGAAGGCACGTGGTTAGTATGTGGATTGTGCGCCTGGCCAGTGCACAAGAAGCATATGATACACGTGAGACCATGAGAATCATCACAAGTATGCTTGTTAAAGTGGGAAGTAAGATGGTCGTGAAAAAAAACGGGATGGAATAAACCTTCTACAAAGGTGTGAACGAGTAGGGGTTCACTAAGAATGTTTAAAATTCAACACGTGGAAATACATTCAAGTAGAAAACCATATAATTATTATAAAATAATTGTGATAGAGTATGGAAAAGTAATTTGGGTATGGTTTGTGGATTAGATATCAAGTGATCGAGAGTATTCTATATTGAATGGAAAGGTTTAAGCTTATTGGTAAGTATGGATCAAACAAGTATGAATGAAAAGTTTGAGTCCATAGGTAAGTATGGATCAAACGAGTATGAAAGAAAAGTTTGAGTCCATAGGTAAGTATGGATCAAATGAGTATGAATGAAAAGTTTGATTCCATAGGTAAGTATGGATCAAACGAGTATGAATGAAAAGTTTGAGTCCATAGGTAAGTATGGATCAAATAAGTATGAAAGAAAAGTTTGAGTCCATAGGTAAGTATGAAACAAGTATGAAAGAAAAGTTTGAGTCCATAGGTATGTAAGGATCAAACGAGTATGAATGAAAAGTTTGATTACATAGGTAAGTATAGATCAAATAAGTATGAAAGAAAAGTTTGAGTCCATAGGTAAGTATGGATCAAATGAGTATGAATGAAAAGTTTTACTCCATAAGTATGTACGGACTGAACGAGAATAAAGGAGGGAAGGTGTTTCCCCCTTTAATTAAGGTAAGTATGAATGTTGTATGTACGAAGTGTTAATAAAATAGTTATGATACGCAAATTGTGTGACTAACATAATGTTTATATATGCACTATGAATGAGAATGGGTAAAGATAGGTTGTAGCTAATTGGAGAAAATGATTGAATACAAAGCTAGTTAGGAGGGTATTGATAGTTTGACTTTCTGAAATAGGTCAAACAAATTGAATTATTAAATGTAATGCAAATATTAATAAGATTTTATGAAATGATTATGACATGATATAGGTATCAAAGGTTGGAAATTTTGATGTGGCAAGTAACTTACCTTGAAAGAAAACTATATTAAATGTAATTACATGTTTATGAATGCTAATAATTTACTCGTGAGAGTCAGGATGACTAACATGCTAAGACCTAGACAAATGACTCAATTATAAAATGAAAGAAAACTATTGCAAGAAATGGGAAAATGGCATAGTTGTAAGTATGTCCAATTTGAAATGGAGTACAAACACATACTTCGGTATATAAGTAGTAAAAAACGGCAGTTTGACCTTGAAAAGTCAAACAATATAATTTGACAAAATGATGAATGGATTGTAAGGAATTTACGTAAGAAATTAAACATGTGACTTGGTTTAGTCCTAAACATAAATTTCTAAAGAATTGTATGATTTTAGACAGGATATGTGAAAGAAATTTTGATTGGATCATTGGAAGTCGACCGTTATGGAATGTAAGCGTATGTCTGACCGTTGATTTTGTGAATGGGAATGATTGAATCCTTGATAGAATGAATGATATGATAACCATGACTTGGAACTAGTCACGTGGATGATTGTACAGATCCAGGTATAACATGAACTCGAAGTAAAGCGTGCCGATTTGGCGTACAGATTGTCAGTTAACGCCGTGAAAGCAAGTTTAGTAAATTTTTTTTAGTTATGATTATTATTGAAGAAGTTAGTAGGTTGATTAATATCCTACTTACGAATCAAAGGTGTCTGAAATATGACATAATATAACAATTTTTACTTTTAAAGTCATTTTGAGGATAATTTTTAGCTTAAAATTGTTGGTGTTGAAAGTAATCTTAATCTCTGGATAGAAATTTCGAGATCTGAATTAGTAGATGCTTGAGAAATCGGGGAATTATGTGCATATGTAGCTATTGCAAGTAAAGAATGAAATAAAGTAACAAGTGTTTGGTATGAATGAAATTACTTGGAAACTCGCCCTGAGAGGATGTATTTAGGAGATGAAAGGGTTAGCAGCTATAAATGGATATTTAACTTTCGAGCTAATTTGAATGTAAGGGAGTAAGTAAGTGACTTCGCTATGATAATGATACCACCAAATGGACAATTGTGATGTGCAGATGTTCATAGTCTAAAGGTTGTGTATTAAGGAAGTAATTAGAAAGAATGTCAATAATGGAATACTAAAGTAGGCTCATGGTGAGCATTAAAGTGACTTCCAAAATGGTGAGAGAATCAAGTGTCGGTTATAAGGTGGAAGGTGATAATGATCGATTCATCATGTTTGAAATTTCTGGAAAACATCTCATTAATGTATGAACATAGGAACAAACATATGGTTATGTTCTGTCACGACTTAGCCTTTGTATATGTTGTTGAATGGGATGGTGTCGTGCAATGAAAAATTCAAGAAAACGGTGAACAAGTAAACAAAGATAATGTCGCTAGTAATTTAGGATTATGCAAGAACTTGAGAATTGATAGTCTGGAATGATTGGACAAAGACTACTAATGTCCACAGGCTCGTGGTGTGCAATGTGGACCTATGGTAGGCAGTGTCGCATGACATATTCAGGTATGCGCTCCTATATCGATTGTATGAATAAATAATCGAGGTTAAGAATAGACTTGGTATGTGAAAAATGAAGGAGGTTCGGGGAATGAAACCTTCTTTAAGGGGGTAGACTTATAACGCCCCAAAATTTGAAGTTACCTTAACTTAAGATGTTAAAAATAGTTTTTGATTGGTAAGGTCCAATGGGCATCTAATATGGTGTGAAAGAATATTTATATTGGTCGGAAAACCTTTAAAGGCTAGTTTGAAACATTAAAATGTCAATGAGGTGAAATGAGAGTATATGTATAAGATGTCAAAAATCAAACAATAAGGGCTAAGTATGTAATTTATCCTATTTTGCCTATAAAGTTACCTAATAATGAAGTAAATAAGTTAGTAGCATTGCCAATACTAGAACAGTTGTAAGGAAGTGAAAGTTTGGGCAATAAGGCAAAGAATACCAAACTAGAAGGACTGTTTATGTAAATTAGCAAAGTTAGGTTATAAACCTGTATAATTATCTAGGTTATTATATTATACAATATATTAACCGAAGTTGCTTGAAATGTTATAAAGTGTGTGTAACATCCCATTTTAGGATTTACATGAGACGAAAAAATGGAAGTTATAGCTTAGGTACGTGTCACACCCCGACCACGTAAAACAACAAAACGTGGCGGAATCGTTGGGGAGTGTTGTAACAGAATCATTGTTTCATAACACATGAAAACTTGAAATGTTGTTTTATTGATAAAAAGAGTTACAATGTCTTAACAAACAAAGAAGTATAACAAAATTAACTAGTCTTGCATCTTTTATTGTCACTAAGGCCCAAGTCCGCCTATGTGTATCTTGATCAATCCTATGCATCATCTCCTGAAACACATGTGAAAATAGGTACGTCAGCATAAAAATGTCAGCGAGTACATAGGTTTTATTGATTTAGGATTCATGACTTATAAGTTTAGAAAAAGTTGTTTAATAAAAGTCAGTCATGATCCTTGTAAAAATGTTTTGTTTTATAAATCATTTGAAAAGCGATGATAGATATGTATATGTAAAAGAATAATGTAAGGTTAAATGAATAACCAAGTAAAAATGAGTTTTGTATAAGATAAGTTGTTTGTAAAACAATGTCTTGTGAAAAATATGTTATTTGTACAAATGTATAAGTCTAAATTGAATGATTTAAATAACGCTACGACATGTAATATAATACAAGCACTTATATATAGGAAGTTCCAGCGGCGTATCCACCATGCTTGTATCACATTACACACGCCTCGTTACTTAAATCACTTACCCGAACAAACCACCAAACTAAAATGTTTATGTTTAAACCAATTGCCAAATGTTATTGAATAATATGTCAAAATGTTTATGTCAAAATGTAAATCATGTAATGTATAACCAATGTCAAAAACGTTTATGTGTCAAATGTAAATCATGTAATGTATAACCAATGTCAAAAATGTTTATGTGTCAAATGTAAATCATGTAATGTTTAACCAAAATGATATGTATGGCAAGTGAAATGCATCAACTAAACCACCATAGGTAAAATGCACAAAACAAAGTATTGAAGTAAAACTTGGTTTAAATCAAAGTTATGTTTTGTGGAAATGCATGCTATACTGATACAAACATTTATGCGGTATTGTGAAAATGCATACATTCAAGCCTTGCGACTGTGGCGATAAACCCCTAACGAATTAAAGGTTCATCTGAGTAAATGTATATCGAATTCGGTCATTCCTTCGATCCAAACAAACCTAGGATCTCAGGAATGGGAGTTGTCAATTCCTATGGTACCACTACCTACTAACGAACGGCGTGATCAATGTTAATGAATGTGTATTGTCCCACTTAAACAAACCAAATGTCATACCCAAAATGTAAGCATGTGATGAGATGAAAATGTACTAAGTATGCAACAAATGGACATACATAGCATGTGATGTAAAATGTACTAAGTATGATGAACATACCTAGCATGAAAAGGTAATGTAAAACTGTAACATTTGTGCTTGTAATCATTGTGAACAGTTCAATTATCAATAAAATAATGTTATTTGATCCCAATGTTTGTTTGGTTGTGTTTTACATTTTTCGTGTTTTGACTTTTGTTCAAATTCAAACTCTACATCGCTTTCTAGAGAATTATACGCAAACTGGTGCGTAAACGTACTCAGTTTAATGCGACAAATACTCCGGAACATCAACATATACTCAACGTACCTTAAATAACCTTTACATAACTTAGAAATAAGTTTTGAAGGCTTTGGTATAGCAAAAACAAGTTAATTCGCTTACAGGGACTAAACTTGACAAACTGCGAAAGTATGCCAATTGGAACTGTAACGAACATTCCGGAACATGTCCATAAGTTAAACATACCATAAATATCCTTTACATAGCTTAGAAATAGGCTCTGAGAGGTTTGGTATGCTAAAACAAACTTTTGGATCATTCAGGGACTAAAAGTGTCAAAAAGTGCATAAGTTTGCACCTTCGCGCATAACTTACGTTCTGAATACATCCGGACATCCAAAAATTTATGTAAGCATCCTAATATTATGCCTTAGTGTTTGGCATGAGAAAAATCCATTCGTTGCGTCATTTGGATCGTTTTCTGCGCTTATGCGCATTCCGTCGTAATTAACCGAACATCGCGATCGTACGGCCAAACGAGCCAACATCCGGAACATTTTTGAGCATGTTTCATGTCCACAATGTTTAGGCATCATTTTAGGGCCTTAAAGTTGGCTTTACGGGCCTTAGAAGTGTCGGAAATGGCTTAAATACGCAACAGGGACCAAAACTGTCATTTTTCAAAGTATATGCAGATCAGACGGGCTCAGGCGGCCCGCCTGAGTTTTTGCATATCCTGACGCGGGCCGGGTGGGACTATCAGACAGATTCAATGTATGCATTTAATGCAGTTGGCCTTTCGTTCGATCAAGGGGCGATGCCCTTTCACCCAATCAAGAGCCAAGGGGCATTCTCTGACTTACCACAACATTTCGACAAGTGTACGCACGAGATCGCGACACGATATTCGATAAACGATCCTAACGGTTCCACTTTTCCTATAAATACCCCCCCCCTTTTGGGTAAAAAACCCACAAGAATCAGATCTAAAGCTCTAAGTTGGAACCATTGTTTCATACCTGAGCTATTTGATCTAGATTAGCACTCGGGGACCCTCCGTAAGTCTTCTTTCGCTCTTTTATTCGCTTTTCGAGTACGAAAGTCAACGTTTTGTTGACTTTCTGCATTGACCAGCTTATGGTCGATGCGAAGTTCATGGAACTTCATAACGTGAGCGTGATCACGATGGTTATGGTCCGTAGTGACCATACCTACTGATTACCCCGTTATCTAGGCTCAGTGACGAGTCGTAGTTTCGGCCAAAATGCGCATTCTTGCGTATTTTGTAACCAAACTACTCGTGAGCATCAAAGCCGTTTGTTTTGATGCCAAACCTGTTTTCTAAACTTAGTTAAGCATGTTCTAACATGCTTAGCTCGTCACGTTTAGTATAGTGCTTATATAGGGTCGTAAGGTAAGCGATCTAAACCATCGCTTATACTTTCGAACCCGACCCATTTGGTCGATCTTTAGGATCCGACCAAACATATTAGGCGACCATAGCTATAACCTTCCGAGGTTATACCTTGTGGTCGCAATGTTAGGCGTTCCATACGCGTTTTACGCGAATGACGCGTTAGGGTGGCATAAGCTACCTCAACGGGTCGTGATGGACCGTAAGCACTTAGGTTAAGTTTCATTTTAGTATGTAGGCTTTGTTAAACCATATTACACGAGTCTCCATACTCGTTTGGTTTTCGAACCCGCGTACTGTCCGATCCTTCCGATTTGGTCCGGTATATTAACATAAGCTACCTATTAGGTGCCGTTGGTATTCCGTGATCTTTAGCATTATCTGGTTATTATACAAGGAACTCAAAGCAATCTCAGGTGAGTACATTGAACCCCTCTTTTATTGTTTTCCAAACTGTTTGGGGTGAAACACATGTGCCTATCTGTTACTTTCATGCTTTCCATGTTTTCACATCGTATATCTGCTATGCTCATTAGTACATTATAGTACATGATTTCATTACATTTCATGCTATGTATGCCCATTGTGTGCGTACTTAGGACATTGATTTACATTACATTTCCGTTGCATATGTTTACTCAGCATATGGACACATTGATTTACATGAACATTTCTGTTGCATATGCTTACTCAGCATATGGACACATTGATTTACATGAACATTTCTGTTGCATATGTTTACTCAGCATATGGACACATTGATTTACATGAACATTTCTGCTGCATATGTTTACTTAGCATATGGGCACATTGATTTACATGAACATTTCTACTTCGTATGTTTACTTAGCATACTTAGTACAATTGTTTACATTACATGCCTTCATTTTGTTATGACATTTGGTTTGTTTAACATGGGACAATACATTCATTAACATTAGGTACGCCGTTCGTTAGTAGGTAGTGGTACCATAGGAATTGACAACTCCCATTCCTGAAGTCCTGGGTTTGATAGGACTGGAAGGAATGACCGAATTCGATATACATAACTTAGATAAACCTTTAATTTGTTTAAGGGTTTATCGCCGCAGTCTCAAGGCTTGGATGTATGCATAGTTTACAACACCACATAAATGTTAATATCAATAGAGCATGCATTTTTCCACAGAACATAACGTTGATTTAAACCACGTGTTACTCCAACGACTTGTTTTGTGCAAGTTTACATATGGTTTAAGTTGATACATTTCGCTTACCATACATGATACATTTTGGGATACACATTACATGATTTACATTTGAACATAAACATTTGACATGGTTTACACAATAACACTTGACATTTGGTTTATACATGAACAATTTACATGGTGGATTGGTTTGGGTAAATGGTTGGAGTAACGTGCCGTATGTAATATGATACAAACATGGTGGATACGCCGCTGGTACTTCCTATATATAAATGTTTGTATAATATTACATATCTTAGCGTTATCTAAATCATTTCAGTTTAGACATATAACATTTTATACGACACTTTTCATAAAACATTGTCTTACAAAACAACTTATTATATTCAACTCATTTTAATTGGTTACTCGTTTAACCTTGCACTTATCTATACATATCATTTGATGTTATCGTTTTTCAAATGGTTTACAAAGCAAGACAAATTACAAGGTTCATGACTGACTGTTATTAAACATTCTTTAAACTCAAGTCATGAATCCCATTTTCACAAAACCTATGTATCTCACAGGCATTTTTATGCTGACGTACCTACTTTCACATGTGTTTTCAGGAGCTGTTCCATAGGACGATGAACACGACACTAGGGCGGACCTGTGCCTTAGAGACTAAAAACTGAAGATAGAACTAGAATAACTGTGTTTTGAATTCTGTACTTCCTTTTAAGACAATGTAACACCCTTGTTTAATAAATAAAATGTAACTTTAATTTCCATGGTTGTATAACAATTAATTCTGTCAACAACACTCCCCGGCGTTTCCGCCGCGGTTGCATGTTATACGCGGCCGGGGTGTGACAAAAGAGTTGGTATCAGAGCCATTGGTTATAGGGAATTAGGTTATTAGTAATGCTTTGACCTAGACTATAACTTTCTAGGACCCTAACACAAGTTATCTTGTGTTTAGAGTTTAAAACATGCACATCACCTATCCTTAGGTGATAACCACAACGGGAACTTCGGTTCCGAATCCGCTTTGAAAATTAATCATCTGTTCTAGGATGATTGATTACTAGGTTTTGAACCCTCTGTTATAAGGTTTTGAACCCTCTGTTATAAGGTTTTGAACCCTCTGTTATATGGTTTTGAACCTCTTTGGATTTCAAAAATCCCGTCAAAGTTTTGGGTTAATAGTGTGAACACGTGCGAACTGGAAGAGTGAATGCCTGTACCCTGGGTTTTCTGTCTAAGGCTAGAGTGTTCGTACAAATCCACATAATCGGACCAGTCACTCTTACCTGGGAACTCTTGGGGTGAGTGTTCACTTATAGGCGAGCATGTCTTCGCGATACACTAATTCTGACCCATTTACTTTGACTAGACATTTCATATCGCTTGTTTGCATTGCGATGCATAACCACCATCTTTGCTTTTATTGATTCTGTTTCATCTCATTCTCTACACCCAATCATCTCACTCGTTTCCTTTCATGTTTTCCTCTTCCAGAATGCCTCCTCGACGTGAACACCAAATAGCGACTGCTGAACTAGCAGAAATTATTGCGCAGCAGATGGCTGCTCAATTCCCAAATCTCTTTACTCAATGGAACCAGGCCAACAACAACAACAATGGTACATGCAAATACAAAGATTTTAACTCGGCTAAGCCACTCAAGTTTAGTGGTTCTGAGGGAGCAACTGGGCTTCTTCAGTGGTTCGAGAGCATCGAGAACACTTTCCGTCATGTTCAGTGTCCCGACAATCGCAAGGTCGAGTTTTCTTCGAGTGTGTTTCAGAAGAGGGCTCTTACATGGTGGAATGGGTAATGAGAGACCGTGGTGCAGAAGTTGCTCTAGCACAGACGTGGGCTGAACTGAGAGCCCTTATGATGAGGGAGTTTTGTCCTCGTCATGAGCAACGAGCATTCGAGAAAGAGTTTGATGATTTGAAACAGGATAGTGGTGAGCACAGGGCTTATACTGACAGGTTTGAGGAGTTGAGTCTGCTTTGCCCGACTATGGTTGCCCCACTCGACAAGGCTATCGAAAGGTACATCGACGGCCTGCCTGACTCAGTACAAGACATCCTTACTGGTAGCAACCCTACCACACTCCGTCAGGCGATCGAGTTATCAGCGACGTTGACTGAGTCGCAGATTCGAAAGAATAAGCTACACAGGAAGGGTGACAAGGGCAAGAAGCAGTCGGCTGACAAGGAGGATAGTAAGAAAGGCCAGAACAAGAATGGAAAGGATTCTGGTTCATCAAAGAGGTCAAGGAAGCGTAAGGCTTCCCAAAACTATGCTGTCACTGCCCAAGCTAACCAGGCAGCTCCCAACCAGCCTCCAACCAAGAAACCCTATTCAGGAAGTGCACCTTTGTGCAATCGACGCAACAGTCACCACCAGCCACAATATCAGTGTCGTTTCTATACTAACTGTGGGAAGTCGGGTCATCTTGCCGATGTTTGTCGGTTTGCTCAGAATCACGCAGTCCAGAACCCTGCTCAACAGGTTGCTCAGCAACAGGGTCAGGCTGCACGACCAAACTACCCACCAGGTGCATGTTATAATTGTGGGGATCTGACCCACTACAGAAATCGGTGTCCAAGACTAGTCAACCAGAACCAGAATGCAAACCAGAATCCGGCACCGGCTCGAGGTCGAGTCTTTAACATGAATGCACAAGAAGCACAAGCAGACAACGAGGTGGTGAACGGTACGTTCTTTATTAATAATCAGCCAGCATCTGTTCTTTTTGATTCGGGTGCCGACAAGAGCTTTGTGTCATTGTCTTTTGAGACAATGCTTCGCGTGTCTAGAACGAAACTAGGTAAACCTTTGACAGTAGAGGTTGCCAGTGGTGAACCCATCGTTCTAGATTCTGTTCTGCGCAACTGCCAGTTGAATCTTAACGACCATATTTTTCCTATTGACCTCACGCCAATGCAACTTGGAAGCTTCGACGTTATAGTGGGAATGGATTGGTTATCCAAGCATCGCGCAGAGATAGTTTGTTCTGAAAAGATTGTTCGTGTACCGCTGTCTACAGGCGAGATCCTACAGGTTCGTGGTGAGAAGCCTGCCGGTGGTCTCAAACTTATGTCTTGTTTTAAAGCACGGAAGTATCTGCGAAAGCACTATGTGGCTTTCCTAGCACATGTTACAGCAGATAAAGGCAAGGGTAAGACTATTTCAGATATTCCTGTCGTTCGGGATTATTCCGAAGTATTCCCTGAAGACTTACCTGGTCTACCTCCAGCACGCCAAGTCGAGTTTCGTATTGATCTCGTACCTGGTGCAAATCCCATTGCCAGAGCTCCATACCGTCTTGCACCGTCTGAGATGCAAGAATTATCTAAACAGCTTCAGGAGCTCTCCGACAAAGGTTTTATCCGTCCTAGCTTTTCACCTTGGGGTGCTCCCGTTCTTTTTGTAAAGAAGAAGGATGGATCTTTTAGGATGTGTATCGATTATCGTGAGCTTAACAAGCTCACCATCAAAAATCGATATCCCCTACCTCGCATTGATGATCTCTTTGATCAATTGCAAGGCGCTTCTTACTTTTCAAAGATTGATCTGCGATCTGGATATCATCAGCTTCGTGTACATGAAGAAGATATTCCAAAGACAGCGTTCCGTACTCGTTATGGACATTATGAGTTCACAGTCATGCCATTCGGTTTGACTAATGCTCCTGCTGTTTTCATGGACTTGATAAATAGGGTCTGCAAACCTTACTTGGATAAGTTCATCATTGTTTTCATTGACGACATTTTGATATATTCTAAGACGCGAGCTGATCATGAGCAACATCTCCGTCTTACTTTTGAACTCCTAAAGAAAGAACAACTTTTCGCCAAATTCTCCAAGTGTGAATTCTGGCTTAAAGAGGTTCAATTCTTAGGACATATTGTCAACGAACAAGGTATTCATGTAGATCCCTCCAAGATCAGTGCGATTAAGGATTGGGATACACCTACTACCCCTACTGAAGTTCGTTCTTTTCTTGGTCTAGCGGGTTATTACCGCCGCTTCATAGAAAATTTCTCGAAGATTGCAGTTCCTCTAACTGCTCTAACTCAGAAGAACAAGCCATTTGATTGGGGAGTCAAACAAGAGGAAGCGTTTCAGACTTTGAAACAAAAGCTTTGCGACGCGCCTGTCCTAACATTGCCTGAGGGCAACGATGATTTCGTCGTTTATTGCGACGCATCTAAATTAGGACTTGGCTGCGTCCTGATGCAAAGAAACAAAGTCATAGCATACGCATCAAGGCAGTTGAAGATACATGAGAAGAACTACACCACTCATGATCTTGAGTTGGGTGCAGTTGTCTTCGCTCTCAAAATCTGGAGACACTACTTGTATGGTACAAAATGTGTGGTTTTCACAGACCACAAAAGTCTTCAGCATATCTTCAATCAAAAAGAGCTCAACATGAGACAACGACGTTGGGTTGAACTCCTAAACGACTACGACTGCGAGATTCGCTACCATCCTGGTAAGGCGAATGTCGTAGCCGATGCATTGAGTCGCAAGGAACGTACTAAGCTTCATTGTGTTCGTGTCCAATCTGTTATTCAAACCGATATCCAAGCCCGTATTTCTCAGGCTCAACAAGCTTGTGTTTCACAAGGTTTAATGGATAAGGAATTTCCTTATCACATAACTCCTGCTCTAGAGCTGAAGGACAATGGATCATATTACTTCATGGACCGTTTGTGGGTCCCAAGCCAAGATAATCTTCGTACCTTGCTTATGGATGAAGCCCATAAGTCTCGTTATTCTATTCATCCTGGCTCAGATAAGATGTATAAGGATCTTCGTATTCAGTATTGGTGGCCTGGTATGAAGAAAGACATTGCCTTATACGTATCAAAATGCCTTACTTGTCTTAAGGTTAAGGCTGAACATCAGCGTCCTGCTGGCTTATTGGAACAACCAGAGATCCCAGTTTGGAAATGGGAAAACATTACTATGGATCTCATTACCAAACTCCCGCGCACAAAGAAAGGTCACGATGCCATCTGGGTAGTCGTTGATCGTCTTACAAAGTCAGCGCATTTCTTGCCAATCCGTGAGGATTTTTCGGCTGACAAACTTGCTCAAATCTACGTGGATGAAATTGTAGCACGACATGGTGTTCCTTTGAACATCATTTCTGACAGAGATGCTCGTTTCACTTCTCATTTTTGGAGAACCATGCAGTCTGCTATGGGATCTTAACTTAATCTGAGCACAGCTTATCATCCGCAAATGGATGGTCAATCTGAAAGAACAATCCAGACACTGGAGGATATGCTTAGAGCTTGTGTGATCGACTTTGGTGGTAGTTGGGATTCACATCTTCCGTTGATTGAATTCTCCTACAACAACAGTTATCACTCCAGCATCAACATGGCTCCTTTCGAGGCTCTCTATGGTCGAAAATGTCGTTCACCAGTCTGCTGGAATGAGATCGGTGAGGCTCAGCTTACTGGACCTGCCATCATTCTAGAGACAACAGAAAAGGTAAAGAAAGTACGTGATAACCTTCAGACAGCTAGAAGCCGTCAGAAGAATTACGCGGACCTAAAACGCAAACCCTTGGATTTTCAAGTCGGTGATCGTGTATTACTTAAGGTCTCACCTTGGAAAGGTGTGATCAGATTTGGAAAGAAAGGAAAACTTGCACCTAGATACGTTGGACCATTTAAGATCGTCGAAAAAATCGGCAAGGTAGCCTACAGACTTGAGTTACCTCCTGAACTTGGAAATGTTCATCCAACGTGTCCAATCTCAAGAGGTGTTTAGCTGATGAGAACCTCCATATACCGCTTGACGAAATTCATGTTGATAAAACACTGAAGTTTGTTGAGAAACCGGTAGAAATCATGGAACGTGAAGTCAAGTGGCTTAAACGCAAGCGCATTCCTTTGGTCAAGGTTCGTTGGGAATCTAAGCGTGGCCCCGAGTTTACTTGGGAACGAGAAGATCAAATGAAGGCGAAATATCCGCATCTTTTTCCATTAGTTTTCTCTAAATAAATTTCGGGACGAAATTTCCACAAGTAGGGGAGACTGTAACATTTGTGCTTGTAATCATTGTGAACAGTTCATTTATCAATAAAATAATGTTATTTGATCCCAATGTTTGTTTGGTTGTGTTTTACATTTTTCGTGTTTTGACTTTTGTTCAAATTCAAACTCTACATCGCTTTCTAGAGAATTATACGCAAACTGGTGCGTAAACGTACTCAGTTTAATGCGACAAATACTCCGGAACATCAACATATACTCAACGTACCTTAAATAACCTTTATATAACTTAGAAATAAGTTTTGAAGGCTTTGGTATAGCAAAAACAAGTTAATTCGCTTACAGGGACTAAACTTGACAAACTGCGAAAGTATGCCAATTGGAACTGTAACGAACATTCTGGAACATGTCCATAAGTTAAACATACCATAAATATCCTTTACATAGCTTAGAAATAGGCTCTGAGAGGTTTGGTATGCTAAAACAAACTTTTGGATCATTCAGGGACTAAAAGTGTCAAAAAGTGCATAAGTTTGCACCTTCGCGCATAACTTACGTTCTGAATACATCCGGACATCCAAAAATTTATGTAAGCATCCTAATATTATGCCTTAGTGTTTGGCATGAGAAAAATCCATTCGTTGCGTCATTTGGATCGTTTTCTGCGCTTATGCGCATTCCGTCGTAATTAACCGAACATCGCGATCGTACGGCCAAACGAGCCAACATCCGGAACATTTTTGAGCATGTTTCATGTCCACAATGTTTAGGCATCATTTTAGGGCCTTAAAGTTGGCTTTACGGGCCTTAGAAGTGTCGGAAATGGCTTAAATACGCAACAGGGACCAAAACTGTCATTTTTCAAAGTATATGCAGATCAGACGGGCTCAGGCGGCCCGCCTGAGTTTTTGCATATCCTGACGCGGGCCGGGTGGGACTATCAGACAGATTCAATGTATGCATTTAATGCAGTTGGCCTTTCGTTCGATCAAGGGGCGATGCCCTTTCACCCAATCAAGAGCCAAGGGGCATTCTCTGACTTACCACAACATTTCGACAAGTGTACGCACGAGATCGCGACACGATATTCGATAAACGATCCTAACGGTTCCACTTTTCCTATAAATACCCCCCCCCCCCCCCTTTTGGGTAAAAACCCACAAGAATCAGATCTAAAGCTCTAAGTTGGAACCATTGTTTCATACCTGAGCTATTTGATCTAGATTAGCACTCGGGGACCCTCCGTAAGTCTTCTTTCGCTCTTTTATTCGCTTTTCGAGTACGAAAGTCAACGTTTTGTTGACTTTCTGCATTGACCAGCTTATGGTCGATGCGAAGTTCATGGAACTTCATAACGTGAGCGTGATCACGATGGTTATGGTCCGTAGTGATCATACCTACTGATTACCCCGTTATCTAGGCTCAGTGACGAGTCGTAGTTTCGGCCAAAATGCGCATTCTTGCGTATTTTGTAACCAAACTACTCGTGAGCATCAAAGCCGTTTGTTTTGATGCCAAACCTGTTTTCTAAACTTAGTTAAGCATGTTCTAACATGCTTAGCTCGTCACGTTTAGTATAGTGCTTATATAGGGTCGTAAGGTAAGCGATCTAAACCATCGCTTATACTTTCGAACCCGACCCATTTGGTCGATCTTTAGGATCCGACCAAACATATTAGGTGACCATAGCTATAACCTTCCGAGGTTATACCTTGTGGTCGCAATGTTAGGCGTTCCATACGCGTTTTACGCGAATGACGCGTTAGGGTGGCATAAGCTACCTCAACGGGTCGTGATGGACCATAAGCACTTAGGTTAAGTTTCATTTTAGTATGTAGGCTTTGTTAAACCATATTACACGAGTCTCCATACTCGTTTGGTTTTCGAACCCGCGTACTGTCCGATCCTTCCGATTTGGTCCGGTATATTAACATAAGCTACCTATTAGGTGCCGTTGGTATTCCGTGATCTTTAGCATTATCTGGTTATTATACAAGGAACTCAAAGCAATCTCAGGTGAGTACATTGAACCCCTCTTTTACTGTTTTCCAAACTGTTTTGGGGTGAAACACATGTGCCTATCTGTTACTTTCATGCTTTCCATGTTTTCACATCGTATATCTGCTATGCTCATTAGTACATTATAGTACATGATTTCATTACATTTCATGCTATGTATGCCCATTGTGTGCGTACTTAGGACATTGATTTACATTACATTTCCGTTGCATATGTTTACTCAGCATATGGACACATTGATTTACATGAACATTTCTGTTGCATATGCTTACTCAGCATATGGACACATTGATTTACATGAACATTTCTGTTGCATATGTTTACTCAGCATATGGACACATTGATTTACATGAACATTTCTGCTGCATATGTTTACTTAGCATATGGGCACATTGATTTACATGAACATTTCTACTTCGTATGTTTACTTAGCATACTTAGTACAATTGTTTACATTACATGCCTTCATTTTGTTATGACATTTGGTTTGTTTAACATGGGACAATACATTCATTAACATTAGCTACGCTGTTCGTTAGTAGGTAGTGGTACCATAGGAATTGACAACTCCCATTCCTGAAGTCCTGGGTTTGATAGGACTGGAAGGAATGACCGAATTCGATATACATAACTTAGATAAACCTTTAATTTGTTTAAGGGTTTATCGCCGCAGTCTCAAGGCTTGGATGTATGCATAGTTTACAACACCACATAAATGTTAATATCAATAGAGCATGCATTTTTCCACAGAACATAACGTTGATTTAAACCACGTGTTACTTCAACGACTTGTTTTGTGCAAGTTTACATATGGTTTAAGTTGATACATTTCGCTTACCATACATGATACATTTTGGGATACACATTACATGATTTACATTTGAACATAAACATTTGACATGGTTTACACAATAACACTTGACATTTGGTTTATACATGAACAATTTACATGGTGGATTGGTTTGGGTAAATGGTTGGAGTAACGTGCCGTATGTAATATGATACAAACATGGTGGATACGCCGCTGGTACTTCCTATATATAAATGTTTGTATAATATTACATATCTTAGCGTTATCTAAATCATTTCAGTTTAGACATATAACATTTTATACGAATAACACACTTTTCATAAAACATTGTCTTACAAAACAACTTATTATATTCAACTCATTTTAATTGGTTACTCGTTTAACCTTGCACTTATCTATACATATCATTTGATGTTATCGTTTTTCAAATGGTTTACAAAGCAAGACAAATTACAAGGTTCATGACTGGCTGTTATTAAACATTCTTTAAACTCAAGTCATGAATCCCATTTTCACAAAACCTATGTATCTCACAGGCATTTTTATGCTGACGTACCTACTTTCACATGTGCTTTCAGGAGCTGTTCCATAGGACGATGAACACGACACTAGGGCGGACCTGTGCCTTAGAGACTAAAAACTGAAGATAGAACTAGAATAACTGTGTTTTGAATTCTGTACTTCCTTTTAAGACAATGTAACACCCTTTTTTAATAAATAAAATGTAACTTTAATTTCCATGGTTGTATAACAATTAATTCTGTCAACAACACTCCCCGGCGTTTCCGCCGCGGTTGCATGTTATACGCGGCCGGGGTGTGACAAAAACAATGTACTAAGTATGCGCTAAATGAACATACAAAGCATAAAATGTCATATAAAATGATGTACTAAGTATGCACACAATGGACATACATAGCAAAAACATAATGAAATCATGTACTAATTGTTGGTGCAGTTGTCTGTCGACTTCATCTTCGTTCGAATTTTAGTTTAGAACTGATTGTATAGTGCACGGAAATAGAAAAAGTGAGAATTAGGGATGATTCCGCTTGAAATGACACTAGGTCATGTTCAAGCGAAATCACATGTTATTCTGATTCTGCTCGAGATGTATTGTATGATTCCGCTCGAATTGTTTCTCGTTATTCCGCTTAAAATGAACAAACATGTTCAAGCGAAATCAGCAAGTGTATATATAGGGGTAGTCTGAGCGGAATCAAGCAGTTGTTCAGTTCATGTTTCCGACGCCGAGGTGTTGTCGAGGTGTCTCCGAGTCTATAATCGCATTCTGATCAATACAAGAGACAATTAAAAGTGATTTCAGTGTTATACAAGCTAAACAAAGACAGAATCAGTGAATTCCGCCTCTGATTCTGTCTGAGCACTCTTCTGGTCGACTCGTTCGGGTCTACACACGATCCTACAAGTGGTATCAGAGCTCAGGAGGAAGAGTTCTTACCGTTTAGCTCGTTTTCGCTGGAAAATTATGATTTCTACACCTTCTTTTCACAAATTAATCAAGTTTTCACGGTTAAAATGGTCTAAATTTTTGATATATTGTGTAAAACAATACTTTAACAAACCCTAGAGAGTTTGAGATCAAAATTCAGCCTAAAACAGATAGAAATTGACCTAAAACCTGATTCCGCTTGAACGAGGCTTTTTGATTCCGCTTGAAAAGTCTTGGTAATTTCAAGCGAAATTAGGTATTTCACTTGAAGAATTTTGATTCCGCTCAAAAAGTGAAGTGATTTCAAGTGAAATAGGTGATTCCGCTTGAAAATCACCTGGTTCCGCTTGAGTTTGTCTGATCCCGCTTGAAACAATCGTATTGATTCCGCTTGAAATGTGTTCAAGGGAAATTAGTTATTCTGTTTAAAGGTGTGATTCGCTTCAAAAGGTATTCCGCTTGAAAAACCATTATTTCACTTGAAAGATTGTTTTGTGTGAAGTTTGTTGGGACTGTTTGAAATATGGACAAAATGTTTGATGAAAATGAAAATTATCGTTTTGAAAGATTTAATATTTGGCATCGAGGGCTTTTAGATGATAGTTATAGAAATGTGAAAGAGGATGGTTGGGTAAAAAGGTTTAAATATTTTATGTGTTTGAAAAATGAAACATTGGATGATCTAGAAAACCGATATAGAGTTTTACTTGGTTTCTTAAAGGATCATGAGATATTTTATCAGATGCTGAAAAGATAGAAAAGTTTGCTGATGCATCACCTGATGAATGGAGTGAATTTTTGAAAAATATGAGAAAGGTTTCAAGTTTTTCAAAATTACATCTAAAGGAATTCATTGGTAAACTTAAATATCACAGTTATGAAATGTATAAAAAGAAGAAAGAACTGATGGAAAAAGTAAGAATGAATCTAGATGAAATGAACTTAGATGTAATAAATGAAATAAATAGAAGAATCATTGTGTGTTGGGCAACAAAAAGAGATTTGAAATATGATTACAAGAGGGGTTGTTATATTGATGAGAAAGCGAATCCTCTTGATTTCGTTAAAATTTTTTGTGCAGGTACATACAAAACAAAACAAAGGAAGATCAAGTTCCAAAGAATGAAGAATCTGTGAAAACTGTATCCTCAAGTTCTGAATCAGTGTGCTCTAAATGTGATCAACTTGAAACTAACAATGACAAACTCTTGAAGGATGCGGAAAGTTTGACATTGGAAGTCAAGATGTTGAAAGATGAGAAGCAAACTGATGATAAACAGATTCTTATTTTGCAGGGAAATTGTGAGAAGCTGAAATCTGAAAATGACAAACTGTTAAGTAATTTAAACAGTTTGACATTAGAAAACAAAAGTTTGAAAGAAAAAGAGAAAGAGTTTGAAAGCAAAAAGAAATCTTCAGAAAATGAAGATTTCTGGATAAAGCTGGAAAACAAAAATTTGAAAGCAAATGAAATGAAGTTTCAAGAACAGATAAAAGTTTTGGACAATGAAAAGTCTGTTCTTGGAAACATTAAGATTGAAAATGAAAAGGCAATCAAGTTTCATCTTGAAAGAATATCTCATCTTGAAAATGAAACTGAGAATTCTAGATCTACAATTAATGAGCTTGAGAAAAAATTGAAAGGTTTTGTGACTTCATCGGAATTTTTGAAGCATCCTTGTCCAAAACCGATCAATTCTGTTCCAATAAGTGACAATGTCACAAATTTTGACAAAGTCAAAATTGAAGATTGTGATGATAAATCTGATGATGAAAATGAAATAATTGAGAAAAAGAAATTGTTTTTGAATTTAAAAGAAAAGTTTCAGAAAACTGTTCTACAATCAACTGAAAAGGGAGAATGCTCGAAGCAAAAACCTTTAAAGAAGAAAGCGGAACAGAAACAAAAAGTTAAAAATGAAAAAATTGTTCAAAAAGAAAATAATAGCTCATCAGATCAATCATCCAATCGCAATCAAAAACCACAAAAAATCAAAACTCAAAACTCAAAAATAGTTGGTAATGAGTGGTGCAGGTTTGACCACAGTGCTTTAAAGCCAAATCCAGTTTTCAGGAGGAATGATGATTACCACAAAGCCAGACAATGCTATGATCTAAGCGTCTGGTGTGAAAGTGGTGAACGGTACGATAACAGAGTGTGTTACACTTGTGGTGTGAAAGGACACATTGCTGTTAACTGCCAGAGTTGGAGTTATGAGACGAGAAGATGCTATAACTGCCAAATCAAAGGTCATAACAGAGATTGCTCGATGAGATCAAAGGGAAGATCCAGGGCTGAATCTCAGAAAATGGCAAAGAAACCAGTCAGTGTCAAGCCCAAAGAACAAAAAGTTCAAGAACAAAAAGTTCAAGAAAAGAAAGTTAAGCTTTCACAAGGGCAGAAAGACAGACTGAGGAAGAAGAGGAAGAAGGCGAGAGAATATCTCGAAAGGATTTTGTCCTCGGGTACATCAGGAAAAACCAAACTGCAGTTCTGATAAATCGTCTTGCTTTCCAAAGAATGACAAATCTTGCGAAACGAATTCATCAGATACAAATCTGAGGACAAAAGGGAAGGAAAATGATAAGATAAAGAATGAAAAATTAACTAACCAAAATGATAAACAGTCAATGAAAGTTAATTTTTCAGACAAAATCTTTATCAAGGTTTTCGAGTATAAAAGAAACTGTGAAAGAACATTTATATCACAGGTCAATAAGTTTGGAAAACCAAAATCCAAAAATCGTTGGATTCAAATGAAAACTGGTAATGAATCTGTTTCTCCGAAAACAAAGGAGCCAGTTGTTGGCAATGAATCTGTTTCTCCGGAAACAAAGGAGCCACGTGTCGGCGATGAATCTGGCTTATCAAAGTCAGACAAGCCACATTCAGGCAATGATTCTGGTTCGTCAAAACCAGAAGAGCCATGTGTTGAGGTAAAAATGGAGAATTCTGGTCTAACAATGGATGATGAAAATTTTCCACCATTGTTGAACAAAAATTCAAAATCACCCAAGGACCGTCAGGCTTGGGTGAATCTGTTTAAATGAAAAAACCTGACTTGCCAGAGTTCCCAGGTTGGTAAGCGTGGAACATGAATCGGCACATTTCTTGAGAAATTCATTTCAATGATATTTCGATCAACAAAGTGGTTAATCAAGGACATTAAATTGTACTTCATATTCTACAAGTGGTGTTGAGGTTTAAAACTAAAAAATGCTAAATCTTTACATGTTGATGAAGAAAACAAAGTGATGAAATGACCCCAAACCTACAAGTGGTTAGTAAACAAACTAATATTTTCCGGAAAAACCATTTTGATTAAAACAAACTTAAGTGTTTTGAGATCACAATGGGAAAATCGTTTGTTGTGAGGGGGAGTTCTGATTGTTTATGACATATGGATGGAGAGTTGAAGTGATTCTCATCATGTTGTCAAGTTTGTACAGGTTGTTTCAAATTTTCTCAGAAAATCAAAATTGAAATATATTTTGATTTTAGGGGGAGTAAAAATTAAAAAAAAAATAGAAAATTTGAAAAAGTCAAAAACATTGAAAAATGTAAAAATGAGTTTTGTTGTAAAAAGAGGAAATGATAGTAAATCAGTTAGACTGTCACAGCATGCTAAAGAAATGTGATGCCAAAAGTGATAAACGGTTTCACTAAAGATGTGACGATAGGCTCAGCTAGACTAGTAGATTTGCGATAACGATACAAACATAAATGAAAAAGCCTAGTTCTAGTGGGAAACACGATCAAAAGCATAGTACTTAGTTTTGTCCTTCTTGATTGTGTGCCTGCTCAGTAATCGTTGAATGCCAAAAAGCATAAAAACTGGTCAAGTTTGTGAGCTTTCACAACTTTGCTGAAAATGACACTGTGATTGTGTATTTCTTTTGCAAAAATTTAAACTTGTTTTATTTCTTTATTTTGTTTAAGCATTGGACATCCTCTGCGTATACGTGAGTATCGACCTGGATGTTATTGCCTAAACATTCTGCTTTATTTTCATTGGTGTTTCGTTTAAGCTTTGGATCACCTCTGCGTATACGGAAGTATCGACCTGGTGGTTAAAGCCTAAACAACTTCAACTTATTTTTAGTTTCTTTATTTTGTTTAAACATTGGACTTTCTCTGTGTATACGGAAGTATCGACCTGACTGTTAATGTTTAAACCTTCTGCATTGTTTTCGCACAAATCACAGTTGATCAAAGTTTAAAGGCATTACTTGAGTTAGTGTATTACATGATGAGGATATATGCTGAGATTGTGGGGTCCATAAGAACTTAGTGCATAATTAATATACCTTAATGTATCGGTAAGCATTTTGAAAGTTTTTAGATTGAGTTTAAGTGGACAACAATATCGTCAATCTTTGTGAATCGTTTAGAACTGAAAATGTTTAAAGCTTAATGGTGCTAGTGATTGGTCACTAAACTGATATGATCCTCTTTCACAAACTCACAAAAATACTGTTTGTACATATTTTATTTATGCATTTAATTTCTGT
This sequence comes from Helianthus annuus, assembly GCF_002127325.2. Lineage (NCBI taxonomy): Eukaryota > Viridiplantae > Streptophyta > Magnoliopsida > Asterales > Asteraceae > Helianthus > Helianthus annuus. Next base: position 68,644,505 of record NC_035439.2, on the reverse strand, counting down.
TCTTGCATTTTTGTTTCATATTCAAAAATCCAAAAAGATTTTCGACGACTGATGATGAAGAGCTGATTTTCAAAATTTAAAGGCTAATCATGACGAACTAATGGTTTGGATAAGAGTGTTTAAGTTGAAAATTTTGAAATATCTAGATGATTCATTAAGATTGAAGCAGAATTTAGAATGTTTCAAATTTTTGATAAGTTTTTAAATGAGAAAATTTGTTTATAAGTGGTTGAGATGTGTGTAGGTGATAGGAAGGTTTCTGATCCTGTTGCTACGGAAAGCCAGGAGATACATCAGAACCTGAGAAGCGCTTAATCAGAGAAAAAGCCAGGATGTAATTTCAAAGGTGATAACAAATTCCAGACAGTGATCCCAGCTTGATGAAAGGGGGAGTCTGATGAGAGTTAGAGCCAGAGAAAGATCCGGGTACATGATTCCAGGAAAAGTTCCTGAAGAAGACCGATCAAGATTGAAGAGTCGTCATGTTGAAGACTCTCACTGAAGATTCTGTCAACATTCAATGGGGAGTCTGTTGGTGCAGTTGTCTGTCGACTTCATCTTCGTTCGAGTCTTAGTTTGGAACTGATTGTATAGTGCACGGAAATCGAAAAAGTGAGAATTAGGGATGATTCCGCTTGAAATGACACTAGGTCATGTTCAAACGAAATCACATGTTATTCTGATTCCGCTCGAGATGTATTGTATGATTCCGCTCGAATTGTTTCTCGTTATTCCGCTTGAAATGAACAATCATGTTCAAGCGGAATCAGCAAGTGTATATATCGGGGTAGTCTGAGCAGAATCAAGCAGTTGTTCAGTTCATGTTTCCGACGCCGAGGTGCTGTCGAGGTGTCTCCGAGTCTGTAATCGCATTCTGATCAATACAAGAGACAATTAAAAGTGATTTCAGTGTTATACAAGCTAAACAAAGACAGAATCAATGAATTCCGCCTATGATTCTGTCTGAGCACTCTTCTGATCGACTCGTTCGGGTCTACACACGATCCTACACTAATAGTGTACTAATGAACATAGCAAGTATATGATATGAAAACATGGAAAGCATGAAAGTAACAAGTAGGCACATGTGTTTCACCCCAAAATGTTTGAAAAAAAGTAAAAGAGGGGTCTATGTACTCACTTGAGGGTGCTTAGAAGTCTTGAATAACAACCAAGCAAAGCTAGAGGGGTCACGAAAATCAAACGGCACCCTATATAGATAACTACATAAATAACCGGAACTAAATCAGGAGATTGGATAGTATGAGGTTTCGTAAACCAAATGAGTATTAGAACTCATATGATATGGTTTAACAAAGCCTACATACTAAAATGAAACCTAACCTAAGTGCTTATGACCCATTACGACCCGTTTAGGTAGCTTATGCTACTTTAATGCGTCGTTCGTGTAAAACACGTTCGGACCGCTTAACTAGTCCTATGATAAGTAAAATATGCCTTAACATGTCTAATATAGTTACCTAATCAGTTTAGATGTCAAAATTTAGGTTACATATGCTTAAAATGAATTTATGCGTGAAAAGGGTATTTTGGTAATTTTCCTAAGGCATATAAACTACCTATCATACAACTTCTTAAACGACGTGACCATAAGGTATAACCTCGGAAGGTTATTCCCTATACAACTATGGTCACCTAATATGTTTGGTCGGATCCTAATGATCGACCAAATGGGTCGGGTTCGTAAGCATAAGTGATTGTTTAGATCGCTTACCTTTACGACCCTAGACAAGCACAATTCTAAGAGTGACGAGCTAAACACGCTAGGACATGTTTAGTTAAGTTAGAAAACAGGCTTGGTATTAAAACAAACGGTTTTAATACCCTAGAGTAGCTTGGTTACAAAATACGCGAGAAAACGCATTTTGGCCGAAACTACGACTCGTCACTGAGCCTAGATAACGTGGTAATCAGTAGGTATAGTCACTAGGGACTATAACCATCGTGATTACGCTCACGTTACGAAGTTCAAACGAACTTCGTGTTGACCATAAACTGGTAAAAGAAGAAAGTCAAACGCAGTTTGACCTTAACGATAAAAACGAATGAAAAGCACGAAAGAATACTTACAGAAGGTCCCCGTAAGATTTAATCCTATTCACTCTTAGGTAGGAAGCATATACTTCCACTTAGAGAGCTTGAATCAGATTCAAATGTGAGGAATGAATGAAATGGGTTGGGTTTATATAGGCATGGCACAACCGTTAGGATCGTTTCTTGCAAAAAGGGGGCACGATCTAAGCCGTACACTTGCCATATTCTGATTGGGCACCTTGATGGGCACACAAACCAGCCCATAGAAACCCAAAAACCATGTGCACAAGTGAGGGACAGCTGGATCAAGCTGGAAACAACATTTTGTTGTCTGACACTGGCTTACGGACTGTATGGAGTAGGTCTTACGGTCCGTATGCTATCTGCAGAACAGCAACTTTCAAAAGTTGACAATTCAGCCCCTACACTTGAGAAACTTGCATTTTGGTGCATTTTTGGCACGTTTAAGCCCCGTTAACCCCATTTCAAGGCTCTAAAATAAATTTAAAGTATAGGGAACCTAAAATATGCTTAAAAATATCTCGGATGTCGGTTCGTTTGGCCGTACGATTGCGTTGTTCGGTTAATTACGACGGAAGTCGTAACAGACGCAAAAACGATCCAAATTGCGCGACGAATGGAATTTTATCAAGGTAATCACTAAAATAAAATATTTTAATGATTACATAAATTTTCTGATGTCCGGATGTATTTAGAACGTAAGTTATGCACGAAAATGCAAACTTATGCACTTTTTGACGCTTTTAGTCCCTGAATGAGCATAAAGTTTATTTTAGCACACCGAACCCCTCAAAGCCTATTTCTAAGCTATGTAAAGGATATTTAGGGTGTGTTTAACTTATGATCAAGTTCCAGAATGTTTGTTACAGTTCAAATTGACATACTTTCGCAGTTTGTCAAATTTAGTCCCTGTAAGCGAATAAACTTGATTTCGGCATACCAAACCTTCCAAAACTTATTTGCAAGTTATGTAAGAGTTATTTAAGGTAGGTTAAGCTTATGTCACTATTCCGGAGTGTTTGTTGCATTAAACTGGTTATATTTACGCATCAGTGCGCGTATAACCTTCCAGAAAGCGATTTAGAGCCCGAAATCGAACTAGAGTTGATATGTGCAAATGATACACATGTTTATACAAATCCCAAGTATGAAATATTTCTTTGGTTTGGTATTTGTTTGATGGTTGAAGTGACATAGGTGTCACAGTACGAGATGTCAAAAACCAAACTACAACGATCCTAAAATCTGGGACTTACGTTAACTTAAATATAAAGCATTTAATCGAATGGAGTAAAGCTCAAGGAACATTTAAAGTAAGATTGGAAGTAACATCGTTAATTTAGTAGAAATTCCCTTTTTGGTTTTAATTGGAAAACTAGATGTGCTTTTAAAATAAAAGTTGAAGTTTGGGTTTGGGGTGTCAAAAACCAAACTACAAGGACTATCTATATAATTTAAACCATTTGATTATAAACCCAACTAGATATGAAGGCAAACTCATCATGTAAGTTAATAAAAAGAAGTACACTAGTTAAATTGCAAGAAAAACGAAATTTGGGTCAAAAGTGGAAATTACCAAACTATAAGGGTAAAAACCGTAAATTAGCCAAACTTATTTAATTACCAGTAAGTCTTTTGTAGGAAGGGATTTATTTGGCATATGGTATGTTCATGGGAACTAAATATGAAGATAAATGAAAGTTTTGACAAAAATAGGCCCAAAACCCAAACTAGAGGGGCTTAAATTGCCAAATTGGCAAATTAAACTTAAAATCTGTTTTATCTAAAGGAGGATAACGAAAATAGGAGCCCCAAATCAGATTAAACTCTCCACTTTTGGCTAGGATTCTTATACACCCACATCTAGCACAAGATCAAAGATGAAATCCAAAAAGATTTGACGATGCATGGTGGATTTTAGCTAGAATCTAGAATGAATTAGTATCCTCAAGCAAGGTATGATTATACAACCCCATAAAGATGAAGTGGATGTTATTATGTGTTCTAGACATGTAATTAGTTGATGAAGACATAAATTATGCAAGCTTTTGCTTATTGAGTTCCTTTTATTTCTATGTTAATGTGTTGAAGATGAAGACATAAATTATGCAAGCTTTTGCTTATTGAGTTCCTTTTATTTCTATGTTAATGTGTTGAATAAAGATTAATTACTTACTAATATGAAAGAATCATTGTTCATGAATGCTAATGATGGAATCAAGTAGTCTATATAGATTTGACATGGATCCTTTACTAAGATGCACACCAAGTGTTTATGGAAATGCCTTAAAGAAAGTGAAAGTTAGAGTTTAAAAGGTTCTATGTTGAAGTTGAATTAGTTGCGAACCTGTTTTATAAAATTCGTGTAAAATCATAGAAAATTCATGTGTTTATGAGCCTTATATGCTTAGAAAGCCTTCTGAGTTTATTCTGTTTCCTGTTTCATGTTTGAACATACAGACTTGGTTTGAATGTTAAACGGGTCAAAATAGATTTTTTTAGCAGCAACTCAGAACTTTCAGCAATGCTGATTGAAAGAAATTATGCTGCTGATCTGTTTTAAAAAAAATCATATAAAATCAACCGTAGCTCGATTTAAGGTGTATGATATATGGTTAGAAAGCTATCAGAATGCGCGACATTTTATATTTGAACAATTTTAACTATTTCCGACTATACAGGGGTGAAAATGGGTTGAGAACAACTGCTACACAAAAAAAAATGCAGCAGTGAAAAAAATGTGTTTTATAAACTTAACTCAAGTGATTGTCTAAATACCTATTGCATAAACACTAAATGTTGTTTTAGATGAATCATTACAATTGTTGAGGTGTGTTTAAAGTGTTTATATGCATAAAAATAGATTGTGCAAGTGTTTACTTAAATAGGTAAAACAGGTTGACTATAAAGTCAATAATCTTGTAAAGAAGTTTTATTGTAAATGAATACATGAGATAGTATGTGGAAAATCATCAATCTATTTGAATGTCTTGTACAACCACAAGGTGTATTCTAATGATTGAAGGAATGAACTTGTTGCCAAGCTAGGTGCATGAAAGCTTGGAAGACAACATGGCAAACAAGTGGAAATGGTGAGGACTTTCCTACGGGCGAACGTGAGTGGTTTACATCCACTTTGGTTTGAGTTGTTAGTCTTGTTTTCATAAAGGTTATGAGCACATATTATATGCTTATATGGTTATATTTTATTTAAAGCCTATGTTGATTTATGATGTTAAGACCATGTAGGTCATTTATTCAATATTTAAGGTGAGTTGTTTTCGTGTAATTACTCATTAGCCATAAGGGTCAAATATTCATGAAAAGTGGAAATGCTAGAATGTTGCACCCGTAACTTAAGACCTCGTTAAGGTGTGGATTATATTAGAATGCATAGTACGCAAGGTCTTATATGTGCTAAATCGTTGGGTAAGTATAGTTGTCACATGTGGGATAATTGTGGAATATAACAGGACGTATAGACACTTGGAATCGTGTATGTATGAAATAGGAATGTATGTAAAAGTAGAGTCATGATAATACGATCATGGGATTTGTATGTACGTATATATCATAATGTTGTTAACCATATTGTTATGTAAATGGTAATGAAAGTGCAGGTATGTTAAGAATGAACGCATGGGAGTTGAATGTTACAATCCAGATATCGGATTCGGGATTTTAACCAGATGAACCCGCACTTCGAGAGGGGATTTGATGTGATCAATTGGTTTTCATTGAATGTCCTTATAATTTGAATATGTATTGTATGAAATCACTTACTTGACTATTAATGTGGATGTTTGGTGACTGCGGATTATATGGATCTTGCATATAAAGCGTGGAATGATTGAAGATCGAGTTAGAACATGGATTGTACGGGAGTGCAGTCACGTAGGCTTTTAAATATGTCTTAATAAATATTATAAGCAAGATTAAAGGATGTAATACTTTGAAAATAAATGCTAAAATGGGTTCCAATCATTAAACAATGTTTATAAAGTAAGAAATTTTACGGTTCGTATTTTTCCGCTGCATGTATTTTAGTTAAAAATGGCTTAGGGTGTAACACATCCTAAGGAACTTTGGAGCAGATCAAAGGTTTAGGAAGCATTGGATACGAGTTTTGAGCATCACAAGTTCGATATTACGTTTATTTTTCAAATCTTTTGCATTAGAACCGTGTTTTGTTTGATTTTTAGAACTAAGTTTGTGATGTTTTTTATGAATATGAGTAGTTAAGCTGTTAAACTACTTAGGTTGAGATGATCTAGACGTTTTCTAATGCTATTGTGACTCGGTTTTGATTGTTTGATGTGATTTACATGATTTTGCATTGAAGTTGATCTTGATATTGCATATTGAAGTTTATTGTGTTGATTATTGATTGTTGAATTTAGCGGTTTAGGCATATAGAAATATCACCCAGACTTAGGAATCAATTTGAATCGTGAATCTTAGGTTTTCGGTTTAGATCTTGACATTAGAAATAATTCAAGTTAATCAATAATTAAAATCAACTAATTGACACGTGCATCCTTATTTAGTGATTCGAGAGAAGAATTAGGCTTGCTAGGTTATTAGCTAGCCGTTGTTGGGTAGATTAGGTGATCAATAGCTCGGGTCCGTCTATTTCTCCGCATCTACGGTTTCCTAGGATTTCAATCTTTGAGGTTTTTTCTGCTTCACAAATTGACGATTATGACACCTTAGTGGTCATATATTTGATATTTGTGGGACTTGGTATCGATAACTCGAGCCGGTCCATCTTAGCACTTCACATTTTGCCCACTTTCTTGCATGGTTTATCATATCTAGCGAAAGGTTTATCGGGCCGATTAGGTGTCACACCTCGACCGGTGGCGGAAACACCAGGGCGTGGCACTGAGCGAAACAGATTGTCCAGAAGTTTCCATAACAACTATAATTACCGATTATTTAAAGCAACATGTCCCATACCATGTCATAAAAGATAACATAATTATTACAGACAAGATCCAGTCAAATTGTTCTATTCCGACAACTCAGATTTCAAACTATAGACAATTGTTTATTGGTTTCTAGACCTTTCCTAGCCTCGATTTCACAGCAAGCAAAGCATTCAAACATCTTAAGCACCTGCCACATGCGTTAAAGTAAAAGTCAATACACATAGTGTAAAGGTGAGCATACAAGTTTAATAGATATAATAGAGTTCGGAATCGTTACGCATAACCAGCACGTACACAGTGTAAAATGAGGCATGTTAGTTATCGACATGAACCTATCGATACCAATGACTGCAGGTTGACTGCCCAAGGCAGTTAGTAATGCATGATCACCACTGTGTCCCATGTATTTAATTGTCCTTAACAACCCCTGAGTGAACAGGTGCTGAGTCCAAACTATAGTACTATCGTTGCTAAGGCAGGTAGACAACATTCCATGTGTAAACATAACAAACAAGCATTCATTAAGTCACGTATATCATGCAGAACGGTTAGCGTTTAAATAGTGTTGCGTTGTGTGATTGATGCGATTTGAATATAGGTAACGTATGTAACACCCAAAAGTGTGAAAGCAAAAAGGGTTCGAGTATACTCACAGCGATGATGGATTGAAGGGAGCGCTTAGAGTGAGATTAGCCTGATCAAAACGATAGCATAACGATAAGCGATACGTAAGTGGGTGAGAGATGACAGTGGGTCGGATGGTACTCTGATTGGATGGCAATCCGATCTGGTAGCCTGGTTGATTGGGTGACCTTTCGAGTGGATTGTTTCTTCCTTTGGGAAGGATGTGTTTGTGTATGATGGCTTGACTTTTGAAGTTTACGTTGTAGCATTTTGAAAACAGAGAAGTGTCTCTACCCTTCAGGTCGATCGATCGAACGACCGTTCGATCGGGCGACAATCTGGTTGGTTGGACACTTAGTGAGAATAAGTTCACAGCAGTTCGTTACTCGATCGGATTGTAGTCCGATCGGGTGGCGGTCCGCTCTTATTGAACATGTTTGAAAATCGTTTAAGTGTTGAGTTCAAAACATCACAGGGTCGGATGGTCGGTCGATCGGGTGGCAACACGATCGAACGGCTGTCTGTTCGATGATCAAAACTCTTGAAATCTGAATTAAAGTTGAAGTGTGGGGCCCAAGGTGTAAGCCGATCGGGTAGCAACCCGATCGGGTGACAATCCGATCGGACAACAGTCACTAAGAACGAGTAGAGGTCAGAACGAGATCCGATTCCATCGGTTTTGAGTGCATTGAGTGTAAAAGAGTTGAAAGAAAGTTTGAAACCATCTTTCAAACCTTTTTCACCATGAATATGTTCGTATCTATGCAAGATCTTTGTTTATTCGTATGGAAATCGTTCAGATCTAAGTTGTTTTTGGGGGATTGAAGCCAAAACATGAAGTTCATAAGAACACCATGATGACGTCATCCTAGAACACCTCAAATCTAGTGATTTCATGGTTAAAAGTTAAGATTCAAAAGATAGAAAGGTGTAGGAGTGCGTGTAGATTAAGAAAGTACAAGATTTAGGATGAGATCTTACCGAAATTGCGAGAAATCGAAGAAAAAGTGAGGTTGGAGCGCTTGGTCGGACAAGAGAGCAAAAGAGGTAAGTTTGTGATGTTGACAGGGGTATTTATAGGGTTCCATAAAAGGAAAGGGGAGATAGAGGTTGGTTGATCGAGTAGGCAACCTGGTCGGGTGGCCGTTCGGTCGGCTAGCCACTCGATCCGAGTGCATAGTGCGATGACTTTTGCAGTTTCGATTCGCGAGACGAGCGTTGCGATGCGATGGAGTTTCCTATTCAAATTACTTTTAATCCCAACTACTATATCTAGCATACAATCATCCTAATTAACTTGCGTTTAGCGTTTGCGATTCGATTGCGATAGCGTTTCGAATAATCACCACAACATAAACATAAATAAACATGCACAAGTAACACATAAGAGGCACACACACGTAAAACAATAACCAGAACACATAAGTCGAGTTGTGAGCGCGATTGCGATAAGCGATAAAGCGATAAAACAAGCGATAAACATCGATTAAACCTCGATTCTTACTAATTACTCCACATAATACAACTAATGTAAACGATAAAATAGGCTAAAATGAAGTCAAAACAGGAATTGAGCAAGGAGTGACAGATCGCAATTAGCAATCTTTTCTTCCTTTGACTTCAGTCTTGACTTTGACTTTGACTTCCGAAACACGGGGTGTTACATTAGGGTATTCGGTCATTGTCCGTAGTCAGGATACCATCTTAGGGATTCGACACCTAGGTAGTTCCTTCTCATCAAATTTGTTCCTAGATCCCGTTTTCCAAGTTTGCCTACTTGTGGCGTTCGGTTTACTATCTTGAGTTGTTTGTGTGGAACCCTCCTTTACTACTTTTGTAATTAATCTATTTAATTAGGTTTAGTTAAAATCACAAAATTCCACATTAAAATTAGCTTGGTTTTTTACAGAGGTTAAGTATCGAAATTTCGCCCATCGTGTCCATAGATTGATATTCAGTCTTGCCATCTACACTGCACTGCGACAGATGCACTTGCCGATTGTTTGTGGTTTAGTTAGCAATTCCATTTTTAAAACTTGTTCGAAATAAATATATACACTATTCACACATCACTACTCGCGATACGTGGGCTCGACAATTGTAATTTTTCGTATTATGATTAAAACTAGATTCTTGTCGGGTTTAACATTAGTTTGAAAATGTTTTTGGTTCAGTTTTCCACTGAACGTTTTGAAAACATAATCGGTCTTATAAACTACACAGTGTGATTAGATCCAGTGGTAAGGTGTCAGATTTAGGGCTCTACAAAACTAACCAAGTTCTAGCAACTAGAAAAAGGTTATTAAAGTGATCTTATTTGCTATCGTGTGGTAGATACTGAAGGATATAATTGAGGAGTTCAACAACATGGTCATCTCCATTGTGAGATTGGTAGATAACATCAAAGGAAGAGTCGTTCTGTGATGTAATCTCGTGATTCGATTGTTTTTCTTTTGTGATTTTTAACTTCTTGTTGCCTCTCCTTTTGTATTTCTTATAGATGTTGCCTTTCTAAAAAAAGATTAAGGTAGTGTTTGGTAATGCAAAAATGAGAGACAGAATGAAAAAGACTATTATGAGTGAATGAAAAAAAAATGAGTTTGGTTGATTAAGGTAATGGAATCACCCATTACATAGGGCATTACATTCCCCTAAATTCATTCCATCCATATCCCTTGTTTTTTTTTTTCATTTCATTCCCTCTCTCACCAACATCTCCCACCACCACCACCCCCACCCACCATCGCCAGCACCACCCGCCGCCGCCACCCTACACCTTCGACCACTAGCGCCAACGCCTACAACCACCACCCCCGACGCCACCGCCACTGAACGCTACCGACGACCGCCGCCACCACTCTCCACTACAAACATTGGCGCCACCACCGTCACTCTCCGCCACCTAACACCGGCTTCGCTGTCATCACCACCACCAGTCACCGCCGTCACCACCCGCCGCCCCTGCCACCGCCAACTACCACCGCCATCGACCACTGCCACCACCCATCGTCGATTTTATTCCTCTTTCTTTTCCTGCCTACCAAACAACACAAAATAATAATCAATTTCATTCTTACATGATAACCAACCAAGACCACAAAACGGTAATGATCCATTTCATTCATGTATCCATTCCATTAACTCGTCCATTTTATCATCCCACCCCATTGATTATGATTCCTTTTACCTAATACCTCTTCAATGTAGAGAACATAAATTTTTGAGCAATTTTGATGTTACATGATGATCAAGTCTTAAGTTGTTTTGCGGGTATGCTCCCCTTGTGACAATTCTTATTTTTTTTTTTTCGTTCACCAATGGAGAACTCTACTCGATCCACCTCAGAAACTAAATGTGTTATATTTGTGCATTGCTTCCTAAGATAAAAGTAAAAATATAGACATATAAGAGAAATCAAATCATTGTATTTTCTTCTATTTTGGTGTCTGATAATATACAATTATATCCTAAATAATTATATTTATATGACATAGTGCTAGGAAAAAGAGTGTTAATAATTGATCAAAGGTTCCTCCAACCTTTTAAAATGTTAAAGCATCCAAGTCGTCATCCATCCATGTACCACCTTCTTTATTAAATTGAAGCCACATGTACGAGTCAAAGTAAACCAAAGAAGAACCCTAATTTTATCTTGAGTTTGTGCAAAATCAGCTCAAAAAATGAGCTCAAATCAGAAGACCCAAACCGCATTTTCTTTACTAATTCTACTACAATTACTACCTCATGTGAGATCTCAAAACCCACCTCCTCCTCCTCTATACGCCGATTTCAACCCTTCAATCATTACAATAATCGTCATTCTAATAGCAGCCCTGTTTCTAATGTTCTTTTTCACGATCTACATCCGCCGGCAGTCAACTGAAGGCGGTGTTAGCATCCGTCGAGCTCTCTCCACGCGCCGCGCCAACGCGCCGTCACGCGGCCTCGATCCGTCGGTCATTGAGACGTTTCCGACGTTCGTATACTCCACCGTCAAAGGCCTCAAGATCGGTAAAGGGGCTCTTGAGTGCGCCGTGTGTCTCAACGAGTACGAGGATGAAGAAACGATTAGGTTGATTCCTAAGTGTGATCACGTGTTTCATCCTGAGTGTATTGACGCTTGGTTGCAGAGTCACGTGACCTGTCCTGTCTGTCGTGCGAATCTTGTTCCAGATTCGGTAAACGTCGTCGTTTCTGATCCGGTTTCGACCTCTGTTAATGAAGAGGTTGTAGTCAACGTGCAAGAGCAAACAGAGTCTGTAAACCAGTCTTCTATAATTCCGAGATTGTTTGACAAGTTCAGATCTCATTCAACCGGGCATTCGCTTGTTCAACCGGGGGAGAATATGGACCGGTTCACGTTGCGGTTGCCTGCGGACGTGAGGAAGCAAGTGGTGAGCCGGGCTCTGCTGAACCGGAACGGGATGGTGGGAGAAGGGAGTGAGAGGAACGGGTACAGGAGAAAATCGTACAAACGGCTGCAGAGCTTAGACCGGGTGATGGTGAGGTCAGAACGCTGGGTTATGTCCAGGGCACCCTCGTTTTTGTCACGAGCGTTATCTATTAGGTCTCCCAGGGTGGTGGTGGCTGGTAACAGCGAGGCGTCAACGTCGTCAACCACGCCTAAAGGCTCTAAGACGCTCGATACGATTCCGCTAAATAACTTGGGACCCAAAAGTTGTTAGACTCCATTCTTTCTTTAGCGTTAATTATTTGCAAGTACAAGGTTACAAGTACAAAAGTGCATAGGATGTAATTTTGTAAAATACTTCCAGTTACAAGTTACAACTATATCCATCAAGTTTTTATTGCATTCGTTGGTTTACTGAATTATTTGGTTCTACATAACCTGTATGCACCCACCGAAACAGACGTTGTGTTGCTTTCGTCACTACCACCTCTGTTATGCTGCCAAATAAATAGGGGTGAGCAACGGGATTGAACCGAATCAAACTCGGAATCGGACTGTTAGCATTAGGGTCGGCCCGGGTTGTAACGGGTTAATTTTGGTCGGTCTCAAGAGTCAAGACCAGTTCCACAGTACAGTGGCGGATCTAAAAACTTTTTTCTCCACAGTACAGTGGCGGATCTAAAAACTTTTTTCACTGGGTTCCTTTTGGTAGGTCTCACTATTTTTTTTCTAAATCATACAAAGATTTTCTATAATTTTTTCCGAACAGATTGGGTTCCTAGGAATCCACAAAAGTGGCCTAGATCCACCCCTGCAATAGTAGGACCGAGATGCTTTATTTCAGTTGTTTCCAGCTTTGTTTAAGTTTTTCAGTCAATACGACAGACTTGTTAACTAATCTTGAAGAAAAACTAGCAACAGACCGTAACAGTTTAACACCATTGTTGAGCAGTCATCATTGTTTGAGTATTTATATGATATAACTCAAAACTCAAATTGACTTGAACTGTGTTGACACAATCTGACTAGTCCCAAACATATTTAAAAGTGTGCAATATTATTTGTGAATAAGTTGTTTTGTATTGCTCATATGGAACGATTTAATAGTTTCCTCACCCACAACAGGGTCCTTCAATCTCATGGGCGCCAATGTAGGTCCCTCATGGCAGTGAAGGGTCAAGGACAACACAAAGATTACTGGCAAACGCTTGCGGCTATGGACAGTAATCCATGAAGTTGTTAATAGAGGGGTTTTCTTTCTTTTTTTTTTTTATTTATTTATTTTTTATTTTTTAGCCCAAATTTTAGAGGTTTGGCTACATTTGTTCAACTACATTTAGCCCACCTAGTATTGTTGACTTGCAGTTGCCAATATGGTGAAAAGAAAGCAAAAGAGTAAAATGCTAAAATGGTGTTTAAGTATAGGTCACTTTTTGTAATTTTAGTCTAATGAAATATTTTGTATTTAGGTCTCTAAGGTTTTATTTTGTTGCCATTTTCATTCAACTGGCAAACTGAGTTAGAAATTTCTATAAACCCTTCCTTTTTTGTCGTTTTCCTCATTTAAATGAATGGTACAATCGTCATTTTATGCCTGGATATCACCAGTGAAGACGATTATACCTTTCATCTAAATGAGGAAAACTGAAAAAAGAGGAGAGATTAAAGGAAATTTCTAACTCAGTTTGTTAATTAGATGAAAATAGGAACAAAATACAAGGGATTTGTTAAACTTAGAGATTGCAACATAGTATCAAATTGTGAGACAATAACCCACAACCACCACCATCGCCTTCACAACGTCGGCCACACCTCCACGCAGGACCCACTTGTCGTTGCAGGACCCATCGTCGCTGGCCACCGCAACTCATCGGAAACCCATTTCGGCCACCGCACCGCACACCTGACGCAACCGGACGACCGACCACCACCGGTATCTTGGCTTCACGACGCAGCATTGGCCCGCCCCAGAGCCACCATCAATTCCGACATCAACCAAAAGCCATCTAGTTTGAGCAGATTAACACGTTTGACCAGTTTTTGACTTGGTTTGACCTTTTGACCGTGAACGAGTTCTCAGGTCATGTGCTCGGGCTTTGGGTTTTTAGAGATTCGTGTTAATGAGAACACTATCATGCTCTACAAAATGCTAGGGCAAGTGCACCGATCGTTGGCGTAGTATAGTGATGGTAAGATACCGAGGTCGTCCAAGGACACAAGAGCTTTTAATAACGGATTATCGTCAACGTCTAATCGACCCAAATTTTGAGAAAAAAGGTTTTTTTAACAAGTAAAAATAAAGAAAGAAACTAAAGTAATAAAAGACACAAATAAACGAGAGAGAATCACTTGGTTCCGACTCATCTTTTATGCATCCTTTGATGATTTATGCACTTTGGGTTTTTTTAAGAGATTATTTTAGTTACAGTAGCATGTCCCTATTTTGGAGGCAATGCTACCCTCAGCCATATTGGTCTGAGTCAACAGGGTTACAGTCTCGCAGTGCCGGAATATTGAAAGATAATTAAGTAAGTTATTAATGCAAAATGTGGCATGTCCCTCTTTTGGAGGCAACGCTACCCTCGGCCATATTGGTCTGAGTCAGCAGGGATACAGTCTCGCAAGGCCAGTTTAAAAATTTAATAGTAGTTTCTTTATTAGGGATTCAAGCCATTCATACTCTCCTCGATTTGATGCTATATGCCTTAAAGGAAATCCTAATAAGCTTGAATCAAGTACTCGCAGGATCTATACACTGAACGAGGCAAGAAGTTTACCCAAACCACCCTTCTAACCTCCTTCCAGGCAGTTAACATGCTTTATATAGACCGTAAAGACAAGGATGAGTGAATAAAAAAATATGAAGAGATGATAGGATAAAATTCACTTTCAATATAAAAAACTAGTTATTAAAGTCATTAATACAAACCTAATTAAAAAGTTAACCAAAAATTGGAAATCAAAAGTAATACATAAAAGATTTTGTCTTTACCAAGTGATGTAAGAGATTAGCTAAGCATGGCCATAGTTTGATAAAAGCTCTTACTATCATCTTAGATCCCGAGACTACTACCCACTCTAACTCTAATGATTGTGGTGGATGATGGTGGTGTTGTGGTGGTGGATGTGAGAGAAATGGTTTGCTAAGGGATGGGTTGTGTAACACCCCGTGTTTCGAAAGTCAAAGTCAAAGTCAAGATTGAAGTCAAAGGAAGAAAAGACTGCTAATTGCGATCTGTCACTCCTTGCTTAACTCCTGTTTTGACTTCTTTGACTTGTAGATAATCTAATTATTTTATCGCATTAGTTGTATTATGTGGAGTACATGTTAATAATTGAGGTTAATCGCTATTTGTCGCATGTTTTTAATGCTTATCGCATCGCAACTCGAATTATGCGTTCTGGATATTGTTTTACGTGTGTGTGCTACTTATGTGTAATTTGTGCATGTTTATTTATGTTTATGTTGTGGTGATTAATCGAAACACAATCGCAACGCAATCGTAATCGAATCGCAAACGCTATACGCAAGTTATTTATAGTGATTGTATGTTAGATATAGTAGACGAGATTAGTTGTGTAGCTAATGGATAATTCTATCGCACCGCTCACAACGCATCATAAAAATTCAACGTACGAAACAAAACGTCGGAGCCACTCGATCGAGTGACCGCTCGATCGGATGGCCAACCGATCGGATTGCCACCCGATCGGACAGTCATCCGATCGGTGACCCACTCGACCTTAGGAACTTTCCTTTTTGGGAAACCCTATAAATACCCTCACTTGTCACATCACTTGATAAGACAACTCTCCACTCGACCCAGCCGCACTCAGACCTCCTTTCTCTCGATTTCTCGCGATTCTTGTAAGTTTTCAACCTAAACCTTGTACTTCTATGATCTACACACACATCTTCATCATTCTCTCTTTTGAATCTTAACTTTTAACCGTGAAATCAACGGATTTGATGTGTTCTAGGATGATGTCATCATGGGATCTTATGAACTTCATGTTTTGGCTTCAATCCACCAAGAACAACTTAGATCTGAAGGATTTCCACAAGATTAAACAATGTTTTCGCATAGATCTACACATATTCATGGTGAAAATGATTGAAAGATGGTTTTCTAACTTTCTTTCAACTCTTTTACACTCAATGCACTCAAAACCGATAGAATCGGAGCTTGTTCTGATCTTCTACTCTTTCTTAGTGATGTGTTGGTTCAAGATCTGAATTCTATCTAAGAGATAATCGATTTCGAGTTAAACGTGAACCACCGTCTCGAACAGTCAACTGATCAGACTAGGGTGATTCCTATCCGATCGGATTACTTGAGTCTTGACAAGGGTTCTGTTGTTTGGCACGTTATCAAATAGTCTCGATCAAAACTGCAAACTATCAAAACAATCAAGTGTCAAGACAATCAGGTCGTTGGGACAGATTGTCGTCCAATCGGATTGCCATCCGATCGGACAACCACCCGATCGGCTGGCACATGGTTCCACACTTAAGTTTTTATTTCAACATTTCAGGGTACTGAACGTCGAACGGATTACCGTCCGATCGGATTGCCATCCGATCGAACGACCATCCGATCATGATATGTTTGGGACTTCAACACTTTAACAATTTTCAACATGTTCAATGCATTTTCAGTTCTAGCGGATTGCCACCCGATCGGTAGACCATCCGATCGAGTGACACACGGCTGTGAACTTGTTCTCTGAGAAATACCTCGCCGAACGGATCATCACCGATCGAACTGCCGTTCAACCGATCGACCTGAAAGGTAGAGATACTTCTCTGTTTTCAAAATGCTACAACGAAAACTTCAAAAAGCAAACCATCATACACAAACATATCATCACCAAGCGAGATGTCAATCCAATCGAATGGTCATCCGATCGGATGACCATCCGAACGGATTGACATCCGATCGACTGGCCATCCGATCGAATTGCCATCCGATCGGATTACCATCCGACACTTGGTGCAAAGTACCGTTTATCGCACCGTTTTACGCGCCGCTTATCGTTTATGCTATCGTTAACTGTTCAGGCTAATCTCTCTCAGTGCTCCCTTCAATCCAAGATAGTGTTTAAGCGTAATCTGTGAGTATACTCGATACCTTTTTTGCTTTATGCACTTTTGGGTGTTACATACGTTACTTATTCTAAATCACAATCGACACACAACGCAAACACTATTTATACGCTAACCGTTGTTGCATGATACGTGTTATTCGATGAATGCTTGTATGTTACGTTAACACAGTGATTGTTGCTTGACACCTTAGCAACGATAGTACTATAGTTTGGACTCAGCACCTGTCGTGGACAGGGGTTGTTAAGGGCTTTACTTCACGTGTCCCAGTGGGGATATGTGTTGCGCATTCTACAACTCGCAGTCACGTCTGTGCATATTTCTTTGTCGATAACCTACTTGCCTTCACTTTATACATGTTACATGCTAGTTATGCATAAACGAATTCGAACTCTATTATATCTATCAAACTTGTATGCTCACCTTTACACTATGTGTATTGACCTCTATTTTAACGTATGTGACAGGAGTTTAGGATGCTATCTGCTAGGATACTTGCTATGTGGAAATCGAAGTAGGAAGAGTCTAGAAACAAACAAACAATTTATTTAAATCTGAGTTGTCGGAACAGAACAATTTGTCTTTGATTTGTCTGTAATAACTATGCTACTTTTTATGTCATGGTATGGGACGTGACGCTTAAATAATTGGTAACCGTAGTTGTTATGGAATCTCCTGGACAATCTGCTTCGCTCAGTGCTGCGCCCCGATGTTTCGCCATCGGTTGGGTGTGACAGATTGGTATCAGAGCCATAACTATAGGGAATTAGGCAAGACTCGACCTAGTCCGGGCTGATGTCTTAGAAACGACCTAGTCTATAGTCTAAGTACCAACAGACCGACTTGTGCATACCCTTTAGGGGTTATCGCACGAGCTTACTTGATATTTCTCGCTCGCGCTCGCTTTACGCTATCACTGTACATTACTTTCAAATGAACAAGTGATCAGGTCGAGATTAGGTGTGAAAACCGCAAATTCTCGACCAAATCGCTTGTTCGACCCGCATTTATACCTATGAACAGGAGAATTTGTGTTGAATCAGGAGTGAAATCGATACTTTAACGCAACTTTTCCTCTCTATTTTATCAAACAGGGATGAAGTTGTTAAGTCAGGGGTGAAACCCGAACCTTGACGACTTGTTCCGCTCTAATTTTCGGTTTTACAAAACTCTCACCAAAGTCTCGACCGACTCCAACGACTTGAGACACGCTGTAACTGGAAGGATACGTGCTGTTCGCCCAAAAATCGAGGCGAGAGCACAGTCCAGAAGGCCAAAGTGTGTACCTAAAGGTCCTTGTGAATAGTCGAATCACCTTGGCTCGATAGACATGTTTCAAAGAAAGCCTTAGACAATCTATTTTCGATTTCAAGCTCGCAATCGCAGATTTTATATGTTTCGATTCTGAGCCCGCAACTGCTGACTCTGATATTCGTCGCTTTTATGTGGATTTTATGTGTTTTATATGGTTTTATCTGTTAACATGCTTCGATTTTTGGTAATTTATTCGCTTTTTACTCTCGCTTTGATCGACATGCACGACTCGCACTACACATCTATCTCAAATCGCTAACAAATCGTTACTACTGGGGGGATGACTGCATGATACGCTACTCGCTGTGTACTCGCTAATCATTATCGCTATTCTCGTACGCGCGTGGACTTGAATGACAGGTTTCTGTATTTTGACTGCTTCTTGTGCTTCTGTGCTTACGTGATTCTGTGCTATGTACCTATGTGTTTATGTGACCATGTGATAGTATACGTGATTATGTTCCTGAGCTTTTGTAGTGTTAGGCGTGTGAGGTGAGATTCGATAATATTATGTTTGAGTCCTGTGGCGATGTCTGTTGCAGACAATGTCGTCATCTGGATCCCTTCACTCTCGAACTGCTCGCCGAAACTAGAAAGACAAACGACTTGCTGTTCTCGTCGCTAAGCAGATAGCGAAAGTCATTCCCCAGATCGTTAGCGACCTAAACGAGAACGCTAGCAAGTCTTCTGAAGAATCCAGGACTGATTCGCCAAAGCTTGTTTTTAGCTTCAAGCAGTTCAAAGTGTGACAACTCGTACTTCGAACCTGTATTTGTATTGTGTATAACGTATGTGAACGTGCTTTGATTTTTATGTGTTCGGAGTTATTAAATGCTATTATGTGCAATGTGTTTTACAAGTATGTTTAATGGCCCAATCGCACAATGGTTAGACATTGTTAAACCGAACCGCACAAGCCATTGGGCTTCACACTTGCACGCGGACCTTAGGGCAGCCCATGTAAGGGCCGGCCCACCCCCTTATACCGTGTAAACACTTAGGGACTTGATCCTTTTCTCATTTGTTACACAACACAAGAAAACACACACAACCCTACCTCTCATTCTCTCTCTCTCGTCTCCTCTTAGAACCGGCCGAGACTTTCCTTGTTCATCCTACAATTCGGACCCTACAATTCGGTAAGTGTCTCATTAATGGCTAGTACTATATGTGATGTTGTTAATTATCGGATTTACATGATCGGTTAGGGTTTTGATAGTGATTCGGTTGATATGTTGTATGATATTTGTGTACATGATAAACGGATTGAACTCACCATCCTTGTTATTGACCTTGTTGTAAATCAGATTGTATGATTAGAACCGAATAAGATACAAATCGGCTGTTATGTATTGTTTGATCGGATATGTTTATGTATTGTTTTGGACAAGCGTTCTTGATTATGTTTGGTATTAGGGTTCATAAGAATTGATGTTGATTTTCCCTGTTTGATCGATAATTGCCATATTATGAAACTGATAAAGATTGGTAATTGATGATAATTGTCATGTTTGATCTGTTTCCGAAACTGTTGAACCTGTTTGCTGAAATCACGGAATAGTTATGCATGAAATCAGGGAAACTGTTACCATTTGCTGTCTCGACTGGGATTGCGAGTCGAAACCCATAGTCTCGACTCGAGACCATAACAGCATTAGTCGGAACCGAGGTTGCGAGTCCCGTTGCGACTCGTAACCGGACCTTGTTAAGTCGAAACCTCACACAACAGCACGAACCGAAACCACGGTTGCGAGTCCCGTTACGACTCGTAACCGGACCATGACGAGCCGAGACCACCTGTTGCGACTCGTAATCAGCTGTTGTGACTCGTAATCCTTGTTGCGACTCGAGATCGCCGGTTGCGACTCGAGACCACCCTTGCACGTACACTGTTTTGGGCTTTCAATGTCACGGGCCCAATCAGTTGGGCCAAATGATTGGACTTATGATTTGTTATGATATTGGACTGCTTATTGTAGTTGGGCCGGGTGATGATTGGGCCGAACACTTAGATTGTTTATCGGATTGCTGATACGTGTACGTGTTTGCCATGATTATACGTGATACAATATACGTGCTATATACGAACCTGACTTGTATAATAACCATGATAGGACGTGGTTGACCATTACTAGCTTAACCGTACTCTTTGTGTATCTGCCGAGCAAACCAAGGTGAGTTCACACAGCCAAGGCATGGGATTCCCGGGTTGGGAATTGGGTTGGATATGTTGAATATGGAATGATTACTCGTACTTACGCATTCTCTAGACTATAGACCATCGTCCTCAGGTTAGTCAGGACACGTTACGTAAAGCCTACGTAACCCAGTTTATTTGCCATTTGTCTCCCGGGTCGGGAGGACACGTTACGTAAAGCCTACGTAACCCAATACCATCTACTGGCTTCCAGGTCGGAAGGCCACGCTGCGTAAAGCCTACGTAGCCCCCACGCGTACCATGTCCTCGGGGAAGGGCACGTCACGTAAAGCCTACGTGACCCTGTACGTTTTCCTGTTCTCGGTAAAGAAGAACACATGGTCGGAAGTTAGTCTAGTAAGTACCGTTAATGAGAAGCCCTCATTAGCCAGGTTAAACATGGGAAGCCCCCACCAGTAATATGAACACAAGGTTTGGGAAGCCCCCACCTTTAGTACACACTAGTATGGGAAGCCCCCACTAGCTAAACTTATGCATTAGGTTATGAACTTACTTTCTGTGAACTCGCTCAACTAGTTTGTTGATTATTTGCTGCATGCCTTGCAGGACCTTAGGTACTCCTTGGAGCTTGCACAAGGAGGAGCAGGTCGTTGTGGGATACGGATCGTGAACTTTATCTGAACTTATAACTATTTTGAGATTACAATGCTATGCTTCCGCTACTTAAACAATGTTTGGTTTTGAAACATCAGTCATGTCATGATGATTTACATTGATTACTTTTATTATTAAATGCTATGTTGATATGATTGATGGCTTGATCCTGGTCAGTCACGCCTCCAAGCGGTGGTAATCCGCGTGTGGGATTTTGAGGGTGTGACAGATTGGTATCAGAGCCATTGGTTATAGAGAACTTGGTTTTAATACGGGAAAAACGTTTTTATTAAAACCAGACTATAACCAGAACAGTGCTCTCAACGATCCACAACGACGCTTCGCTCCACGTGCAAGACTCGACATCCTAGGTAATAAGGTTTATGTTTATTGCCTGTTTGCTAGAACTGCTTAGAACTTTGCTCGCATTACGTTAAGATACACATGATACTATAGCATGAGAATCCCTACGTGCTTACACTTTTCTGTCATCGCCCTATTCGCGAACCATTCTTACCTATGCTATTTGTTACAATGAAGATCATGTCTGGACGAATCAACATGACTCAAGCCCAGCTAGAGGCTCTCGTTCAAGCTCAAGTTGCTGCGGCAGTTGCAGCAGCTCAAGCAGGTAGTATATCCTGCAGTATAGGCACACACTAGGATCTTCAGATCCTACATTAACACTCGTATTTAACTTCGTCCTATTCGTACACAATAGGTCAACACGCGCAGCAGCCTGTCTGCACTTTCAAGAACTTCATGGACTGTCGTCCAAATTCCTTCAGCAGCACAGAGGGGGCAGTGGGACTCCTCCATTGGTTTGAAAAGCTAGAATCAGTATTCGAAATGTGCGAGTGCCCTGAGGCTCGCAAGGTCAAGTTTGCCACCGGCACCTTGGAAGGAATCGCGCTAACCTGGTGGAACGCGCAAGTGCAAATTCTTGGGTTGGCAGCTGCTAACGTCACCCCATGGAACGATTTCAAGGAACTCATCAAGCGTGAGTATTGTACACGTGAAGATATTCACAAGCTGGAAGACGAGCTGTATAATCTGAAAATGGTTGGATTAGAGATCGAAGCGTATACTAAACGGTCGAATGAGCTGGCCGTACTGTGCCCAACTATGGTGGACCCTCCATACAAGCGCATTGAGATGTATCTCAAGGGATTGGCACCAGAAATCCAGAGCCACGTTACCTCGGCTAACCTCGACAACATCCAGGAAATCCAGCGTCTCGCTCATCGCATCACCGATCAGGCAGTGGATCAGAATAAACTGCCTAAGCGTGTCAACGCTACTGCTACAGTCACTCCTTCAGTTACTCCTGCTACTACTAGCGAAAGCAAAAGAAAATGGGATGGAGATTCTAGTAAAGGATCAGCATCCGTTCAGTCTCAAGCTCAGCAACAGAAGACTGACCACTACCAGAGCCCCAGTCAGCAATCATCTGGTGGTCACAGACAGAGGAGATATCAGGGAAGTCAACCTAAGTGCTACAACTGCAACAGGCATCACCACGGCCCGTGTAACAAGGGTCGTTGTCAAAGGTGTCTTAAGATGGGTCACGAGGCCAAAGACTGTAGGAGTCCACGGCCTGCGAATCAGAATCAGCAGCCTCAGCAACCAGCTCCACAGAACCAGCAGCAGCAGCAGCAGCAGCCACAGCGTGGAAACCGGGGATGTTTCCAGTGTGGGGCTGAAGGTCATTTCAAACGCGACTGCCCTCAGTTGAACCAGAACCGCAACAACAATAACCAGGGCAACGGGAACAACAACGGTGGGAACAACAACAATAATGGCAACGAGGCTAGGGGACGCGCTTTTGTACTAGGTCGAGGCGACGCAGTGAACGATCCCAACGTTGTTATGGGTAAGTTTCTCCTCGACAATATTTACGTTACTGTTTTGTTTGATTCGGGTGCGGATACAAGCTATATGTCTGTGAAAATGTGTCAACTGCTAAAACGTGCACCAACACTTTTACCCACCAAACACGTAGTAGAGTTAGCTAACGGTAAAAGTCTAGAAGCCACGCACGTAGTTCAGGGTTGTAACCTTATCTTAGCTAGTCAAGCCTTCTCTATTGATCTCATTCCCATAGTTTTGGGTAGTTTCGACGTCGCGATTGGGATGGATTGGTTATCCCAACACCAGGCAGAAATCTTATGCAGTGAGAAGATTATTCGCATTCCTCGTTCTGGTCAGGAACCTCTCGAAGTTCAAGGTGACAAGAGTGGTGCTGTGGTTGGCATCATCTCTTTCTTGAAGGCTCAGAAATGCTTACGAAAGGGGCACACTGCCATTCTGGCACTCGTTGCAGACACATCAGCAAAGGAAAAGAAATTGGAGGATATACCAATCGTACGTGACTTTCCTCAGGTGTTTCCTGAAGACTTACCTGGCTTACCGCCTCATCGTCAGGTCGAATTTCAAATCGAGCTTGCTCCAGGAGCAGCACCCATAGCTCGCGCACCATATCGTCTAGCTCCATCAGAATTGGAGGAACTGTCAAAGCAGCTACAAGAGCTCTTGGGAAAGGGTTTCATACGTCCAAGCTCTTCGCCTTGGGGAGCTCCAGTACTTTTCGTGAAAAAGAAAGACGGTACGTTCAGGATGTGTATCGACTACCGTGAACTCAACAAGGTGACGGTGAAGAACCGTTATCCTCTACCACGCATAGACGACTTATTCGACCAGTTACAAGGGTCGTGTTACTATTCGAAGATAGACTTGTGGTCGGGTTACCATCAGCTGAGAGTCCGGGATGAGGACGTCTCCAAGACAGCCTTCAGAACTCGTTACGGTCACTACGAGTTTCTCGTCATGCCATTCGGGTTAACGAACGCGCCTGCTGTATTTATGGATCTTATGAACAGGGTGTGCAAACCCTATCTCGACAAGTTTGTCATAGTATTCATCGACGACATCCTGATTTACTCCAAGAGTCAGGAGGAACACGAGCAGCATCTTCGCCTTATATTGGAACTTCTTCAGAAGGAACAGCTATACGCCAAGCTTTCTAAATGCGACTTCTGGCTTCGTGAAGTCCACTTCTTAGGCCATGTAGTGAACAGGGATGGGATCCATGTCGATCCATCCAAGGTAGATTCGATCAGAAACTGGCCTGCACCGCGTACGCCGACAGAAATACGCCAATTCTTGGGTCTGGCAGGTTACTACAGACGGTTTATTAGAGACTTTTCGAAGATTGCTCAGCCGCTTACGCTACTGACACAGAAGGGTGTTACCTATCGCTGGGGAGAGCCCCAGGAGACTGCTTTTCAGCACCTAAAGGATAGACTTTGCAGCGCACCTATCCTCTCATTGCCAGAGGGCACATATGACTTCGTGGTGTATTGTGATGCATCCATTCGGGGACTTGGATGTGTGTTGATGCAGCGGGATAAAGTTATTGCCTACGCCTCTCGTCAGCTAAAGATTCATGAACGGAACTACACGACGCACGATTTAGAGCTGGGAGCTGTTGTTTTCGCGCTTAAGATATGGCGACACTACCTGTACGGTACCAGGTGCACGATTTACACCGATCACAGGAGTCTCGAGCATATCCTTAAGCAGAAGGACTTGAACATGCGTCAACGAAGATGGGTTGAGTTACTTAACGATTACGAATGCGCCATCAAGTACCATCCAGGCAAAGCCAATGTTGTGGCTGATGCCCTCAGTCGGAAAGACACTTTACCACGGCGCGTGCGAGCGCTACAGCTTACAATTCAGTCTAGCCTTCCAGCACAGATACGAAATGCTCAGGTAGAAGCATTGAAACCCGAAAACGTCAAGGCTGAAGCCTTACGCGGCTCACGACAACGAATGGAACAGAAGGCAGACGGCGCCTACTATGTAACGGGGCGTATTTGGGTCCCACTTTATGGCGGTCTACGCGAACTTGTGATGGATGAAGCTCACAAGTCTCGCTACTCGGTACATCCAGGGTCGGATAAAATGTACCACGATATCAGCACTACTTATTGGTGGCCTAGTATGAAGGCCCACATCGCTACGTACGTTGGAAAATGTTTGACCTGTGCGAGAGTCAAGGTCGAATATCAGAAACCAGCTGGCCTACTGCAGCAGCCTAAGATACCGCAATGGAAATGGGAAGAAATTTCCATGGATTTCGTTACAGGCCTACCTAGATCCCAGCGTGGGAACGATACGATATGGGTGATCGTGGATCGACTCACCAAGTCTGCACACTTTCTACCTATAAAGGAAACGGACAAGTTCTCCACTCTTGCAGACGTATATCTTAAAGAAGTTGTTTCAAGGCACGGGGTGCCCACATCTATCATTTCGGATCGCGATGCACGATTCACGTCAGAACTTTGGCAAGCAATGCACAAATCTTTCGGCTCACGGTTAGACATGAGCACAGCATATCACCCTCAGACGGATGGGCAGTCTGAGCGAACGATTCAAACACTTGAAGACATGCTTAGGGCATGCGTTATCGATTTCGGCAACGGCTGGGAAAAGCATCTCCCTTTGGTGGAGTTCTCTTACAATAACAGTTATCACACCAGCATTCAAGCCGCTCCATTCGAGGCATTGTACGGGCGTAAATGCCGGTCACCTCTCTGTTGGGCAGAGGTGGGGGATAGTCAGATCACGGGTCCAGAGGTTGTAGTGGACGCCACAGAAAAGATTGCACAGATACGACAACGCATGGCGGCAGCACGCGACCGTCAGAAAGCCTACGCGGACAAGCGTAGAAAGCCTTTGGAATTTCAGGTCGGGGACCGGGTTTTATTGAAAGTCTCACCCTGGAAGGGTGTGGTTCGTTTTGGCAAACGGGGCAAACTGAATCCGCGGTATGTCGGACCATTCGAGATCATTGAGAAAATTGGCAAAGTAGCCTACAAGTTGAACCTACCAGCTGAACTCGGGGCAGTTCACAATGTCTTTCATATATCGAACTTAAAGAAGTGCCTATCAGATGAAAACCTCATCATTCCTTTTAAGGAACTCACTATCGACGAGCGGTTGCAGTTCGTCGAGGAACCAGTAGAAATCACGGACCGGGATGTGAAGGTCCTCAAACACAAGAGAATCCCTCTTGTTCGAGTTCGTTGGAACTCCAAACGTGGCCCAGAATAAACCTGGGAACGCGAAGACAGGATGACAGAAAAGTACCCCCAGTTATTCGAAACCAATGCTACCACCACTGAGGCTGAAGCTACTACTTCGGAATTTCGGGACGAAATTCCAGATCAACGGGGGGAGGATGTGACACCCCAGGAAAACCAGTGAACAATACAGTTTACCTAGCTTCCTCAGTGAGTGCATACCAAATTTCGGGACGAAATTTCCAATTAGTTGGGGATAATGTGACAACTCGTACTTCGAACCTGTATTTGTATTGTGTATAACGTATGTGAACGTGCTTTGATTTTTATGTGTTCGGAGTTATTAAATGCTATTATGTACAATGTGTTTTACAAGTATGTTTAATGGCCCAATCGCACAATGGTTAGACATTGTTAAACCGAACCGCACAAGCCATTGGGCTTCACACTTGCACGCGGACCTTAGGGCAGCCCATGTAAGGGCCGGCCCACCCCCTTATACCGTGTAAACACTTAGGGACTTGATCCTTTTCTCATTTGTTACACAACACAAGAAAACACACACAACCCTACCTCTCATTCTCTCTCTCTCGTCTCCTCTTAGAACCGGCCGAGACTTTCCTTGTTCATCCTACAATTCGGACCCTACAATTCGGTAAGTGTCTCATTAATGGCTAGTACTATATGTGATGTTGTTAATTATCGGATTTACATGATCGGTTAGGGTTTTGATAGTGATTCGGTTGATATGTTGTATGATATTTGTGTACATGATAAACGGATTGAACTCACCATCCTTGTTATTGACCTTGTTGTAAATCAGATTGTATGATTAGAACCGAATAAGATACAAATCGGCTGTTATGTATTGTTTGATCGGATATGTTTATGTATTGTTTTGGACAAGCGTTCTTGATTATGTTTGGTATTAGGGTTCAGAAGAATTGATGTTGATTTTCCCTGTTTGATCGATAATTGCCATATTATGAAACTGATAAAGATTGGTAATTGATGATAATTGTCATGTTTGATCTGTTTCCGAAACTGTTGAACCTGTTTGCTGAAATCACGGAATAGTTATGCATGAAATCAGGGAAACTGTTACCATTTGCTGTCTCGACTGGGATTGCGAGTCGAAACCCATAGTCTCGACTCGAGACCATAACAGCATTAGTCGGAACCGAGGTTGCGAGTCCCGTTGCGACTCGTAACCGGACCTTGTTAAGTCGAAACCTCACACAACAGCACGAACCGAAACCACGGTTGCGAGTCCCGTTACGACTCGTAACCGGACCATGACGAGCCGAGACCACCTGTTGCAACTCGTAATCAGCTGTTGTGACTCGTAATCCTTGTTGCGACTCGAGATCGCCGGTTGCGACTCGAGACCACCCTTGCACGTACACTGTTTTGGGCTTTCAATGTCACGGGCCCAATCAGTTGGGCCAAATGATTGGACTTATGATTTGTTATGATATTGGACTGCTTATTGTAGTTGGGCCGGGTGATGATTGGGCCGAACACTTAGATTGTTTATCGGATTGCTGATACGTGTACGTGTTTGCCATGATTATACGTGATACAATATACGTGCTATATACGAACCTGACTTGTATAATAACCATGATAGGACGTGGTTGACCATTACTAGCTTAACCGTACTCTTTGTGTATCTGCCGAGCAAACCAAGGTGAGTTCACACAGCCAAGGCATGGGATTCCCGGGTTGGGAATTGGGTTGGATATGTTGAATATGGAATGATTACTCGTACTTACGCATTCTCTAGACTATAGACCATCGTCCTCAGGTTAGTCAGGACACGTTACGTAAAGCCTACGTAACCCAGTTTATTTGCCATTTGTCTCCCGGGTCGGGAGGACACGTTACGTAAAGCCTACGTAACCCAATACCATCTACTGGCTTCCAGGTCGGAAGGCCACGCTGCGTAAAGCCTACGTAGCCCCCACGCGTACCATGTCCTCGGGGAAGGGCACGTCACGTAAAGCCTACGTGACCCTGTACGTTTTCCTGTTCTCGGTAAAGAAGAACACATGGTCGGAAGTTAGTCTAGTAAGTACCGTTAATGAGAAGCCCTCATTAGCCAGGTTAAACATGGGAAGCCCCCACCAGTAATATGAACACAAGGTTTGGGAAGCCCCCACCTTTAGTACACACTAGTATGGGAAGCCCCCACTAGCTAAACTTATGCATTAGGTTATGAACTTACTTTCTGTGAACTCGCTCAACTAGTTTGTTGATTATTTGCTGCATGCCTTGCAGGACCTTAGGTACTCTTTGGAGCTTGCACAAGGAGGAGCAGGTCGTTGTGGGATACGGATCGTGAACTTTATCTGAACTTATAACTATTTTGATATTACAATGCTATGCTTCTGCTACTTAAACAATGTTTGGTTTTGAAACATCAGTCATGTCATGATGATTTACATTGATTACTTTTATTATTAAATGCTATGTTGATATGATTGATGGCTTGATCCTGGTCAGTCACGCCTCCAAGCGGTGGTACTCCGCGTGTGGGATTTTGAGGGTGTGACACAAAGCCTGCGGCCCGAAAGAATTTACTGGCGAAGATGGGCCTACAGCCCTGTTTCAATGGTTTGATTCGATCGAGGTCACCCTGTGCCAGAGTGGCTGTCCTGATGATCTCCGCACTCTTAACGCCACCGGCGTCTTCCAATCCCGAGCTCTTGATTGGTGGACGGCCGAAAGAAACAAACACGGAAATGATGCAGCTTACGGTTTGACGTGGGATGAGTTGAAGAATGTCATGTTGGAAGAGTTCTGCCCTCCCCACTAGCGCCAAAAGTTGGAGGATGAATTCTTGCATATCAAGCAGAAGGATGGTGACAATGCTGCTTTAATAGCTTGTTTCAAGCACCTGAGCATAATCTGTCCTGATCAAGTTAAGACGATCGAAATCACCATCAAGAAGTATATCCGTGCTCTTCTGGATTGCGTGGCTGAATTCGTTCAAGCTGCCAAGACGTCAACGATTGAAGAAACTTATCTGCTCGCCGCTGAGATCAATGATAAGCGAGTCAAGGCTGGTGTTTGGGACAAAGCCTCCAAGAATCTGCATCAAGCTACCACCGCTGCCACTGCTAAAACCGCCGCCGCTCCTCAGTCTTCAAAGTCCTCTCGTCGCAAGAAGAAGAACAACAACAAAAGTAGCAAGAACTACGCTGTCACCACTGCTGCCCCGCTTCAAGCTGTTCCAGCTCAATCGCAGCCTCAACACCGCCAAGTAGCGGCCCCGGTTACCAACACACCGCCAGCAAAGCGTGCGTATACTGGTCCTCACCCGACATGCCCTACTTGTACTTATCACCACCCAGTGGGAATCGCCTGCAGATACTGCGTACACTACAACATGTACGACCACTTCACCGCCAACTGCCGTACAGGTCCTCGTCAAGCTACAGCTCCAGCTCCTGCTCCACAAGCTCTACTTCCTCTCCTCAAGGCCAGCAAGCGGCTCCAACACCCGCGATCAATGCTAGAGTTTGCTATGCGTGTGGTGATCCCAACCCACTTCGCAAACATGTGCCTGAATCGAGTGGTGAAGCAAGAGCCACAATAGCAGCAGCCCCAACAGCAACCTCAACAGCAACAACAACAAGCAGCTCTCTCCCGAACCTTCAACATCAATGTGCGCCAGGTTCAGGCTGACAACAACGTGGTCAATGGTACGTCCCTTGTGAATGGTATTTATGCTTCGTGTTTATTTGATACTGGAGCCAATAACTGTTTTGTATTGTTTGAATTTGAAACGCTCTTTAATCGTAAGCGCGCCCATCTCCCCTCGACGTTCGATGTTGAAGTTGCCACCGATAGGACCGTCGCTATCAATTTTGTTCTTCATGATTGTACTCTCGAACTCAACAATCACATCTTCCCTATCGACCTTATTCCGATGCAGCTCGGTAGTTTTGACATCATAGTAGGCATGGACTTTCTTCGTGAAAACCATGCTGAAGTTGTTTGCTTCAATAAGATGATTCGATTCTCGCTCGCGAATGGTGATCAACTTTGTGTGTATGGTGAAACTCCTTCGAAGGGTCTCAAACTCATGTCGTGTGTCCATGCTAGCAAGTATCTCCGCAAGGAATACAGAGCTTTCTTGGCTAACATTGTAGTAGCGGAGAAGGAAAAGAAAGGGAATACAAGAGTGAAAGATGTCCCCGTTGTTTGTGAATTCCCTAATGTATTTCCCGATGATCTTCCAGGTCTGCCACCAAGTCGTGATATCGACTTTCGTATCGACCTCATTCCTGGAGCCAATCCTGTTGCTAGAGCTCCTTACGACTCGCTCCGTCCGAAATGCGTGAACTCTCGAGTCAGCTCCAGGAATTACTTGATAAAGGCTTCATTCGCCCTAGCACCTCTCCTTGGGGCGCACCAATCCTTTTCGTCAAAAAGAAGGATGGGTCGTTCTGGATGTGCATCGACTATCGGGAGTTGAATAAGTTGACAATCAAGAATCGCTATCCCCTGCCTCGAATCGATGATTTCTTTGATCAAGTACAAGGTGCTACATGTTTCTCGAAGATCGATCTATGCTCGGGCTATCAGCAACTACGCATTCAAGAGGAGGATATACCCAAAACCGCTTTTCGCACCCGATACGACCACTATGAGTTCGTTGTTATGCCTTTTGGTTTAACCAACGCACCCGCGGTTTTCATAGATCTGATGAATCGTGTGTGTAAACCATTTCTCAACCGCTTCGTTATCGTGTTCATCGATGATATCCTGATCTATTCCAAGTCGAAAGCCGAACACGCGCAGCTTCTACGTTTGGTTCTCAAGCTACTCCAAGGGAATCGACTCTATGCCAAGTTCTCCAAGTGTGAATTTTGGCTGGAGGAGGTTCAATTCCTCGGTCACATTGTCAATAGACAAGGTATTCACGTCGACCCCGTGAAGATTGAAGCAGTTAAGAGTTGGGTTACGCCTAAGAACCCGTCTGAAGTCCGTTCTTTTCTTGGACTAGCGGGCTATTATCGCCGATTTATCGAAGGATTCTCTAAAATCGCTGTGCCGCTTACTTCTCTCATGCATAAAGACAAGCCTTTTGTTTGGGGAACCCAACAAGAGACTGCCTTTCAAACCCTCAGGCATATGCTTTGCAATGCTCTCGTCCTCGCTTTACCCGACGGAAACAATGACTTTATCGTCTATTGCGATGCCTCGAACCTCGGTCTTGGTTGTGTTCTCATGCAATGAGTGTAGGATCGTTTTACCGACTGAATGAGTCAATCAGAGGCAATACACAACTGTTTGAGAGGCGGAAACAAACAAACAGTCTAGAATCAGTGAAGAATTGAGTAAAAACAGAGTATTTCACTTTAAAACAAGCTTCTCATTCAAAATATACTTGATTACATGGTGGAATTTTAGCAGCACTTCGTCACACTCTGACTAATTCCGTACCAAATGAGAAACTAGGACACCCTATTTATAGACTTGTAATTCCGCATGGAATTACAACATTCAGTTCAAACGGAATTGTAATTCCGCATGGAATTACACATTCCGTTCAAATGAAATTACTTAATGTAATTTCGTGCGGAATTACATTACAACCCTTTCATGCGAAATTACATTAAACACCCCTAAACTTTACATATTTGACATATTTGACCCCTATACATCATGACCTAGACTTTAGACGTAGGCTATTGTGACATCTGTGCTTGTAATCATTGTAAAAAATTCATTTATCAATGAAATAAAGTTATTTGATCCCAATGTTTGTTTGTTTATGTTTGATGTTTTTCATGTTTTGACTTTTATTGAATTTCAAACTCTATATCGCTTTCTAGAGAATTATAAGCAAATTGGTGTGTGAATGTACTCACTTTAACGCAAAAAATACTCCGGAACATCAATTTATGCTTAACATACCTTAAATAACCTTTACATAACTTAGAAATAAGTTTTGAAGGCTTTGGTATGGCAAAATCAAGTTTATTCGCTTACAGGGACTAAAACTAACAAACTGCGAAAGTATATCGATTTGAACTGTAACGAACAATCCGGAACATGTCCATAAGTTAAACACACCTTAAATATCCTTTATATAGCTTAGAAATAGGCTTTGAGGGGTTCGGTGTGCTAAAATAAACTTTATGCTCATTCAGGGACTAAAAGCGTCAAAAAGTGCATAAGTTTGCATTTTCGCGCATAACTTACATTCTGAATACATCCGGACATCCAAAAATTTATGTAATCATTAATTATGTTTTAATGATTGGCTTGTCAAAAATCCATTCGTCGCGCAATTTGGACCGTTTTTGCGTCCGTTACGACTTCCGTCGTAATTAACCGAACAACGCAATCGTACGGCCAAACGAACCGACATCCAGCATATTTTTAGCGTGTTTCATGTTCCCTATACTTTAACATCCTTATAAAGCTTAGAAATGGGATTGACGGGCGTTAGAAGTGCCAAATCATGATCATACGCGCACAGGGACCTAAACTGCCAAAAAATGAAATTTAGCTGATCTGCAGGGTCCTTACGGACCGTATGGACCTGCTTACGGTCCGTAAGAAACCCCCAGATAGCAGAAATGCATTCCAGCTATTCGCAGTTGTTACCCACCTTAAGCACATGGTTTTTGGGTTTCTATGGGCTGGTTTGTGTGCCCATCAAGGTGCCAAATCAGAATATGGCAATTGTACGGCTTAGATCGTGCCCCCTTCTCCAAGAAACGATCTTAACGGTTCTACTACACCTATAGATACCCCCTCCATGTTGCACCTCATTTCCTCACATTTGAATCTGATTCTAAACTCTCTAAGTGGAAGTATATGCTTCCTACCTGAGAGTGAATCAGGTCAAATCTTGCGGGGACCTTCTGTAAGTATTCTTTCGCGTTTTTCGTTCATTTTAGCGTTAAAGTCAAACTGTGTTTGACTTTCTGCATTGACCAGTTTATGGTCAACACGAAGTTCGTTTGAACTTCATAACGTGAGCGTAATCACGATGGTTATAGTCCCTAGTAACTATACCTACTGATTACCACGTTATCTGGGCTCAGTGACGAGTCGTAGTTTCTGCCAGAATACGTTTTCTCGCGTATTTTGTAACCAAACTACTCTAGGGTATTAAAACCGTTTGTTTTAATACCAAACATGTTTTATAACTTTACTAAACATGTTCTAGCATGTTTAGCTCGTCACTTTTAGAATTGTGCTTGTCTAGGGTCGTAAAAGTAAGCGATCTAAACAATCGCTTATGCTTACGAACCCGACCCATTTGGTTGATCTTTAGGATTCGACCAAGCATATTAGGTGACCATAGTTGTATAAGGAATAACCTTCCGAGGTTATACCTTATGGTCACGTCGTTTAAGTAGTTGTATGATAAGTAGTTCTTTTGCCTTAGGTAAATTACCAAAATGCCCTTTTCAAGCTAAAATTCATTTTAAGCCTATGTAACATAACTTTTGACATATAAACTGATTTGGCAACAATATAAAACATGTTAAGGCATATCTTGCTTGTCATAGGACTAGTTAGGCAATCCGAACGCGTTTTACGCGAACGACGCGTTAAAGTAGCATAAGCTACCTAAGCGGGTCGTAACGGGTCAAAAGCACTTAGGATAGGTTTCGTTTTAGTATGTAGGCTTTGTCAAACCATATTACATAAGTTCCCACACTTATTTGGTTTACGAACCCTCGTACTACCCGATCCTCCGATTAGGTCCGTTTATTAATATAGATACCTATATTAGGTGTCGTTTGAATCCGTGATCTTCTAGCTTGCTTGGTGGATATCTAAAGTCTATTGAGCAATCTCAAGTGAGTACATAGTACCCCTCTTTTACTGTTTTTCAAACATTTTGGGGTGAAACACATGTGCCTACTTGTTACTTTCATGCTTTCCATGTTTTCACAACTTATGCTTGCTATGTTCATTAGTATATTTATAGTACATGATTTCATTATGCTTTGCGACGTGTGTTTACTTGACATGCTAGCACATTGTTTTACATTACATTTCTTTTGCTATGTATGTTCATTTAACATGCTAGCACATTGATTTACATGACTTTTCTGCTTTGTATGTTTACTTAGCATACTTAGTACATTGTTTTCACATAACTTGTTTACATTTGGTATAACATTTGGTTTGTTTAACGGTTCTTTATTACATTCATTAACACCGATCATGCCGCTCGGTAGTAAGTAATGGTACCATAGGACTTGACAAATCCCATTCCTGACATCCTAGGTTTGTTTGGGTGTAAGGAATGACTGAATCCGAAAACATTTTACTTTGATAACCTTTACTCTAAGGTTATCCTGCTGTCTCAAGGCTTGGATGTATGCGTTAACTTACTACATAAATGTCTGTATCAATAAAACATGCAGTTATTTTACAAAACATAACTTTTGATTTATTTCAAATACTTGTTTTGTTCATTTTTACTTATGGTTTAAGTAGTCTCATTTTTTTTACTTACCATACATAACTTTTGTTTACACATTACATGACTTACACTTAACTTGGGTTATACTATGACTTTTGACTATTGGTTTAAACATGAACATTATACATTGGTGGTTTGTTTGGGTGACTTGAATAACGAGACGCGTGTAATATAATACAAGCATGGTGGATACACCGATGGTACTTCCTATATATAAGTGCTTGTATGATATTACATATCGTAGCGTTATTTGTGCCATTCAGCTTAGACATGTTACTTTTACAACACATTTTCACTTAAACATTGTTTTACAAATAACTTGGTTTATACAAACTCTTTTTACTTGGTTACTCTTTTAACCATACATTATTCTTTTACATATACTTATCATCTGATTTTACTATCGTTTTTCAATTGATTTATAAAAGAAAACACTTAACAAGGTTCATGACTGATTTTTGTTAAACATTTTCTTTAAACTCAAGTCATGAATCCTATTTTCACAAAACCTATGTATCTCACAGGCATTTTTATGCTGACGTACCTATTTTCACATATGTTTTCAGGTGCTGTTGCTTAGGATGATCATGACATACTAGGGATGACCTGTGCCTTAGACACCTAAAATGAAGATAGACTTAGTTTAATATTGTGATGTACTTTTGATTCTTTTTATTTTAAGACAATGTAACTTGTTGGTTCTTGTTTTGGAACAATGTATTCCACCCTTGGGTGATGAATAAAATATTATTTTAATTACCATGGTTGTGGAACAATAATTCTGTTACAACACTCCCCGACGTTTTCGCCACGATTTGATGTTTTACGTGGTCGGGGTGTGACAGAAGAGTTGGTATCAGAGCCAATGGTTATAGGGAATTAGGTTATTAGTAATGCTTTGACCTAGAATATAACCTTTCTAGGACCCCGACACAAGTTGTCTTGTGTTTAGATCTTAAAACATGCACTTCACCTATCCTTAGGTGATCACCAAAACGTGAACCCAATTTTCTGAAACGATTTTTGAAAAACAATCTTCTGTTTTTAAATGATATCTTATATGGTTTTGAACTCCTTTTGATTTTTCAGTTTGATTTTGGAAATTTATCATTTGTTTTTGAATGATTCTTTTGGGCCTTGTGCCTTCCAAGTTTTCAAAATCTCGTCAAAGTTTTGGGTTCTAAATAGTGTGAACACGTGCAAACTGGAAGGGTGAATGCCTGTACCCTGGGTTTTCTGTCTAAGGCTAGTGTGTTCGTACAAATCCATATAATCGGACCAATCATTCTTACCTGGGAACTCCTGGGGTGAGTGTTCACTTATAGGCGAGCATGTCTTCGCTAAGCATTATTTTTGGACCCATTTACTTTGATTAGTCACCGTGTATCATTTGTTTGCTTTGTGATACGGACAAATGACCACCATCCTTGCTTTGTTGATTTTGTTTCATCTCATCCTTTTCATCTAATCATCTCACTCGTTTCCTCTCATGTTTTCCTCTTTTTAGCATGCCTCCTCGACGTGAAAACCCGTTATCTAATGCCGAAATGGCAGATATTCTGGCACAGCACATGGCTGCCGCACTCCCAACATTATAGCTCAAGTGAACCAAGCCAACAACAATCAGAACGCTCCTTGTAACTTCAAGAGCTTCAATTCGGCTAAACCACTCAATTTCAGTGGTACTGAGGGGGCAACTGGGCTCCTTCAATGGTTTGAGAGCATTGAGAGTACATTCCGTCACGTTCTGTGTCCAGAGAACCGGAAGGTCGAGTTTGCTTCTAGTGTTTTTCAAAAAAGGGCTTTGACATGGTGGAACGGGGTTATGAGAGACCGTGGTGCAGAAGTTGCTCTTGCACAAACATGGGCTGAACTGAGAACTCTTATGATGAGGGAGTTTTGTCCTCGTCATGAGCTGCGAAAATTGGAGAGGGAATTTGATGATCTGAAGCAGGAAAGTGGTGAGAACCGGGCGTATACTGATAGGTACGAAGAGTTAAGCTTACTTTGCCCAACTATGGTTACCCCACTCGACAAGGCTATCGAGAGGTACATCGATGGTCTACCTGACTCCGTGCAAGACATCGTCACTAGTAGTAATCCTACCACTGTCCGTCAGGCAATCGAGTTATCTGCGACGTTGACTGAATCGCAAATTCGAAAGGGTAAGTTGCACAGGAAGGGTGACAAGAAGGGAAGAAGCTGGAGTCTGATAAGAAGGATAGCAAGAAAGGTAAAAACAAGCAAGGTAAGGATGCGGGTTCCTCAAAGGGGTCTAGGAAGCGGAAGGCTTCCTAAAATTTTGCCGTTACTGCACAAACAAATCAGCCTGTGCAACCGCTTGCCAGGAAACCATACTTTGGCAATGCACCTTTGTGCAATAAGTGTAACGGTCATCATCAACCACACCACCAGTGCCGTCAATGCACCAACTGTGGAAGACCTAGTCATCTTGCTGATACATGCCGCATTCCTGTCAATCAGAATCGGGCAGCTCAGAACCCGGCTCAATAAGTTGCTCAGCCTCTTGCTCAGCAACAAGGTCAAGCTGCACGACCTCACTACCCACCAGCTTCTTGTTATAACTGTGGGGATCTGACCCACTATCGTAACCAGTGTCCAAGATTAGTGAATGCGAACCCGGTTCAGGCTCAGGCTCGAGGACGAGCTTTCAACATGAATGCACAAGAGGCACAAGCAGACAATGATGTGGTGAACGGTACGTTCTTTGTTAATAATCAACCTGCGTCTGTTCTTTTTGATTCAGGGGCCGATAAGAGTTTTGTGTCGTTATCTTTTGAGCCCTTGCTTCGCGTGTCTAGAACGAAACTAGGTAAGCCTTTGACAGTCGAAGTTGCTAGTGGTGAACCCATTGTTCTTGATTCTGTTCTTCGCAACTGCCAGTTGAACCTTAACGACCATCTTTTTCCTATCGACCTCACGCCTATGCAACTTGGAAGCTTCGACATTATTGTGGGTATGGATTGGTTAGCCAAGCATCGCGCAGAGGTAGTTTGTTTTGAGAAGATCGTTCATGTGCTGCTTTCGTCAGGTGAGATACTACAGGTTCGTGGTGAGAAACCTGTTAGTAGCCTCAAGCTCATGTCTTGTTATCAAGCTCGGAAGTATCTACGAAAGAACTATGTGGCCTTCTTGGCACATGTTACAGCAGATAAGGGCAAAGGTAAGTCTATTCTAGATATCCCTGTTGTTCGGGATTATCCAGAGCTGTTTCCTGAAGAATTACCTGGTTTACCCCCAGCACGCTGTCACACCCCAACCAATGGCGGAAACATCGGGATGAGACGAAGTGTGAAGATTGCTAGAGACATCATAACGCTATTTGTGACAATATTTAATAAACCAATTTCATTTCATAATTCATTTGTCCACATTACAAAGAAATCAAATAACGTCAAGTTCAAAGGAAATACAATACAACATAATTAAAATTGATACATCGATTAAATCTAAACGTCTATATGTGTATCTAGGCATCAACGCTACTTCATTTCATAGCATCATCATCCTCAACCTGTAACATGTTTAAAATAAAGTTCAATGCAAAAGCAAAGGCGAGTATACAAGTTTAAGCATAAGTATAAGTATAAGTTTAAAAGTTTAAAACGAATCCACATGGCAACTTAGTCTATACGAGATCAACCTAGCGTGGCATGCAATATTTCTAGCCAACCTCTGTTTACGCAAGAAAGTTCAATTAATTCAACATGACCCAAGTTTAAGGGGGGCGGTGCGTTACTCCTATAGCGCTATGCATGTCGAAGGGAGGCTCGTGAGAGCTAATGACTAAAACATATCACATAAGTATGGTCCACGTAAGCATCAAGTATCATAGCATAGTATTCATGTATAAGGATTGTTTTGTGCATTGCATAAAGAATAAGTTTAAGTGTAGTTTAATAGTAAAACATGTTACACCCCAAAAAGTGGTAAACATAAAAAGGGGGTTGTGAGTATACTCACATTGGTTGCGTTTGGAGGTTCCTTGAAATAACGCACGAGTAGAAGATGGAGAAAATCCAAAATAACGAACGGGAATCGATTACCCTATATTTCGAAATATATAATAAATTCGTTGAAATTTGTAGGTTAAATATAAGTCCTAATGGTTTATTGTTTACAAATTAATTAGATATTACAATTTGATTTCATCATTAACCTTTAAAATTTATAAAGGAATTATAATGAATTATTAAATGTAAATGTCAATATTAGATTTTAAAGTTGAATTATAAAGGAAAACGAATTCAACAATAATAACTGTTGAAACTATTAGTGAAAAGAGTGATAATAATGGGTTTTAAAATGAAAATTTATCTTTGAATTTTCGAAATAATAAAGAATATAATAAATACTATTAATTATTTATAATGATCGATTAATGTAAATCAATTATAAATACTACCAGACCCATTTCTAACTACTAATAATGATAGGGTAATATGGACTTTACATTATAGGTTACACATAATAAATTATCCCATCTTTTTTTCATATAACAGTTTAATTAACAAAAGGAATATGTGGAGCGAAGAAGTCGGGAACGGAATATACCGAAACAGAAAGGGAGGAGCCGCTGGTCCGCGGTCTTCTTCTCTGTTCTCTGTCGAAGTCTTGAAAGTTTCGGCAAGGTGCGGAAGGTTTAACAAAATGAAAGGAACAAAAATTATATTGACAGAAGATTGAAACAAAACCAAAATGAAACAAGGAAAATATATACCGAGCGAGCCGAGTCGGTTCCGACGTAACAACAGTCGAAGTGGTTCCAGACAAGTAGAAGCGACAATAAGTAGCGATGAAGAGATTATGAGTGGTGGTGGCGACCGTTTACTCCAGTGAAAAGCTTGAAGTTCTGGCGAGTCGTCTTCGAGTTTCCCGACGACGACTGGATTCTCCGGTTGGTTACCGACGACGGGCTTGGCGCTCCGGCGAACTCCGACTCTGGCGAATATACCGAAACATGTGGCGCGATCTCATAGTGTCTTCCGGTGTCGTATGGTCGTTCCGGCAAGGTGTAAATGTGGTGAGTGTGTGTTCATCGAAACAGGGAGGGTTATTCGAAGTGGGTTTCTAGCAAGTGTAGAGAGTTTGAAGTAGGAAAAAAAGTGAGAAATGTTGAGGGTGTAGTAACAGGATTGTGTTGGCTAGGGTTTCTCAAATGAAGATAAAAGGAAGTTAAATGGGTTAAGCCTTTAATATGAGTCGGTGGGAGTTGAACCATAAAAAAAATAAAGATTAAAAGAAATGGAGCCAAAAAGCGAATCAGCCAATGTGCTGACTTCGGATCATGCTCTGGCCACCACTTTGGCGATATTTAGTTGGTTATATTTTTTTATTGACCATTAAGTCCCTATTGTATTATATGGGTGCAATAAGCCATTTAGTATAATAAAAAAAAAAGATGGTCTAATAAACTTATCAGCCATGATTTGAGCTGTGGTTTGATGATCGGCCATAAACAAAAAAAAAAAATAATAATAATTTTTAAAGTCCTTTCAAATAGGCACTTTATGTTTTTTTATAATAATTGTATGTATTATTAATATTAAGTAATTTATAATTTATTAATCATATACATATATAAATGTTTAAAAAAAACATGAGACTAGATAAGTTTGTATAAGCTAAAGTATAGGTTGTGTATTGTGAACGTAGAATCAAGTGTTTGCACGTATAGGATATCTAGAATCATTCATTGATTGTAAGTTACACATGTGTTTACAAGGGTACGAGTATGAATCAAGTGTAAGTGTATGTATGATTTGAATGAAAAACAAGTACGACTAATAAAAAAAATAAAATGACGAAGTTTTGTTATAATTAAAGCATCGGATGCTAATGATTAGTGCTGGAATAAGATTTTGAAAGAATACAAGTTTTCTAAAAATAGAATTACGGAAAAGAGCAGGGCGTTACAGTCTCCCCTCCTTTAGGAAATTTCGTCCCGAAATTTATTCAAGAGGTAGACTTAAAGAGTTTTGGTAAGAGTCTGAGACTTGAAATTTTGAAACGTTCTGAAAAGTACGAGATTTTGGGAAAGTAAGTTTGTAAAAATGATTTGTCGGAATAAAATGGTTTTGAGGCATAAGCATGGATGAACCACGTATAGGTAAAATCATTTTGAATTGCTAAATTTGGCGTTGTTTTACAAATGTATTGTATTTACGAAGGAGGTCTTCATAAAATGATTTGAAATCAGTAAAATAGATGGCGTAGGAAGTTTTAAAGATAGTACAAGACCACATATTCGTAGAAGTTGTTTGAGGAGGTTTGGTAAGATAAAGTATTCACGATCTACTAAACGCGTTTACACAAGAATAAAGAATAGGAACTCGGTTCTAAAGGTAATAAGATAAGTTAGGATTTGAATGTTTAAACAAGCTTGATTGTGACGAGGTTCGTATGAGGGAATGGATATAGGAATACGGGGCGTATGATTGACGCTTAATGAATGCAAGTATAAGGATAGTGTAAGAATGAAGTCTTGTCGTGGATAATCGGATATAATGCGTTTGTGAGTTGTTTAAAGTTTGTAATAGGTCCAAAGGTCTGCAAAACACTGAATTTCTCATGGCACGTTTTACGAAAGTTTGGTAACATGGTGAAAACACTTATATATAGGAAGTACCAGCGGCGTGTCCACCATGTTTTGACCATGTTACATCCGTTTCGTCGTCGGTGTCATGTCACGTTCCGTGTATTACCATACGCAGTAGCACACTCTATGGTTCTCATACGCCTATCACTATAATCCCGTGTGCACCCGTGATTATTTTGATCGTCGCATGATCCGCATAGCTTGTACTAGTTGTGTATGAATCGGGGTATACAAAAAAAAAAATTTGAATGTGCACGTACAAGGATTTAGTATATAAGCAAGTCCATGTTTAAGTATGTGTGAGACCCACGCAAGCGAATCCCTCGGGTTACGCTCGCGTATAGGTACGAATGTATGAATCATGAGTAAGGATGAAAGTATGAGCATAAGTTTAAGTATGAATACGCATGTATGTATGAGCATAAACATAAAACGTGTAAATAGTATGT
This sequence comes from Helianthus annuus, assembly GCF_002127325.2. Classification (NCBI taxonomy): domain Eukaryota; kingdom Viridiplantae; phylum Streptophyta; class Magnoliopsida; order Asterales; family Asteraceae; genus Helianthus; species Helianthus annuus. The sequence goes on along the minus strand of NC_035439.2, from coordinate 68,602,608 downwards.
GTACAAGCAGAAGCGTAAAACGCATAAGTAGTATGCGTATAAGTACAAGCATAAAACGTATGAACATAGGTATAGGTATGAAAAATAAATATTGTGTATATAGTGTTTGTTGGGACATCATGGATCTAAGTGTATAAAACATTCAAAAGGTCGAGTATGTAAATACGAATGATATAAATGATGTTACCGCGAGGTATCGACCAAAATGTGTACAATGATATGCATGTATAGTTGTTTAAATGAAACATGGAGTTTATCGAATCAAAATTAGGTTGACCTTGATTGGAAGGGTAGAATATAGTTGTATATGTAAGAGGATATAAGGTACTAATTGGTTAAGCATAATGTATTTTTGTAATGATTGAAATGCTACTTTTGTTAAAAAAAAAAATTCATGTAGGTCAAAGATTGTCGGTTCCCATGAAGACTTCTTGCCCGTGTGTTTTGTAAATTGGTGTAGGAAAAAGGTTTTCGTTAAAAAGTAAGTTCGTTTCATCAAATAAGAAATTATGAATTTAGGAGGTTCTTGTGAAAACTAGGATCCTTAGAAGAGAAATTTAGCAAAAGGACTTAGTGAAAAAAAATAACAAATGATTTGTTGATGTTGATAAGGGTATTTGGTAAAACAATCATATAACTTCTATAAGATCTTATAAGTATTTGAGAAAGGTTGGTTGGATCTTGATTAAAAGTAGAAGGTGAACATGTTTTAGTGATTAAGTCGAATATGAGGTTCATGGGCAAGAGTTTCATTGAACCGATTAAATTGATAGGTAGCATTTCGTAAGGTTTTGAAGTTCGAGCAATAAAACGTTTTAAGAAATGATTATGGATTTCGCATATATGAGTTGAGTGAAAATAGATCGTAGAATAAGAAGTACGTTTGATAAAACAATGTGTTTTTGAAATCGGTATGAGTGGGTATTTTGAATAACATTAAGCAATTTGGGTATAAAGTATGATCGAGTTTGCATAATAAGATATTTTGAAGAGGCGTTTTGGAAACGATCACCTAGGTAAAGGAATCACCCCTAACTCGTTGGTGAGGTCGTTTTTTTTTTTTTTAAAAAAAGGGGTGGAGTTAATCGCCAAGGTAAGGAAATCACTCCAATCTCGATGATACATCTCCACTAGTTGTTACAAGGAATATGAAAATAATGCATATATAAATGTATCGAAAAGGTTCGATATGTTGTACGTGTGAAAAGAGAAATCGAAGGTAAAACTCGAGGTTGAAAGATTACATCGTATAAAATGAACAATAGGAACACATGTTTGACCAAAGTTTGGAGTGTTCCAAAACGGAACTTTGACTAACCAAAGTGGTCGAAAAGTCTTTTGAATTTGAGGAGCATGCTTTGGCCTAATAGGTAAAATACTCTCGCCGACAAGTCGGTTAACGGTATTTACCCTTCCGGTTACTACATGTCCCAAATCAATTGAAATTTCGAGACTTGGCGGGATTTATAAAAAAAAAATATCAAGGAGTGGAACTAGTCGACAAGGTGCGGGTTTCACCCCTAACTTGACGATTTCGTATCCTAAGTGTGGTTGGTACTCGTCGGGTCAAAATTTAAATTTCGACATGTTGACGAGGGTCCACTAGAATTTGAAATTTGAGATTTGCCATTTAGATGTGGATTTCACTTCTAGCTCAATGGCGATATCTCGTGTAAAAAGAAGAATAGATAAATTGAGAGTCGTTCACTAAATTGTGGGTTTCACGCCTATTTTGGTGAATTCGTCTCATTTGTACAATATGAGTGTTGTCGGATTTAGAATAATCGAGTAAAATGCATGAGGGAAGTGTGTGTTGAAGGAAATACCCAAGCAAGTATAAACACATAAGAAAGCATATCAAGAATGGTACTTAAATAATGAAATGGTAAAACAAGTATTAACACATAGAGAAATATGTCAAGAGTAACACATAAAGAATCGAACAACGAAACAAGTGTTAACACATAATAAAACAAGCTTTAATGCGTACGAATAACATGTCAAATATTACACATGAGCAACATACATGTTTAAAAGAGCATAAATAAGTAACAAATAAGGTATCATGTAGTAGTCCAAGCAAAGCATACGAATAAGGCTCTAAAACTATAGACTAGGTGAAAGCATTCCTACTTTTCCTAATTCCCTATAGTTATGGCTCTGATACCAATCTGTCACACCCCAACCAATGGCGGAAACATCGGGATGAGACAAAGTGTGAAGATTGCTAGAGACATCATAACGCTATTTGTGACAATATTTAATAAACCAATTTCATTTCATAATTCATTTGTCAACATTACAAAGAAATCAAATAACGTCAAGTTCAAAGGAAATACAATACAACATAATCAAAATTGATACATCGATTAAACCTAAACGTCTATATGTGTATCTAGGCATCAACGCTACTTCATTTCATAGCATCATCATCCTCAACCTGTAACATGTTTAAAATAAAGTTCAATGCAAAAGCAAAGGCGAGTATACAAGTTTAAGCATAAGTATAAGTATAAGTTTAAAAGTTTAAAACGAATCCACATGGCAACTTAGTCTATACGAGATCAACCTAGCGTGGCATGCAATATTTCTAGCCAACCTCTGTTTACGCAAGAAAGTTCAATTAATTCAACATGACCCAAGTTTAAGGGGGGCGGTGCATTACTCCTATAGCGCTATACATGTCGAAGGGAGGCTCGTGAGAGCTAATGACTAAAACATATCACATAAGTATGGTCCACGTAAGCATCAAGTATCATAGCATAGTATTCATGTATAAGGATTGTTTTGTGCATTGCATAAAGAATAAGTTTAAGTGTAGTTTAATAGTAAAACATGTTACACCCCAAAAAGTGGTAAACATAAAAAGGGGGTTGCGAGTATACTCACATTGGTTGCGTTTGGAGGTTCCTTGAAATAACGCATGAGTAGAAGATGGAGAAAATCCAAAATAACGAACGGGAATCGATTACCCTATATTTCGAAATATATAATAAATTCGTTGAAATTTGTAGGTTAAATATAAGTCCTAATGGTTTATTGTTTACAAATTAATTAGATATTACAATTTGATTTCATCATTAACCTTTAAAATTTATAAAGGAATTATAATGAATTATTAAATGTAAATGTCAATATTAGATTTTAAAGTTGAATTATAAAGGAAAACGAATTCAACAATAATAACTGTTGAAACTATTAGTGAAAAGAGTGATAATAATGGGTTTTAAAATGAAAATTTATCTTTGAATTTTCGAAATAATAAAGAATATAATAAATACTATTAATTATTTATAATGATCGATTAATGTAAATCAATTATAAATACTACCAGACCCATTTCTAACTACTAATAATTATAGGGTAATATGGACTTTACATTATAGATTACACATAATAAATTATCCCATCTTTTTTTCATATAACAGTTTAATTAACAAAAGGAATATGTGGAGCGAAGAAGTCGGGAACGGAATATACCGAAACAAAAAGGGAGGAGCCGCTGGTCCGCGGTCTTCTTCTCTGTTCTCTGTCGAAGTCTTGAAAGTTCCGGCAAGGTGCGGAAGGTTTAACAAAATGAAAGGAACAAAAATTATATTGATAGAAGATTGAAACAAAACCAAAATGAAACAAGGAAAATATATACCGAGCGAGCCGAGTCGGTTCCGACGTAACAACAGTCGAAGTGGTTCCAGACGAGTAGAAGCGACAATAAGTAGCGATGAAGAGATTATGAGTGGTGGTGGCGACCGTTTACTCCGGTGAAAAGCTTGAAGTTCTGGCGAGTCGTCTTCGAGTTTCCCGACGACGACTGGATTCTCCGGTTGGTTACCGACGACGGGCTTGGCGCTCCGGCGAACTCCGACTCTGGCGAATATACCGAAACATGTGGCGCGATCTCATAGTGTCTTCCGGTGTCGTATGGTCGTTCCGGCAAGGTGTAAATGTGGTGAGTGTGTGTTCATCGAAACAGGGAGGGTTATTCGAAGTGGGTTTCTAGCAAGTGTAGAGAGTTTGAAGTAGGAAAAAAAAGTGAGAAATGTTGAGGGTGTAGTAACAGGATTGTGTTGGCTAGGGTTTCTCAAATGAAGATAAAAGGAAGTTAAATGGGTTAAGCCTTTAATATGAGTCGGTGGGAGTTGAACCATAAAAAAATAAAGATTAAAAGAAATGGAGCCAAAAAGCGAATCAGCCAATGTGCTGACTTCGGATCATGCTCTGGCCGCCACTTTGGCGATATTTAGTTGGTTATATTTTTTTATTGACCATTAAGTCCCTATTGTATTATATGGGTGCAATAAGCCATTTAGTATAATAAAAAAAAGATGGTCTAATAAACTTATCAGCCATGATTTGAGCTGTGGTTTGATGATCGGCCATAAACAAAAAAAAAAAAAATTTTAAAGTCCTTTCAAATAGGCACTTTATGTTTTTTTTATAATAATTGTATGTATTATTAATATTAAGTAATTTATAATTTATTAATCATATACATATATAAATGTTTAAAAAAAACATGAGACTAGATAAGTTTGTATAAGCTAAAGTATAGGTTGTGTATTGTGAACGTAGAATCAAGTGTTTGCACGTATAGGATATCTAGAATCATTCATTGATTGTAAGTTACACATGTGTTTACAAGGGTACGAGTATGAATCAAGTGTAAGTGTATGTATGATTTGAATGAAAAACAAGTACGACTAATAAAAAAAATAAAATGACGAAGTTTTGTTATAATTAAAGCATCGGATGCTAATGATTAGTGCTGGAATAAGATTTTGAAAGAATACAAGTTTTCTAAAACTAGAAATACGGAAAAGAGCAGGGCGTTACCCACGCCAAGTCGAGTTCCGTATTGATTTTGTACCTGGTGCAAATCCTATCGCCAGAGCTCCATATCGTCTTACACCATCTGAGATGCAAGAGTTGTCTAAGAAGCTTCAAGAGCTTTCTAACAAAGGTTTTATCCGTCCTAGTTTTTCACCTTGGGGTGCTCCCGTTCTTTTTGTCAAGAAGAAGGATGGATCCTTCAGAATGTGCATCGATTATCGTGAGCTGAACAAGTTTACCATCAAGAATCGATATCCCCTACCTCGCATTGATGATCTCTTTGACCAGTTACAGGGTGCTACTTGCTTCTCGAAGATCGACCTTCGTTCTGGGTATCATCAACTTCGTGTGCATGAATAGGATATTCCCAAGACAGCATTCCGCACTCGATATGGGCATTATGAGTTCACAGTCATGCCATTCGGTTTGACCAATGCTCCTGCTGTTTTTATGGACTTAATGAATAGGGTCTGCAAGCCTTATCTGGATAAGTTCATCATTGTTTTCATTGTTTTCATTGTTTTCATTGATGATATCTTGATTTACTCTAAGACGCAAGCTGATCACGAGCAACATCTTCGTCTTACTCTGGAACTCCTGAAGAAAGAGCAACTTTTTGCCAAATTCTCCAAGTGCGAATTTTGGCTTAAGGAAGTTCAATTTTTAGGACATATTGTCAACGAACAAGGTATTCATGTAGATCCCTCCAAGATCAGTGCGATTAAGGACTGGGATACGCCTACTACTCCTACCGAGGTTCGTTCTTTTCTTGGTCTTGCGGGTTATTATCGCCGCTTCATAGAGAACTTCTCGAAGATTGCAGTTCCTCTAACTGCTCTAACTCAGAAGAACAAACCCTTTGAATGGAGTTATAAGCAAGAGGAAGCATTTCAGACCTTGAAGCAGAAGCTTTGTGGCGCACCTATTCTGACTTTGCTTGAGGGCAATGATGATTTTGTCGTTTACTGTGATGCATCGAAATTGGGCCTTGGCTGTGTTCTGATGCAAAGGAACAAAGTCATAGCCTACGCATCAAGGCAGTTGAAGGTGCATGAGAGAAACTACACCACTCATGATCTTGAGTTAGGTGCAGTTGTCTTCGCTCTCAAAATCTGGAGACATTATTTGTATGGCACAAAATGTGTGGTTTTCACTGACCACAAAAGTCTTCAGCATATTTTCAATCAGAAAGAACTCAACATGAGGCAAAGACGTTGGGTCGAACTCCTAAACGACTATGATTGCAAAATTCGCTACCATCCTGGTAAAGCGAATGTTGTCGCTGACGCGTTGAGTCGTAAGGAACGTACTAAGCTTCATTGTGTTCGTGTCCAATCTGCTATTCAAGCTCGATCCGATATTCAAGCACGCATTACTCAGGCTCAACATGCTTGTGTTTCACAAGATTTAATGGGTAAGGAATTACCCTATCACATTAAGCCTGATCTTGTGCTGAAAGATGATGGATCGTATTATTTCATGGACCGTTTGTGGGTCCCAAGCCAGGATGATCTTCGCACCTTACTTATGGATGAATCCCATAAGTCTCGCTACTCTGTTCATCCTGGTTCAGACAAGATGTATAAGGATCTTCGTACTCGGTATTGGTGGCCTGGTATGAAGAAGGACATTGCCTCATACGTTTCAAAATGCCTTACTTGCCTTAAGGTTAAGACTGAACACCAACATCCTTCTGGTCTTTTGGAGCAACCAGAGATTCCAGTTTGGAAATGGGAAAACATCGCTATGGATCTCATTACTAAACTTCTGCGCACAAAGAAAGGTCATGATGCCATCTGGGTAGTTGTTGATCGTCTTACTAAATCAGCGCATTTCTTGCCAATCCGTGAGGATTTTTCTGCTGAAAGGCTGGCTAAAATCTATGTGGATGAAATTGTATCTCGACATGGTGTTCCCTTGAACATTATTTCTGAAAGAGATTAGGTCCGTTTATTAATATAGATACCTATATTAGGTGCCGTTTCAATCCGTGATCTTCTAGCTTGCTTGGTGGATATCTAAAGTCTATTGAGCAATCTCAAGTGAGTACATAGTACCCCTCTTTTACTGTTTTTCAAACATTTTGGGGTGAAACACATGTGCCTACTTGTTACTTTCATGCTTTCCATGTTTTCACAACTTATGCTTGCTATGTTCATTAGTATATTTATAGTACATGATTTCATTATGTTTTGCGACGTGTGTTTACTTGACATGCTAGCACATTGTTTTACATTACATTTCTTTTGCTATGTATGTTCATTTAACTTGCTAGCACATTGATTTACATGACTTTTCTGCTTTGTATGTTTACTTAGCATACTTAGTACATTGTTTTCACATAACTTGTTTACATTTGGTATAACATTTGGTTTGTTTAACGGTTCTTTATTACATTCATTAACACCGATCATGCCGCTCGGTAGTAAGTAATGGTACCACAGGACTTGACAAATCCCATTCCTGACATCCTAGGTTTGTTTGGGTGTAAGGAATGACTGAATCCGAAAACATTTTACTTTGATAACCTTTACTCTAAGGTTATCCTGCTGTCTCAAGGCTTGGATGTATGCGTTAACTTACTACATAAATGTCTGTATCAATAAAACATGCAGTTATTTTACAAAACATAACTTTTGATTTATTTCAAATACTTGTTTTGTTCATTTTTACTTATGGTTTAAGTAGTCTCATTTTTTTTACTTACCATACATAACTTTTGTTTACACATTACATGACTTACACTTAACTTGGGTTATACTATGACTTTTGACTATTGGTTTAAACATGAACATTATACATTGGTGGTTTGTTTGGGTGACTTGAATAACGAGACGCGTGTAATATAATACAAGCATGGTGGATACACCGATGGTACTTCCTATATATAAGTGCTTGTATGATATTACATATCGTAGCGTTATTTGTGCCATTCAGCTTAGACATGTTACTTTTACAACACATTTTCACTTAAACATTGTTTTACAAATAACTTGGTTTATACAAACTCTTTTTACTTGGTTACTCTTTTAACCATACATTATTCTTTTACATATACTTATCATCTGATTTTACTATCATTTTTCAAATGATTTATAAAAGAAAACACTTAACAAGGTTCATGACTGATTTTTGTTAAACATTTTCTTTAAACTCAAGTCATGAATCCTATTTTCACAAAACCTATGTATCTCACAGGCATTTTTATGCTGACGTACCTATTTTCACATATGTTTTCAGGTGATGTTGCTTAGGATGATCATGACATACTAGGGAGGACCTGTGCCTTAGAGACCTAAAATGAAGATAGACTTAGTTTAATATTGTGATGTACTTTTGTTTCTTTTTATTTTAAGACAATGTAACTTGTTGGTTCTTGTTTTGGAACAATGTATTCCACCCTTGGGTGATGAATAAAATATTATTTTAATTACCATGGTTGTGGAACAATAATTCTGTTACAACACTCCCCGACGTTTCCGCCACGATTTGATGTTTTACGTGGTCGGGGTGTGACAGCTATAGACATCGCGCACCAACAAACTCCCCTTGGATATTGCCGGAGTCTTCAGTCTTGGTCTTCAGTACTTTCCTCACAATGACTTGAACTTCTCTTCCCTCGGCTTAGGCTTTTTCAACAACAGCTTCCTAAGCTTCTCGTTCTCGTCAACCCTTTTCTTTTCTTCAGCAGCCATTCTTTGATTTACGGTATGCCTCAACATGTTATCATTATCTTCGCATGCCTTTTGTTCTTTCTCAGCCTTCAACTTTTCCTCTTCCTCAATCTTTCTCCATTTAGACAACCATTTGTTATCAGCATTAATTCCCTTCTCAAAACAAATAGACACAACTCTCTGAAATTGCATCGCCTGATCTCTATCTTCTGCTTTGAACCAGATTTTGTTTACAAACAAACATTCTATGTCTTTAGCAGAGCAGTTCACCAACCATAGTGGATCATATACAAAGATTTCTCTAATTTCATTCTCTGCTCTGTAAGTAATCACAGCTTCTGTCACACCCCCAAAATCCACCTGCGGAGTATCACCACTTGGGAGCGTGACTGACCAGGATCAAGCCACCAATCATATAGAACAATATATATAGTAAAAGTAATTGCTATTAAACCAAACCAAATCCATATGAAAGGTGTTCCAAAACATAAGTAAGTTATCATTGTTTAGCGGAAGCGTATAAATAAAACCCATCATAATAAAGTATCAAATGTCATAGGTGTTTAACAAGACAATCACGATCCAAGCCCACAACGACCAGCTCCTCCATGTGCAAGCTCCATGTATCTAACGACCTGCAAGGCATGTAACAGAGGATCAACAACTAGTTGAGCGAGTTCACAGAAAGTAAATGCGCAATAGAATATTCGTTTGTAACATGTGGCTCTACTGGGCCGATAGTACGTTCTATTGGTGGGGGCTTCCCATGTTGAATAACCACTAGACTATTCGTAACCATAAGTGTTCTACATATCCCGAGAACAGTAACACGTACAAGTTTACGTAGGTTTTACGTAAGTAATCCTTCACAACCGAGGATAGGGGTACGCGGGGGTTTACGTAGGTTTTATGTAAGTGCCTGACACAACCGAGGCAGTAGTGAGTATAATTTCACGTAGGTTTTACGTGAGTATCCTTCACAACCGAGGATAGCGAGTAGCATAAGTATACGTAGGTTTTACGTATGTGTCCTGCACAACCGAGGACGATGGTATGGTAGTCTAGTAACAGTGTAAGTACGATTCTATTCAATCTCATTCCTTCAATCCCAATTCCCGTGCCCTGGGAATCCCATGCCTTAGTAAAAGTGTGAACTCACCTTGGTTTGCTCGGTATGCTTAATTATGTGCTAGCAATTATTCAATCAAATCCTATAGTAAGCGCGTATACTTGATCAGTTCATGTTCGTAATGTTTCATATGCAATTAATACCACAGAGTATGTTCGACAATCGATATCATGCATCATACGTCAGTTAATCACATTTAACATAGTATATTTAACAGCGTTCGTGGCTTAGCAAAGTAACCTTCATATCTTAACAGATTCAACATGTTATAGCATACACTCATAGTTTCATTTTATCATCACACAAAGCCTTGCCCTATCTAAAATTCAGATAAAAGTGAGGGGGGGGGGGGTTTCCCCTGTTCAAAAGTCAGACAGGAAGTGTGGGGGGTTAAAAGTCGGACTAATGGGGCAATGGGTCATAAGGTCGGATCATGGGGGGTGATTAAAGCTCGGACAGGGGTAGGGGTTTACAAAACTCAGACCAACATAAGTGACAAGAAACTCGGACCACCAAGTGGGTTAAAAATTCGGACACCCTTTGGCTTACAACAAAAAGTCGGACCCTTAGCCCATGCACAAAACTCAGACATCGCAAACAAACAAAATTCGGACCCTTGCACTATCATAAAACTCGGACAGCTTGTCCTTGCCAGAACTCGGACATAGTGCAAAGGTCGGACCCCCTTGTGTTGTTTTAAGTCGGACACATCAATATATAAGAACTCGGACCATGTAATGCTCACAAAACTCGGACTATATAACATCCATTAATGAAAATTCGGACTCTATGTGCTTAACACAAAACTCGGATCTAATACATTATGTCACAAAGATCGGACAACATGTGGAGATAAAACTCGGATCATGTGTTGTTGTTAAAGGTCGGACCATATACCTTATATTAAAGTTCGGACAAAAGCTTAACAATCAGGAAACTTGGACTTATATTCATGAAAAGCTCGGACTACATTCACGTGTATAATGTTCGGACCAATCAACAAAACTTAAAGCAAACCCTAGTTGCACAGAAAACATAATATACGTAACGTAACAGCACAATCATACGATCTTGACCCTAATCTCATAATGGAAGACAATTCAACAGTTAACATCTTCATCGTATCAAGCATATCTTGTCAACAAACCAACAATTTCACAACTAATCATCATCATTGTCACACCCCGACCACGTTAAAACAACAAACCATGGCGGAAACGTCGGGGAGTGTTGCAACAGAATTATTGTTTCACAACCATGGTAACCAAATGTTTTGTTTTATTGAATTATTATGTAATGTACATTGTCTTTAAAACAAACAAACTACATATTGTTTATTGCTGTTTTTAGATCACTAAGGCCTCGTCCAGGTCCTATGTGACGCAAACTTCCTAGCAAGCAACATCAAGCAATATCTCCTGAAACATATGTAAAAAAATAAAGTCAGCAAAGAAATGCTGGCGAGTACATAGGTTTTGTGGGAGTATTGGATTCATGGCTCGTTTATATGTTGCAGTACCTCGTTAGACTACAAGAGTCAAAAATACAAACCTCGTTTTGAAAAGTGTATTGCAACATAATTAACCAACTCAAATCAAATTGGTTATAGTTTATAAAATCTCGTAGCCATGAGTCTTAACCCAAAAACATTTGTTTTAGTAAAATAATTTGGAAACATCTCGTAAAAGCTCGTTAATAAAACTCGTATGGTTTATATCGTTTCGAAAACCTCGTTGTGTGATATCGTTTCAAATCGTTTTCCCAAGTGCACTAAATAATGACACGCAATGTAATATGATAGAATCACTTATATATAAGAAGTACCAGCGGCGTATCTACCATGATTCTAGCATACTACACTCGTTCCATTATCTAATCACTACCCAAAGCCAATCGTTTAATTCGTTTATCTCGTTTCAAATCGTGTATCTCGTTTCAAATCGTTTAACTCGACCCAAAATCGTATTCGTTTTAATAGTGAAAAATACTTTTGGTCGTCTCGTTAACAACATTCAAACCTTCGTGACTCGTTTAACTCGTTTCTCGTTTCGTATTAACAAACCACCAAAGGGTAAGTTAACAATCATCAGGTTCGGTCGTTACCTACATAACCCCCACACATAACCATGGGTGTAGTCTGATAACGGGATTTGTCAGATCCTATGGTACCATAACCTAATACTGGTCGGCTTGATCAGAGCTAATGAATGTCATTCGTTATGTAATTACAACCAACAAGTCTTGTTCACCTTATTGAAATCGTTATTAGTTTTGTATAAACCATCTTAATCGTTTTTGAAATCATCGTTTAAACCTTGAAAATCGTTTTGTACATATGATTCACCCCAAAACAATTGAAAACAGTAAAATAGGGGAACTATGTACTCACTTGAGATTGTAGGGTATCCTTGATTTTGTGAAGTATCGATGCACGGGCAATCAAGGAATCAAGTGGTACCTAGTATCGGATTGCTAGATAAATAAATCGACACCTAAATCGGGAGATAGGATAGAATGAGGTTCTATAAATCAAATGAGTATTTGAACTCATATGGTATGATTTAATAGTCCCAACATTCTGATTTGGAAGTCTACCTAAGTGCTTTTGACCCGTTTCGACCCATTATGGTAACATAAGCCACTATAATGCGTCGTTAGCGTAAAACTATGTTCGGACGGTAATCTATGTGCTATGCCAAGTCTTACATGCCCAATTATCCCTAAACATGTTACTAAATCAGATTACAAGTCAAAAATATGTTCACATAGTCAAATTACGGATTCTAGCTTCAAAAGGGCATTTTGGTCATTTCCTATGGGCATACAAGCTAACTAGCAAATGACTAACCGATCCTACGTGATCATAAGGTATAACCTCAGTGGTTATTCCCTATGTAATTATGATCACTAACTAAGCTTGGTCGGATCCAAAGATCGACCAAACGGGTCAGGTTCGGAAGTATAAGCGGTTGTTTAGACCGCTTATCTTACGACCCTAAACAAGCACAAACTAATAGTGTCGAGTTAGACATGTCAAAACATGTCTAACCTACTGATTTGGTATCAAAACAAAGTGTTTTGATACCCTAAAGTAGTTCCGTTGCAAAATGCGTGCTAAAACGCATTTTGACCGAAACTTTGACTCGACACTAGAACTAGCTAACGTGGTAATCAGCGGCTATAATCACGAAGGATTATAACTATCGTGATTACAATCACGTTTCAAAGTTCAATTGAACTTTGACTTGACCAATTGATGGTCAAAACCGAAAGTCAAACTGTTGGTCAAACTGTTTGACTTTCTGCTTAAAAATAAAGAACAAGCTTGAAAGAAGACTTACAATAGTCCTTGCTATCTTTTCTACAAAGAAGACAAGTCCCAAATCAGTTGAGAGAGCTCCAAAGTAGATAAGAAGGGAGGAAATGAGGAATGAGCAAATGAAACAATGGAGGGCCTTGCTATTTATAGTTGATGCAACTCAACAAGATCACTACACATGTATTGTGTAGCCTCCAAGCAATAATCTCATCCATACACTTGTTAGGAGCAGGTGCAAATCCTTGGAGAGGTGGTAACTTGGTTACCACACAAAGAAATTGCAAGATTGGCCCCTGAATTTACAAACTGTTGCTGAAAACACACTTTCTGCCCAGATGTGATGCTCGCGTAGCGCGACGGCATAGGCAGTAGGTGCTCGCGCTACGCTACCATGTATCAGGTTCAGCAAAGTTTCAAAAATGGCAGAAATGGTCCCTGCACGTGTTTAAAGCCTTTTTCGATGCGTTTAAACCCCGTTAACCTCATTTCAAGGCTCTAAAATGAAGTTAAAGTATAGGGGACTCAAAACATGCTCAAAAACATCTCGGATGTCGGTTTGTTTGATCGTAAAATTGCGTTGTTCGGTTAATTACGACGGAAGTCGTAACGAACGCAAAACCGATCCAAATTAAGCGACGAATGGAATTTTTGCATGGCGATCACTAAAATAAAAATATTTTAGTGTGTACAAAAATTTTGGATGTCCAGATGTGTCCAAAACGTAAGATACGCGCGAAAATGCAAACTTACGCCGTTTTTGACACTTTTAGTCCCTATAAGATCATATAAGCATGTTTTCGAACACCGAACCTATCAAAGCTTATTTCTAAGCCATTTTTAGGTTATATATGGTATGTTTAACTTATGATCAAGTTCCGGACTGTTCGACACCATACGAATCGGTATAGTTTCGCAGTTTGACACAAATAGTCCCTGCGATCGAATAAACTTGATTTCGGCATACCAAACCATCCAAAACTTATTTCTAAGTTATGTGAAGGTTATTTAAGGTATGTTAAGCCTATTTCACTATTCTGGAGTGTTTGTCGCATTAAACTGACTGCGTTTACACACCAGTTTGCGTATAACTTTCTAGAAAGCGATTTAGAGCTTGAAATCGAACGAGAATTGATATGTGCAAACGATACACATATTTATAAAATTTTCCAAGTATGAAATACAATATTTCATTGTTTTGGTATTTGTTCGATGGTCTTGGAGGCACAGATGTCACAATCATAGCACAACAATCAAGATTCAATTCAGTAAATACAGAACATCATATGAAGAACTAGGGTTTACAAGAATTACATAATCAAGAATCAAGAATTGATACGAATCAAGCAATCAATAAACAACAATCATTTACCTTGTGTTGATTCTAGAGAAATGTGGAATCGAAAGTGATGAATAGCTTGCCAATGATGATGGTGATGATTGCTAGGGGATTAGAGAATACAGTACGTGCTTTGGTTTTGTGAAAATGATTAGTGAACAAGGGATTAGGGTTAAGTATAGCTTAAGTTTCACTAATAGCTCTCTACACCCTTAATTAATATATTTTACAATAGTACACCATCTCAAACAGTTTCACAGTTTCACCACCAAGTTTATGCATTTGACAAGTCTATCACAATTAACACATAACCATGCATAATCACACAATACACTTCATTGTATTAAAACGTATACAATTCCATAGCAATCAATTGTGCAAATAAACAACTCAACAGTACATGAACGTGCAATAAATGCGAAATAGGAATCTTGGAAATTCGAGTTGTCACATTATCCCCAACTTGAAAGAAATTTCGTCCCGAAATTTGGTACGCACTCACTGAGGAAGCTAGGTAAGCTGTATCGTTTACTGGTTTTCCTGGGGTGTCACATCATCCCCCCGTTGATTTGGAATTTCGTCCCGAAATTCAGTAGTAGTAGCTTCAGCCTCAGTAGTGGTTGCATTGGTTCCGAATAACTGGGGGTACTTTTCTGTCATCTGGTCTTCGCGTTCCCAGGTGTACTCTGGGCCACGTTTGGAGTTCCAACGAACTCGAATAGGAGGGATTCTCTTGTTTTTGAGGACCTTAACATCCCGCTCCGTGATTTCAACTGGCTCCTCGACGAACTGCAACCGCTCGTCGATAGTGAGTTCCTTAAAAGGAACTATGAGGGTCTCATCTGACAGGCACTTCTTCAGATTCGACACGTGAAATACATTGTGAACTGCACCGAGTTCAGCTGGTAGGTTTAGCTTGTAGGCCACTTTGCCTATTTTCTCAATGATCTCGAACGGTCCGACATACCGCGGATTTAGTTTGCCCCGTTTGCCAAAACGAACCACACCCTTCCAGGGTGAGACTTTAAGTAAAACCCGGTCCCCGACCTGAAATTCCAAAGGCTTCCTACGCTTGTCCGCGTAGGCTTTCTGATGGTCGCGTGCTGCCGCCATGCGTTGTCGTATCTGTGCAATCTTTTCCGTGGCGTCCACTACAATCTCTGGACCCGTGATCTGACTATCCCCCACCTCTGACCAATAGAGAGGTGACCGGCATTTACGTCCGTACAATGCCTCGAATAGAGCGGCTTGTATGCTGGTGTGATAGTTGTTATTGTATGAGAACTCCACCAAAGGGAGGTGCTTTTCCCAGCCGTTGCCGAAATCAATAACACATGCCCGAAGCATGTCTTCAAGAGTTTGGATCGTTCGCTCAGATTGCCCATCCGTCTGAGGGTGATACGCTGTGCTCATGTCTAACCGTGAGCCGAAAGATTTGTGCATCGCTTGCCGTAGCTCTGACGTGAATCGTGCATCCCGATCCGAAATAATAGAGGTTGGCACTCCGTGCCTCGAAACAACTTCTTTCAAGTAGACGTCTGCTAAGGTAGAGAACTTATCTGTTTCCTTAATAGCCAGGAAATGAGCAGACTTTGTGAGTCGATCTACGATCACCCAGATAGTATCATTCCCACGCTGGGATCTAGGCAGGCCAGTAACAAAATCCATGGAAATTTCTTCCCATTTCCACTGTGGTATCCTGGGTTGTTGCAGTAGGCCCGCTGGTTTCTGGTACTCCACTTTGACTTTTGCACATGTCAAACACTTGCTGACGTATGTCGCGATGTGGGCTTTCATGCTAGGCCACCAATATGTTGTTTTAAGATCTTGGTACATTTTATCCGACCCTGGATGTACCGAGTAGCGAGACTTGTGTGCTTCATCCATCACAAGCTCTCGTAAACCGCCATAGAGTGGGACCCAAATACGCCCCGTTACATAGTAGGCACCGTCGTCCTTTTGTTCCATTCGTTGCCTTGAGCCGCGTAAGGCTTCAGCTTTGACGTTGTCGGGTTTCAATGCTTCGATCTGAGCAGTTCGTATCTGTGCAGGAAGACTGGACTGAATAGTGAGCTGCAAAGCTCGTACACGCCTAGGTAGAGTGTCTTTCCGACTGAGAGCGTCAGCCACAACATTGGCTTTGCCTGGATGATACTTAATAGCGCATTCGTAATTGTTAAATAACTCGACCCATCGTCGTTGACGCATGTTCAATTCCTTCTACTTGAAGATATGCTCGAGACTCCTGTGATCGGTGTAAATTGTGCACTTGGTACCGTACAGGTAGTGTCGCCATATCTTGAGCGCGAAAACAACAGCTCCCAGCTCTAAATCGTGCGTCGTGTAGTTCCGTTCATGAACCTTGAGTTGACGAGAAGCGTAGGCAATAACTTTATCCCGCTGCATCAATACACAACCAAGCCCCTGTATCGATGCGTCACAATAGACCACAAAATCATCCGTGCCCTCTGGCAATGAGAGAATAGGTGCGCTGCATAGTCTATCCTTTAGGTACTGAAAAGCAGTTTCTTGTGTATTACCCCAACGATAGGTAACACCTTTCTGTGTCAGCATTGTAAGCGGCTTTGCGATCTTGGAGAAATCTTTGATGAATCGTCTGTAATACCCCGCCAAACCCAAGAATTGGCGTATTTTCGTTGGTGTACGCAGTTCAGGCCAGTTCCTGATCGAATCTACCTTGGATGGATCGACATGAATCCCATCCCTGTTCACCACATGGCCTAAGAAGTGGACTTCACGAAGCCAGAAGTCGCATTTTGAAAACTTGGCGTGCAGTTGTTCCTTTCGAAGAAGTTCCAAGATAAGGCGTAAGTGTTGCTCGTGTTCCTCCTGACTCTTAGAGTACGATGAAAACAATGACGAACTTGTCTAGATAGGGTTTGCACACCCTGTTCATTAGATCCATGAAAACTGCAGGCGCGTTCGTAAGCCCAAATGGCATGACTAGAAACTCATAGTGACCGTAGCGAGTTCTGAATGCTGTCTTGGAGACGTCCTCATCCCGGACTCTCAGCTGATGATAACAGACCTTAGATCAATCTTGGAATAGTAACTCGACCCTTGCAACTAGTCGAATAAGTCGTCAATGCGTGGAAGAGGATAGCGGTTCTTCACTGTGACCTTGTTCAGTTCGCGGTAGTCTATGCACATTCTGAAAGTGCCATCCTTCTTTTTCACGAATAATACTGGAGCTCCCCAAGGCGAAGAGCTTGGACGAATGAAGCCCTTATCCAAGAGCTCTTGTAGTTGCTTAGACAGTTCCTCCAGTTCAGTTGGAGCTAAACGATACGGTGCGCGGGCTATTGGTGCTGCTCCTGGAGCTAGTTCAACTTGAAACTCGACCTGACGATGAGGCGATAAACCAGGTAAATCTTCAGGAAACACTTGAGGAAATTCGCGTACAACTGGAATATCCTCTATCCTTTTCTCTATCGTCGATGCATCAGTAACAAGTGCCAAAATGGCAGTATGCCCCTTTCGTAAACATTTCTGAGCCTTCAAGAAAGAGATAATGCCAACCACTGCACCACTCTTGTCGCCTTGAACTTCGAGAGGTTCCTTACCCGAACGAGGAATACGAATGATCTTCTCCTTACAAAGGATCTCTGCCTGCTGCTTGGATAACCAATCCATGCCAATGACGATGTCGAAACTACCCAGAACTATTGGAATGAGATCAATCGAGAAGGTCTGACCCGCTAGAACGATGTTACAACCCTTGACTACTTGCGTGGCTTCTACACTTTTACCATTTGCTAGTTCTACTACATGTTTGGTGCTTAGGGGTGTTGGTGTACGTTTTAACAATTTACTCATTTTCAAAGACATATAACTCGTATCCGCACCCGAATCAAACAAAACAGTAACATATATATCGTCGAGAAGAAACTTACCCATAATGACGTTGAGATCATTTCTGGCATCACCCTGCCCCAACACAAATGCACGACCCCTTGCTTCATTGCCGTTGTTGTTCCCACCATTGTTGTTGTTGCCATTGCCCTGATTGTTGTTATTATTGTTGTTCTGGTTCCTGTTTAGCTGAGGGCAGTGCCTTTTGAAGTGACCTTCTGCACCGCAATGAAAACACCCTTTGTTGCCCTGTTGCTGATTCTGCTGTGCTGGTGGCTGCTGCTGATTCTGGTTCGCAGGCCGAGGGCTTCTACAATCCTTGGCCTCATGACCCATCTTAAGGCATCTTTGACAGCGACCCTTGTTACACTGGCCACTGTGGTGTCTGTTGCAGTTGTTACACTTTGGGAGGTTCCCTCGATATCCACCCTGCCTGTGGCTGCCTGAGGAGTGCTGACCGGGACTCTGATAACTGTCAGTCTTTCGCTGTTGAACCTGTGACTGAACTGAAGCTGATCCCTTGCTAGAATCTCCATCCCATTTTCTCTTGTTGTCACTGGGGGTAGCAAGTGTAGTAGCAGTGGTAGCAGTAGCAGTAGCGCTGATACGTTTAGGCAGTCTGTTCTGATCCACCGCCTGATCTGTGAGACGATGAGCGAGGCGTTGAATAGCCTGGATGTTGTCAAGATTAGCCGATGTCACATGGCTCTGAATCTCTGGCGCCAAACCTTTGAGATACAACTCAATGCGCTTGATTGGAGGGTCCACCATAGTTGGGCACAGCACAGCCAACTCGTTTGACCTCTTGGTATAAGCTTCGATCTCTGACCCAGTCATTTTCAAATGATACAACTCGTCTTCCAACTTGTGAATGTCTTCCCGAGTGCAGTATTCCCTTTTGATCAGTTCCTTGAAATCATTCCAAGGGGTGGCGTTAGCAGCTGCCAACCCTAAGATCTGCACTTGCGCGTTCCACCAAGTTAGAGAAATCCCCTCTAAAGTACCAGTGGCATACTTGACCCTGCGAGCCTCAGGGCATTCACACATCTCGAACACAGACTCGAGCTTTTCAAACCAGTGGAGGAGTCCAACTGCTCCTTCAGTGCCACTAAATGTGCTAGGACGACAATCCATAAAGTTCTTGAAAATGCAGACGGGCTGCTGAGCGTGTTGACCTATTGTGTACGAATAGGACAAGGTTAAACACAAAAGTTAATGTAGGATTCTAAAGATCCTAGTGTGAGTCTAAACTGCAGGGTATACTACCTGCTTGAGCAGCTGCAAGTGCCGCAGCAACTTGTTCATTAACGAAAGCCGTCAACTGGGCTTGTGTCATGTTAATTCGTCCGGCCATTGATCTTCACATCAAAGACAACATAAGTGAGAAAGGTTCGCGAATAGTGCGATGACAGAAGAGTGTAAGCACATAGGTGTTCTCAAGCAATAACAAGTAATGAGCAGTGTAATCTAAGCATACTACGAGCAAAGTTCTATGCAATTCTAGCATGCAGGCAATAAACATAAACCTTATTACCTAGTATGTTGAGTCTTGCACGTGGAGCGAAGCGTCGTTGTGGATCGTTGAGAGCACTGTTCTGGTTATAGTCTGGTTTTAATAAAAATGTTTCCCCATATTAAAACCAAGTTCTCTATAACCAATGGCTCTGATACCAATCTGTCACACCCCCAAAATCCACATGCGGAGTATCACCGCTTGGGAGCGTGACTGACCAGGATCAAGCCACCAATCATATAGAACAATATATATAGTAAAAGTAATTGCTATTAAACCAAACCAAATCTATATGAAAGGTGTTCCAAAACATAAGTAAGTTATCATTGTTTAGCTTAAGCGTATAAATAAAACCCATCATAATAAAGTATCAAATGTCATAGGTGTTTAACAAGACAATCACGATCCAAGCCCACAACGACCAGCTCCTCCCTGTGCAAGCTCCATGTATCTAACGACCTGCAAGGCATGTAACAGAGGATCAACAACTAGTTGAGCGAGTTCACAGAAAGTAAATGCGCAATAGTATATTCGTTTGTAACATGTGGCTCTACTGGGCCGATAGTACGTTCTATTGGTGGGGGTTTCCCATGTTGTATAACCACTAGACTATTCGTAACCATAAGTGTTCTACATATCCCGAGAACAGTAACACGTACAAGTTTACGTAGGTTTTACGTAAGTAATCCTTCACAACCGAGGATAGGGGTACGCGGGGGTTTACGTAGGTTTTACGTAAGTGCCTGACACAACCGAGACAGTAGTGAATATAATTTCACGTAGGTTTTACGTGAGTATCCTTCACAACCGAGGATAGCGAGTAGCATAAGTATACGTAGGTTTTACGTATGTGTCCTGCACAACCGAGGACGATGGTATGGTAGTCTAGTAACAGTGTAAGTACGATTCTATTCAATCTCATTCCTTCAATCCCAATTCCCGTGCCCTGGGAATCCCATGCCTTAATAAAAGTGTGAACTCACCTTGGTTTGCTCGGTATGCTTAATTATGTGCTAGCAATTATTCAATCAAATCCTATAGTAAGCGCGTATACTTGATCAGTTCATGTTCGTAATGTTTCATATGCAATTAATACCACAGAGTATGTTCGACAATCGATATCATGCATCATACGTCAGTTAATCACATTTAACATAGTATATTTAACAGCGTTCGTGGCTTAGCAAAGTAACCTTCATATCTTAACAGATTCAACATGTTATAGCATACACTCATAGTTTCATTTTATCATCACACAAAGCCTTGCCCTATCTAAAATTCAGAAAAAAGTGAGGGGGGGGGGGGGTTTCCCCTGTTCAAAAGTCGGACAGGAAGTGTGGGGGGTTAAAAGTCGGACTAATGGGGCAATGGGTCACAAGGTCGGACCATGGGGGGTGATTAAAGCTCGGACAGGGGTAGGGGTTTACAAAACTCGGACCAACATAAGTGACAAGAAACTCGGACCACCAAGTGGGTTAAAAACTCGGACACCCTTTGGCTTACAACAAAAAGTCGGACCCTTAGCCCATGCACAAAACTCAGACATCGCAAACAAACAAAATTCGGACCCTTGCACTATCATAAAACTCGGACAGCTTGTCCTTGCCAGAACTCGGACATAGTGCAAAGGTCGGACCCCCTTGTGTTGTTTTAAAAGTCGGACACATCAATATATAAGAACTCGGACCATGTAATGCTCACAAAACTCGGACTATATAACATCCATTAATGAAAATTCGGACTCTATGTGCTTAACACAAAACTCGGATCTAATACATTATGTCACAAAGATCGGACAACATGTGGAGATAAAACTCGGATCATGTGTTGTTGTTAAAGGTCGGACCATATACCTTATATTAAAGTTCGGACAAAAGCTTAACAATCAGGAAACTTGGACTTATATTCATGAAAAGCTCGGACTACATTCACGTGTATAATGTTCGGACCAATCAACAAAACTTAAAGCAAACCCTAGTTGCACAGAAAACATAATATACGTAACGTAACAGCACAATCATACGATCTTGACCCTAATCTCATAATGGAAGACAATTCAACAGTTAACATCTTCATCGTATCAAGCATATCTTGTCAACAAACCAACAATTTCACAACTAATCATCATCATAGCACAACAATCAAGATTCAATTCAGTAAATACAGAACATCATATGAAGAACTAGGGTTTACAAGAATTACATAATCAAGAATCAAGAATTGATACGAATCAAGCAATCAATAAACAATAATCATTTACCTTGTGTTGATTCTAGAGAAATGTGGAATCGAAAGTGATGAATAGCTTGCCAATGATGATGGTGATGATTGCTAGGGGATTAGAGAATACAGTACGTGCTTTGGTTTTGTGAAAATGATTAGTGAACAAGGGATTAGGGTTAAGTATAGCTTAAGTTTCACTAATAACTCTCTACACCCTTAATTAATATATTTTACAATAGTACACCATCTCAAACAGTTTCACAGTTTCACCACCAAGTTTATGCATTTGACAAGTCTATCACAATTAACACATAACCATGCATAATCACACAATACACTTCATTGTATTAAAACGTATACAATTCCATAGCAATCAATTGTGCAAATAAACAACTCAACAGTACATGAACGTGCAATAAATGCGAAATAGGAATCTTGGAAATTCGAGTTGTCACATTATCCCCAACTTGAAAGAAATTTCGTCCCGAAATTTGGTACGCACTCACTGAGGAAGCTAGGTAAGCTGTATCATTTACTGGTTTTCCTGGGGTGTCACATCATCCCCCCGTTGATTTGGAATTTCGTCCCGAAATTCAGTAGTAGTAGCTTCAGCCTCAGTAGTGGTTGCATTGGTTCCGAATAACTGGGGGTACTTTTCTGTCATCTGGTCTTCACGTTCCCAGGTGTACTCTGGGCCACGTTTGGAGTTCCAACGAACTCGAACAAGAGGGATTCTCTTGTTTTTGAGGACCTTAACATCCCGGTCCGTGATTTCAACTGGCTTCTCGACGAACTGCAACCGCTCGTCGATAGTGAGTTCCTTAAAAGGAACTATGAGGGTCTCATCTGACAGGCACTTCTTCAGATTCGACACGTGAAATACATTGTGAACTGCACCGAGTTCAGCTGGTAGGTTTAGCTTGTAGGCCACTTTGCCTATTTTCTCAATGATCTCGAACGGTCCGACATACCGCGGATTTAGTTTGCCCCGTTTGCCAAAACGAACCACACCCTTCCAGGGTGAGACTTTAAGTAAAACCCGGTCCCCGACCTGAAATTCCAAAGGCTTCCTACACTTGTCCGCGTAGGCTTTCTGACGGTCGCGTGCTGCCGCCATGCGTTGTCGTATATGTGCAATCTTTTCCGTGGCGTCCACTACAATCTCTGGACCCGTGATCTGACTATCCCCCACCTCTGCCCAACAGAGAGGTGACCGGCATTTACGTCCGTACAATGCCTCGAATGGAGCGGCTTGTATGCTGGTGTGATAGCTGTTATTGTATGAGAACTCCACCAAAGGGAGGTGCTTTTCCCAGCCGTTTCCGAAATCAATAACACATGCCCGAAGCATGTCTTCAAGAGTTTGGATCGTTCGCTCAGACTGCCCATCCGTCTGAGGGTGATACGCTGTGCTCATGTCTAACCGTGAGCCGAAAGATTTGTGCATCGCTTGCCATAGCTCTGACGTGAATCGTGCATCCCGATCCGAAATAATAGAGGTTGGCACTCCGTGCCTCGAAACAACTTCTTTCAAGTAGACGTCTGCTAAGGTAGAGAACTTATCTGTTTCCTTAATAGCCAGGAAATGAGCAGACTTTGTGAGTCGATCTACGATTACCCAGATAGTATCATTCCCACGCTGGGATCTAGGCAGGCCAGTAACAAAATCCATGGAAATTTCTTCCCATTTCCACTGTGGTATCCTGGGTTGTTGCAGTAGGCCCGCTGGTTTCTGGTACTCCACTTTGACTTTTGCACATGTCAAACACTTGCCGACGTATGTCGCAATGTGGGCTTTCATGCTAGGCCACCAATATGTTGTTTTAAGATCGTGGTACATTTTATCCGACCCTGGATGTACCGAGTAGCGAGACTTGTGTGCTTCATCCATCACAAGCTCTGGTAAACCACCGTAGAGTGGGACCCAAATACGCCCCGTTACATAGTAGGCACCGTCTTCCTTTTGTTCCATTCGTTGCCTTGAGCCGCGTAAGGCTTCAGCTTTGACGTTGTCGGGTTTCAATGCTTCGATCTGAGCAGTTCGTATCTGTGCAGGAAGACTGGACTGAATAGTGAGCTGCAAAGCTCGTACACGCCTAGGTAGAGTGTCTTTCCGACTGAGAGCGTCAGCCACAACATTGGCTTTGCCTGGATGATACTTAATAGCGCATTGGTAATCGTTAAATAACTCGACCCATCATCGTTGATGCATGTTCAATTCCTTCTGCTTGAAGATCTGCTCGAGACTCCTGTGATCGGTGTAAATTGTGCACTTGGTACCGTACAGGTAGTGTCGCCATATCTTGAGCGCGAAAACAACAGCTCCCAGCTCTAAATCGTGCGTCGTGTAGTTCCGTTCATGAACCTTGAGTTGACGAGAAGCGTAGGCAATAACTTTATCCCGCTGCATCAATACACAACCAAGCCCCTGTATCGATGCGTCACAATAGACCACAAAATCATCCGTGCCCTCTGGCAATGAGAGAATAGGTGCGCTGCATAGTCTATCCTTCAGGTACTGAAAAGCAGTTTCTTGTGTATTACCCCAACGATAGGTAACACCTTTCTGTGTCAGCATTGTAAGCGGCTGTGCGATCTTGGAGAAATCTTTGATGAATCGTCTGTAATACCCCGCCAAACCCAAGAATTGGCGTATTTCCGTTGGTGTACGCGGTGCAGGCCAGTTCCTGATCGAATCTAACTTGGATGGATCGACATGAATCCCATCCCTGTTCACCACATGGCCTAAGAAGTGGACTTCACGAAGCCAGAAGTCGCATTTTGAAAACTTGGCGTACAGTTGTTCCTTTCGAAGAAGTTCCAAGATAAGGCGTAAGTGCTGCTCGAGTTCCTCCTGACTCTTAGAGTAGATCAGGATGTCGTCGATGAAAACAATGACGAACTTGTCTAGATAGGGTTTGCACACCCTGTTCATTAGATCCATGAAAACTGCAGGCGCGTTCGTAAGCCCAAATGGCATGACTAGAAACTCATAGTGACCGTAGCGAGTTCTGAATGCTGTCTTGGAGACGTCCTCATCTCGGACTCTCAGCTGATGATAACAGACCTTAGATCAATCTTGGAATAGTAACTCGACCCTTGCAACTGGTCGAATATGTCGTCAATGCGTGGAAGAGGATAGCTGTTCTTCACTGGGACCTTATTCAGTTCGCGGTAGTCTATGCACATTCTGAAAGTGCCATCCTTCTTTTTCACGAATAATACTGGAGCTCCCCAAGGCGAAGAGCTTGGACGAATGAAGCCCTTATCCAAGAGCTCTTGTAGTTGCTTAGACAGTTCCTCCAGTTCAGTTGGAGCTAAACGATACGGTGCGCGGGCTATTGGTGCTGCTCCTGGAGCTAGTTCAACTTGAAACTCGACCTGACGATGAGGCGGTAAACCAGGTAAATCTTCAGGAAACACTTGAGGAAATTCGCGTACAACTGGAATATCCTCTATCCTTTTCTCTATCGTCGATGCATCAGTAACAAGTGCCAAAATGGCAGTATGCCCCTTTCGTAAACATTTATGAGCCTTCAAGAAAGAGATAATGCCAACCACTGCACCACTCTTATCGCCTTGAACTTCGAGAGGTTCCTTACCCGAACGAGGAATACGAATGATCTTCTCCTTATAAAGGATCTCTGCCTGCTGCTTGGATAACCAATCCATGCCAATGACGATGTCGAAACTACCCAGAACTATTGGAATGAGATCAATCGAGAAGGTCTGACCCGCTAGAACGATGTTACAACCCTTGACTACATGCGTGGCTTCTACACTTTTACCATTTGCTAGTTCTACTACATGTTTGGTGCTTAGGATTGTTGGTGTACGTTTTAACAATTTACTCATTTTCAAAGACATATAACTCGTATCCGCACCCGAATCAAACAAAACAGTAACATATATATCGTCGAGAAGAAACTTACCCATAACGACGTTGGGATCATTTCTAGCATCACCCTGCCCCAACACAAATGCACGACCCCTTGCTTCATTGCCGTTGTTGTTCCCACCATTGTTGTTGTTGCCATTGCCCTGATTGTTGTTATTGTTGTTGTTCTGGTTCCTGTTTAGCTGAGGGCAGTGCCTTTTGAAGTGACCTTCTGCACCGCAATGAAAACACCCTTTGTTGCCCTGTTGCTGATTCTGCTGTGCTGGTGGCTGCTGCTGATTCTGGTTCGCAGGCCGAGGGCTTCTACAATCCTTGGCCTCATGACCCATCTTAAGGCATCTTTGACAGCGACCCTTGTTACACTGTCCACTGTGGTGTCTGTTGCAGTTGTTACACTTTGGGAGGTTCCCTCGATATCCACCCTGCCTGTGGCTGCCTGAGGAGTGTTGACCGGGACTCTGATAACTGTCAGTCTTTCGCTGTTGAACCTGTGACTGAACTGAAGCTGATCCCTTGCTAGAATCTCCATCCCATTTTCTCTTGTTGTCACTGGGGGTAGCAAGTGTAGTAGCAGTGGTAGCAGTAGCAGTAGCGCTGATACGTTTAGGCAGTCTCTTCTGATCCACCGTCTGATCTGTGAGACGATGAGCGAGGCGTTGAATAGCCTGGATGTTGTCAAGATTAGCCGATGTCACATGGCTCTGAATCTCTGGCGCCAAACCTTTGAGATACAACTCAATGCGCTTGATTGGAGGGTCCACCATAGTTGGGCACATCACAGCCAACTCGTTTGACCTCTTGCTATAAGCTTCGATCTCTGACCCTGTCATTTTCAAATGATACAACTCGTCTTCCAACTTGTGAATGTCTTCCCGAGTGCAGTATTCCCTTTTGATCAGTTCCTTGAAATCATTCCAAGGGGTGGCGTTAGCAGCTGCCAACCCTAAGATCTGCACTTGCGCGTTCCACCAAGTTAGAGCAATCCCCTCTAAAGTACCAGTGGCATACTTGACCCTGCGAGCCTCAGGGCATTCACACATCTCGAACACAGACTCGAGCTTTTCAAACCCGTGGAGGAGTCCAACCGCTCCTTCAGTGCCACTAAATGTGCTAGGACGACAATCCATAAAGTTCTTGAAAGTGCAGACGGGCTGCTGAGCGTGTTGACCTATTGTGTACGAATAGGACAAGGTTAAACACAAAAGTTAATGTAGGATTCTAAAGATCCTAGTGTGAGTCTAAACTGCAGGGTATACTACCTGCTTGAGCAGCTGCAAGTGCCGCAGCAACTTGTTCATTAACGAAAGCCGTCAACTGGGCTTGTGTCATTTTAGTTCGTCCGACCATTGATCTTCACATCAAAGGCAACATAAGGGAGAAAGGTTCGCGAATAGTGCGATGACAGAAGTGTGTAAGCACATAGGTGTTCTCAAGCAATAACAAGTAATGAGTAGTGTAATCTAAGCATACTACGAGCAAAGTTCTATGCAATTCTAGCATGCAGGCAATAAACATAAACCTTATTACCTAGTATGTTGAGTCTTGCACGTGGAGCGAAGCGTCGTTGTGGATCGTTGAGAGCACTGTTCTGGTTATAGTCTGGTTTTAATAAAAACGTTTCCCCATATTAAAACCAAGTTCTCTATAACCAATGGCTCTGATACCAATCTGTCACACCCCCAAAATCCACCTGCGGAGTATCACCGCTTGGGAGCGTGACTGACCAGGATCAAGCCACCAATCATATAAAACAATATATATAGTAAAAGTAATTGCTATTAAACCAAACCAAATCCATATGAAAGGTGTTCCAAAACATAAGTAAGTTATCATTGTTTAGCGGAAGCGTATAAATAAAACCCATCATAATAAAGTATCAAATGTCATAGGTGTTTAACAAGACAATCACGATCCAAGCCCACAATGACCAGCTCCTCCCTGTGCAAGCTCCATGTATCTAACGACCTGCAAGGCATGTAACAGAGGATCAACAACTAGTTGAGCGAGTTCACAGAAAGTAAATGCGCAATAGTATATTCGTTTGTAACATGTGGCTCTACTGGGCCGATAGTACGTTCTATTGGTGGGGGCTTCCCATGTTGTATAACCACTAGACTATTCGTAACCATAAGTGTTCTACATATCCCGAGAACAGTAACACGTACAAGTTTACGTAGGTTTTACGTAAGTAATCCTTCACAACCGAGGATAGGGGTACGCGGGGGTTTACGTAGGTTTTACGCAAGTGCCTGACACAACCGAGGCAGTAGTGAGTATAATTTCACGTAGGTTTTACGTGAGTATCCTTCACAACCGAGGATAACGAGTAGCATAAGTATACGTAGGTTTTACGTATGTGTCCTGCACAACCGAGGACGATGGTATGGTAGTCTAGTAACAGTGTAAGTACGATTCTATTCAATCTCATTCCTTCAATCCCAATTCCCGTGACCTGGGAATCCCATGCCTTAGTAAAAGTGTGAACTCACCTTGGTTTGCTCGGTATGCTTAATTATGTGCTAGCAATTATTCAATCAAATCCTATAGTAAGCGTGTATACTTGATCAGTTCATGTTCGTAATGTTTCATATGCAATTAATACCACAGAGTATGTTCGACAATCGATATCATGCATCATACGTCAGTTAATCACATTTAACATAGTATATTTAACAGCGTTCGTGGCTTAGCAAAGTAACCTTCATATCTTAACAGATTCAACATGTTATAGCATACACTCATAGTTTCATTTTATCATCACACAAAGCCTTGCCCTATCAAAAATTCAGACAAAAGTGAGGGGGGGGGGGTTTCCCCTGTTCAAAAGTCGGACAGGAAGTGTGGTGTGACAACTCGAACTTTAGGCTTGCTTGATGTAACGTTTGTGCACGATATGTGATTTTATAAACCCGAATGATTAATTGATTTCATGATATATGTTATGTTATATGCATTATGTGTGTATGTATGTCGTATGTATGTGAACCGGCCACACAAAGCCCTTGGGGCCACTCCTTGTTCTCGGGTCCATTAGACAACCGAGTGGGCTCGGCCCACTCCCCATTCGCAACACAAAACCGGAACAAGGGGCTTGTTTCACCACTTTTGCAAATCACAAACACACACACACAAACCCTAGAAGCTTTGCTCTCTCTCGGCTTGCTTGGAACCCGACGGCACACACACACACACTTTGAAGCTTGTGAAACGAATCGATCCTCTACCTTCATCCGGTTAGTGATGATGTTATGTTTTTGGATTATTTATGATATTATGTGATTGCTATCATTCTGTTAGGTGATGTAACTAAGGTGTATGCTTGTAATATTGATTGGTTGTTGATGTTGGATGCGGGTACTTATAATAGTGATGTTTGTTAATCGGATAACATGTACGGTTACGTTTTATGCTCGACTTATTGTTTGATTCGAACCGGTTAGGTGCATGGTTATAGGCTGTCATGAAATTGATTAATCAAAACGTTTCTGCATGATTCGGTTTAGGCTGTTTGATGATCCGATTGATTGTTATCTAGGCTGTTTTGTTTAAGCATATGAACATGTTTGAAGATTGCTATGAAACTGCTATTTTCGGTGTTTGATCTGTTTCCGAAACTGTTGAATATGTTTGCTGAAATCACGGAGTTTAATTGACTAGAATTATGGAAATCAGTTACACAGCCGGTTGCGACTCAGATTGCGAGTCGAAACCCCCGTCTCGACTCGAGACCACAAACAGCACCAGCCGAAACCACGGTTGCGAGTCCCGTTGCGACTCGTAACCAGACCATGATGAACCGAGATCTCCATTGCGACTCGCAACCAGCTGTTGCGACTCGTAATCTCCGGTTGCGACTCGAGATCTCCGTTGCGACTCGAGACCATCGTTTACACGCACACTGTTGGGCCTTCACTGTCACGGGCCCAATCTATTGAGCCCAACGATTTGAATTGTGGATTGTTTTGCTAATGGACTTGTATGTGTTTGCTACTTGGGCCGATTGGGAATCTGGATTGTTATATTATTGGGCTGCTTATGTTATTGGACCGGGCATTGTTGGACTTAGACAATTGGATCCTCACATGCTATGTCTTATCTGCTTACGTGCGTACATGTTTGCCATGACTATACGTGATTACTACATACGTGTTATATACGAACCTGACTCGTATAACAACCATGCTAGGACGTGATTGACAAATTACTAGCTTATCTATACTCTTTGTGTATCTGCCGAGCAAACCAAGGTGAGTTCACACAGCCAAGGCATGGGATTCCCGGGTTGGGAATTGGGTTGGATTTGTTACTGTAAAATGAGTTACTCGTACTTACGCATATACCAGACTATAGACCATCGTCCTCAGGTTAGTCAGGACACGTTACGTAAAGCCTACGTAACCCAGTATACTTGCCATATGTCTCCCGGGTCGGGAAGGACACGTTACGTAAAGCCTACGTAACCCAATACCATTCACTGGCTTCCAGGTCGGAAGGCCACGCTGCGTAAAGCCTACGTAGCCCCCACGCGTACCACTGTCCTCGGGGAAGGGCACGTCACGTAAAGCCTACGTGACCCTGTACGTTTTCCTGTTCTCGGTAAAGAAGAACACATGGTCGGAAGTTAGTCTAGTAAGTACCGTTAATGAGAAGCCCTCATTAACCCGGATGAACATGGGAAGCCCCCACCTTTAGTACACACTAGTATGGGAAGCCCCCACTAGCTACACTTATGCATGTTATGAACTTACTTTCTGTGAACTCGCTCAACTAGTTTGTTGATTATTTGCTGCATGCCTTGCAGGACCTTAGGTATACTTGGGAGCTTGCACAGGGAAGGAGCAGGTCGTTGTGGGCAGATGGATCGTTAATGATGTCGAACTCATAACTCGTTTTGAATTTACTTTACTATGCTTCCGCTACTTAAAACAGTATTTGGTTTTGAAACATCAATCATGTCATGGTGACTTACGTTAATTACTTTTATTATTATTAAATGCTATGTTTGATATGATTGATGGCTTGATCCTGGTCAGTCACGCTCCCAAGCGGTGGTATTCCGCGGGTGGATTTTGGGGGTGTGACAGATTGGTATCAGAGCCATTGGTTATAGAGAACTTGGTTTTAATATGGGAAAACGTTTTTATTAAAACCGGACTATAACCAGAACAGTGCTCTCAACGATCCACAACGACGCTTCGCTCCACGTGCAAGACTCGACATCTTAGGTAATAAGGTTTATGTTTATTGCCTGTTTGCTAGAACTGCTTAGAACCTTGCTCGCATTACGCTTAGATACACATGCTTTGATTACATGAGAACACCTATATGCCTACGCTTTTCTGTCATCGCCCTACTCGCGAACCATTCTTACGTATGCTACTTGTTACTATGAAGATCATGTCTGGACGAATCAACATGACACAAGCCCAGCTAGAGGCTCTTGTTCAAGCTCAAGTTGCTGCGGCAGTTGCAGCAGCTCAAGCAGGTAGTATATCCTGCAGTATAGGCACACACTAGGATCTTTAGATCCTACATTAACTCTCGTATTTAACTTCGTCCTATTCGTACACAATAGGTCAACACGCGCAGCAGCCAGTCTGCACTTTCAAGAACTTTATGGACTGTCGTCCAAACTCTTTCAGCGGCACAGAGGGGGCAGTGGGACTCCTCCATTGGTTTGAAAAGTTAGAATCGGTATTCGAAATGTGCGAGTGCCCTGAGGCTCGCAAGGTCAAGTTTGCCACCGGCACTTTGGAAGGAATAGCACTGACTTGGTGGAACGCCCAAGTCCAGATCTTAGGGTTGGCAGCTGCTAACGCCACCCCATGGAACGATTTCAAGGAACTCATCAAGCGTGAGTACTGTACACGTGAGGATATTCACAAGCTGGAAGACGAGCTTTATAACCTGAAAATGGTTGGATCGGAAATCGAGGCGTATACTAAACGGTCTAATGAACTGGCCGTTCTGTGTCCTACTATGGTGGACCCTCCATACAAGCGCATTGAGTTGTATCTCAAGGGATTGGCGCCAGAAATTCAGAGCCACGTGACGTCGGCTAACCTCGAAAACATCCAGGAAATCCAGCGCCTTGCTCACCGTATCACCGATCAGGCAGTTGATCAGAATAAACTGCCCAAGCGTGTTAACGCTACTGCTAACGTCACCACCTCAGTTACTCCTGCTACATCTGGTGACAGTAAAAGAAAATGGGATGGAGATTCTAGTAAAGGTTCAGCGACCGTTCAGCCACAAGCTCAGCAACAGAAAATCGACCACTATCAGAGTCCCAGTCAGCAATCCTCTGGTGGTCACAGACAGAGGAGATATCAGGGTAGTCAACCCAGGTGCCACAACTGCAACAGGCATCACCACGGCCCATGTAACAAGGGTCGCTGTCAAAGGTGTCTTAAGATGGGGCACGAGGCCAAAGACTGCAGGAGCCCTCGTCCTGCGAATCAGAATCAGCAGCCTCA
Organism: Helianthus annuus; assembly: GCF_002127325.2. Lineage (NCBI taxonomy): Eukaryota > Viridiplantae > Streptophyta > Magnoliopsida > Asterales > Asteraceae > Helianthus > Helianthus annuus. Next base: position 68,570,337 of record NC_035439.2, on the reverse strand, counting down.
GCAACCAGCTCCACAGAACCAGCAGCAGCAACAGCAGCCACAGCGTGGAAACCGGGGATGTTTCCAGTGTGGGGCTGAAGGTCACTTCAAACGCGATTGCCCTCAGTTGAACCAGAATCGCAACAATAACAACCAGGGCAACGGCAACAACAACGGCGGGAACAACAACAACAACGGCAATGAAGCTCGTGGTCGTGCATTCGTGCTAGGTCGAGGTGACGCAGTGAACGATCCCAACGTTGTTATGGGTAAGTTTCTCCTCGACAATATTTACGTTACTGTTTTGTTTGATTCGGGTGCGGATACAAGCTATATGTCTGTGAAAATGTGTCAACTGCTAAAACGTGCACCAACACTTTTACCCACCAAACATGTAGTAGAGTTAGCTAACGGTAAAAGTCTAGAAGCCACGCACGTAGTTCAGGGTTGTAATCTTATCCTAGCTGGTCAAGCCTTCTCCATTGATCTCATTCCCATAGTTTTGGGTAGCTTCGACGTCGTGATTGGGATGGATTGGCTTTCCCAACACCAGGCAGAAATCTTATGCAGCGAAAAGGTTATTCGCATTCCTCGTTCTGGTCAGGAACCTCTAGAAGTTCAAGGCGACAAGAGTGGTGCAGTGGTGGGCATCATCTCTTTCTTGAAGGCTCAGAAATGCTTACGTAAGGGTCACACAGCCATTTTGGCTCTTGTTACAGACGCCTCAACAAAGGAAAAGAAATTGGAAGACATTCCAGTTGTACGTGATTACCCTCAGGTGTTTCCTGAAGACTTACCAGGCTTACCGCCTCATCGTCAGGTTGAATTTCAGATCGAGCTCGCTCCAGGAGCAGCACCCATAGCTCGCGCACCATATCGTCTAGCTCCATCGGAATTGGAGGAATTGTCAAAGCAACTGCAGGAACTCTTGGAAAAGGGTTTCATTCGTCCAAGCTCTTCGCCTTGGGGAGCTCCAGTACTTTTCGTGAAGAAGAAAGACGGTACGTTCAGGATGTGCATCGACTACCGTGAACTCAACAAGGTGACGGTGAAGAACCGTTATCCTCTTCCACGCATAGACGACTTATTCGACCAATTGCAAGGGTCGTGTTACTACTCGAAGATAGACTTGAGGTCTGGGTACCATCAGTTGAGAGTCCGGGATGAGGACGTCTCCAAGACAGCCTTCAGAACTCGTTACGGTCACTACGAGTTTCTCGTCATGCCATTCGGGTTAACGAACGCGCCTGCGGTATTTATGGATCTTATGAACAGGGTGTGCAAACCCTATCTCGACAAGTTCGTCATTGTGTTCATCGACGACATCCTGATTTACTCCAAGAGTCAGGAGGAGCACGAGCAGCATCTTCGCCTTATTTTGGAACTCCTTCGGAAGGAACAGTTGTACGCCAAGCTTTCTAAATGCGACTTCTGGCTTCGTGAAGTCCACTTCTTAGGCCACGTGGTAAACAAGGATGGGATCCATGTCGATCCATCCAAGGTAGATTCGATCAGGAACTGGCCTGCACCGCGTACGCCAACGGAAATACGCCAATTCTTGGGTCTGGCAGGTTACTACAGACGGTTTATTAGAGACTTCTCGAAGATTGCTCAGCCGCTTACGCTACTGACACAGAAGGGTGTTACCTATCGCTGGGGAGAGCCCCAGGAGACTGCTTTTCAGCACCTAAAGGATAGACTTTGCAGTGCACCTATCCTCTCATTGCCAGAGGGCACAGATGACTTCGTGGTTTATTGTGATGCATCCATTCGGGGACTTGGATGTGTGTTAATGCAGCGCGACAAGGTTATCGCTTACGCCTCTCGTCAACTCAAGATTCATGAACGCAACTACACGACGCACGATTTAGAGCTGGGAGCTGTTGTTTTCGCGCTTAAGATATGGCGACACTACCTGTACGGTACCAGGTGCACGATTTACACCGATCACAGGAGTCTCGAGCATATCCTTAAGCAAAAGGATTTGAACATGCGTCAACGGCGATGGGTCGAATTACTAAACGATTATGAATGCGCTATCAAGTATCATCCAGGCAAAGCCAATGTGGTGGCTGATGCCCTTAGTCGAAAGGACACTTTACCGAAGCGCGTGCGAGCACTACAGCTTACGATTCAGTCTAGCCTTCCTACACAGATACGAGATGCTCAGGTAGAAGCATTGAAGCCCGAAAATGTCAAGGCTGAAGCCTTACGCGGCTCACGACAACGAATGGAACAGAAGGCAGACGGCGCCTACTATGTAACGGGCCGTATTTGGGTCCCTCTTTATGGCGGTCTACGCGAACTTGTGATGGATGAAGCACACAAGTCTCGCTACTCGGTACATCCAGGGTCGGATAAAATGTACCACGATATTAGCACTACTTATTGGTGGCCTAGTATGAAGGCACATATCGCTACGTACGTTGGAAAGTGCTTGACTTGTGCGAGAGTCAAGGTCGAATATCAAAAACCAGCTGGCCTACTGCAGCAGCCTAAAATACCGCAATGGAAATGGGAGGAAATTTCCATGGATTTTGTTACGGGTTTACCTAGATCCCAGCGTGGGAATGATACTATATGGGTGATCGTGGATCGACTCACTAAGTCTGCACACTTCCTACCGATTAAGGAAACGGACAAGTTCTCCACACTTGCAGACGTCTATCTTAAAGAAGTTGTTTCGAGGCACGGGGTGCCCACATCTATCATTTCGGATCGCGACGCACGATTCACATCAGAACTATGGCAAGCGATGCATAAATCCTTTGGCTCACGACTAGACATGAGCACAGCATACCACCCTCAGACGGATGGGCAGTCTGAGCGAACGATTCAAACGCTTGAAGACATGCTTCGGGCATGCGTTATCGACTTCGGCAACGGCTGGGAAAAGCACCTCCCTTTGGTGGAGTTTTCTTACAATAACAGTTACCATACCAGCATTCAAGCCGCTCCATTCGAGGCATTGTACGGGCGTAAATGCCGGTCACCTCTCTGTTGGGCAGAGGTGGGAGATAGTCAGATCACGGGTCCAGAGATTGTAGTGGACGCCACAGAAAAGATTGCACAAATACGACAACGCATGGCGGCAGCACGCGACCGTCAGAAAGTCTACGCGGATAAGCGTAGAAAGCCATTGGAATTTGAGGTCGGGGACCGGGTTTTATTGAAAGTCTCACCCTGGAAGGGTGTGGTTCGTTTTGGCAAACGGGGCAAACTGAATCCGCGGTACGTCGGACCATTCGAAATCATAGAAAAGATTGGCAAGGTAGCCTACAAGTTGAAACTACCAGCTGAACTCGGGGCAGTTCACAATGTCTTTCATGTATCGAACTTAAAGAAGTGCCTATCAGACGAAACACTCATCATTCCTTTTAAGGAACTCACTATCGACGAGCGGTTGCAGTTCGTCGAGGAACCAGTTGAAATCACGGACCGGGATGTGAAGGTCCTCAAACACAAGAGAATCCCTCTTGTCCGAGTTCGTTGGAACTCCAAACGTGGCCCAGAGTACACCTGGGAACGCGAAGACAGGATGACAGAAAAGTACCCCCAGTTATTCGGGAACAAGGCAACCACTACTGAGGCTGAAGCTACTACTTCGGAATTTCGGGACGAAATTCCAGATCAACGGGGGGAGGATGTGACACCCCAGGAAAACCAGTGAACAGTACAGTTTACCTAGCTTCCTCAGTGAGTGCATACCAAATTTCGGGACGAAATTTCCAATTAGTTGGGGATAATGTGACAACTCGAACTTTAGGCTTGCTTGATGTAACGTTTGTGCACGATATGTGATTTTATAAACCCGAATGATTAATTGATTTCATGATATATGTTATGTTATATGCATTATGTGTGTATGTATGTCGTATGTATGTGAACCGGCCACACAAAGCCCTTGGGGCCACTCCTTGTTCTCGGGTCCATTAGACAACCGAGTGGGCTCGGCCCACTCCCCATTCGCAACACAAAACCGGAACAAGGGGCTTGTTTCACCACTTTTGCAAATCACAAACACACACACACAAACCCTAGAAGCTTTGCTCTCTCTCGGCTTGCTTGGAACCCGACGGCACACACACACACACTTTGAAGCTTGTGAAACGAATCGATCCTCTACCTTCATCCGGTTAGTGATGATGTTATGTTTTTGGATTATTTATGATATTATGTGATTGCTATCATTCTGTTAGGTGATGTAACTAAGGTGTATGCTTGTAATATTGATTGGTTGTTGATGTTGGATGCGGGTACTTATAACAGTGATGTTTGTTAATCGGATAACATGTACGGTTACGTTTTATGCTCGACTTATTGTTTGATTCGAACCGGTTAGGTGCATGGTTATAGGCTGTCATGAAATTGATTAATCAAAACGTTTCTGCATGATTCGGTTTAGGCTGTTTGATGATCCGATTGATTGTTATCTAGGCTGTTTTGTTTAAGCATATGAACATGTTTGAAGATTGCTATGAAACTGCTATTTTCGGTGTTTGATCTGTTTCCGAAACTGTTGAATATGTTTGCTGAAATCACGGAGTTTAATTGACTAGAATTATGGAAATCAGTTACACAGCCGGTTGCGACTCAGATTGCGAGTCGAAACCCCCGTCTCGACTCGAGACCACAAACAGCACCAGCCGAAACCACGGTTGCGAGTCCCGTTGCGACTCGTAACCAGACCATGATGAACCGAGATCTCCATTGCGACTCGCAACCAGCTGTTGCGACTCGTAATCTCCGGTTGCGACTCGAGATCTCCGTTGCGACTCGAGACCATCGTTTACACGCACACTGTTGGGCCTTCACTGTCACGGGCCCAATCTATTGAGCCCAACGATTTGAATTGTGGACTGTTTTGCTAATGGACTTGTATGTGTTTGCTACTTGGGCCGATTGGGAATCTGGATTGTTATATTATTGGGCTGCTTATGTTATTGGACCGGGCATTGTTGGACTTAGACAATTGGATCCTCACATGCTATGTCTTATCTGCTTACGTGCGTACATGTTTGCCATGACTATACGTGATTACTACATACGTGTTATATACGAACCTGACTCGTATAACAACCATGCTAGGACGTGATTGACAAATTACTAGCTTATCTATACTCTTTGTGTATCTGCCGAGCAAACCAAGGTGAGTTCACACAGCCAAGGCATGGGATTCCCGGGTTGGGAATTGGGTTGGATTTGTTACTGTAAAATGAGTTACTCGTACTTACGCATATACCAGACTATAGACCATCGTCCTCAGGTTAGTCAGGACACGTTACGTAAAGCCTACGTAACCCAGTATACTTGCCATATGTCTCCCGGGTCGGGAAGGACACGTTACGTAAAGCCTACGTAACCCAATACCATTCACTGGCTTCCAGGTCGGAAGGCCACGCTGCGTAAAGCCTACGTAGCCCCCACGCGTACCACTGTCCTCGGGGAAGGGCACGTCACGTAAAGCCTACGTGACCCTGTACGTTTTCCTGTTCTCGGTAAAGAAGAACACATGGTCGGAAGTTAGTCTAGTAAGTACCGTTAATGAGAAGCCCTCATTAACCCGGATGAACATGGGAAGCCCCCACCTTTAGTACACACTAGTATGGGAAGCCCCCACTAGCTACACTTATGCATGTTATGAACTTACTTTCTGTGAACTCGCTCAACTAGTTTGTTGATTATTTGCTGCATGCCTTGCAGGACCTTAGGTATACTTGGGAGCTTGCACAGGGAAGGAGCAGGTCGTTGTGGGCAGATGGATCGTTAATGATGTCGAACTCATAACTCGTTTTGAATTTACTTTACTATGCTTCCGCTACTTAAAACAGTATTTGGTTTTGAAACATCAATCATGTCATGGTGACTTACGTTAATTACTTTTATTATTATTAAATGCTATGTTTGATATGATTGATGGCTTGATCCTGGTCAGTCACGCTCCCAAGCGGTGGTATTCCGCGGGTGGATTTTGGGGGTGTGACATGTGGGGGGTTAAAAGTCGGACTAATGGGGCAATGGGTCACAAGGTCGGACCATGGGGGGTGATTAAAGCTCGGACAGGGGTAGGGGTTTACAAAACTCAGACCAACATAAGTGACAAGAAACTCGGATCACCAAGTGGGTTAAAAACTCGAACACCCTTTGGCTTACAACAAAAAGTCGGACCCTTAGCCCATGCACAAAACTCAGACATCGTAAACAAACAAAATTCGGACCCTTGCACTATCATAAAACTCGGACAGCTTGTCCTTGCCAAAACTCGGACATAGTGCAAAGGTCGGACCCCCTTGTGTTGTTTTAAGTCGGACACATCAATATATAAGAACTCGGACCATGTAATGCTCACAAAACTCGGACTATATAACATCCATTAATGAAAATTCGGACTCTATGTGCTTAACACAAAACTTGGATCTAATACATTATGTCACAAAGATCGGACAACATGTGGAGATAAAACTCGGATCATGTGTTGTTGTTAAAGGTCGGACCATATACCTTATATTAAAGTTCAGACAAAAGCTTAACAATCAGGAAACTTGGACTTATATTCATGAAAAGCTCGGACTACATTCACGTGTATAATGTTCGGACCAATCAACAAAACTTAAAGCAAACCCTAGTTGCACAGAAAACATAATATACGTAACGTAACAGCACAATCATACGATCTTGACCCTAATCTCATAATGGAAGACAATTCAACAGTTAACATCTTCATCGTATCAAGCATATCTTGTCAACAAACCAACAATTTCACAACTAATCATCATCATAGCACAACAATCAAGATTCAATTCAGTAAATACAGAACATCATATGAAGAACTAGGGTTTACAAGAATTACATAATCAAGAATCAAGAATTGATACGAATCAAGCAATCAATAAACAACAATCATTTACCATGTGTTGATTCTAGAGAAATGTGGAATCGAAAGTGATGAATAGCTTGCCAATGATGATGGTGATGATTGCTAGGGGATTAGAGAATACAGTACGTGCTTTGGTTTTGTGAAAATGATTAGTGAACAAGGGATTAGGGTTAAGTATAGCTTAAGTTTCACTAATAGCTCTCTACACCCTTAATTAATATATTTTACAATAGTACACCATCTCAAACAGTTTCACAGTTTCACCACCAAGTTTATGCATTTGACAAGTCTATCACAATTAACACATAACCATGCATAATCACACAATACACTTCATTGTATTAAAACGTATACAATTCCATAGCAATCAATTGTGCAAATAAACAACTCAACAGTACATGAACGTGCAATAAATGCGAAATAGGAATCTTGGAAATTCGAGTTGTCACATTATCCCCAACTTGAAAGAAATTTCGTCCCGAAATTTGGTACGCACTCACTGAGGAAGCTAGGTAAGCTGTATCGTTTACTGGTTTTCCTGGGGTGTCACAGCTTCAGTCGTTATACAGCTGTATACCCAACACACAAAACCTTTATAGAACTCTTGTTCCATCTTTGGCACCGGAATATTCTTCATCACTTTTGGTTTCTTCACATGCAGGGTTGTCTCTTCAACTCCAGTCATTGGATCTACCCTCTTCACTTTCTTCGGGTAGTGAGGCGTCCAGTGTTTGAATCCCTTTAAGGCTTCAAATTTCATCAGACCCCACATAGGTACATCAAGCTTTCTAACAGGATAATCCAGCGTTCTAACTTTCGACAATTCTTCCACATCCCACCAGGGTAATGACATGATATCATAAAGATATGCAAAATATTGCACACCATATTCCCTTCTGATCGCATATGCATTCACTTGTGGCAAGAAACCCCAGCTGATGATGTCACCAAGTGATACATCTCTATCTCTCTTGTAAAACTTCAAAGGATGCTTGAACTTTCTTTCAGTGTCTTTACGGAACCATTTCTTGCATTCTTCTCGCTGTGGATCTTTCATAGTACCATCAAAATTCTTGTCTTTCAAACATTCAACAACTTTTCTCCTCAGTTCATCTCTATTCTCTTGACTGAAGAACTCAACCAGAGTTGGAAAGTTTGAAGTGTCTTCATTCACATTTTCTTCTTCACTACAATCTTCAACCTCAACCCTATCATAGTTATCTGCTTCATCAACATACTTGTACTCATAATCAGGTTATTGGTTGATGTCGAATGCATTCAACTCTTCTTCAAAATCAAATTTAAAATCAGGATCATCAATTTTCGTCAACTCAATAATCTCAGCCATTGTATATGTGTGCCTGATTTCACCTTCCTCTACTTCAGGCTCTAGACGCAAGATTAACTTTTCAACTTTATCAACATTCTGATCCTCAACATTCTCCCCCTCTCCCGTAACATCCTCAGCCTCCTCATTCGCATCATCATGCATATAATCATCGACATTCTATTCATTTGACGCTTCAGTGACTTTAATACCAACACCGCCTTGATCATCGTCATCATCATTACCATCGTCACTATGACTACTCGCAGAAAATACATCATCTGCATCATCAACTTTATCTTCATCATCATCCTCTTCGTCATCATCCTCTTCATCATCTACTTCATCATTAATAACATCTTCTAGTAACACATCTTCCTCAAAGATAGCTGACACAACAGATATAGGACGAGGATTCTGAATAGGAGATTCAAGTACAGTGGATGGAACAATTGATCTTTCTGTAACCTCAGAACCTTCAGCACCTTTGCCTTTAAACTTCATTTCAGCATCAATTTCAGCTTGACGTTTCGCTCTAACCTCTTCTACTTCTATCTCTTCAAACCTATGCTCTACAGACTTTCCAAGCATATTTTCTAGCACTTTATTCATCATATAAATCTCATGTTCTTTCATAGCTTTGGCAGCTTCCAATTCTTTGTTTTTCAACTCAAAGTATTTATTCTGTTCATCTTTGCGTGCTTTCTCTTCTTCTAACTCAGCAATTTTCACTTTCATTATATCTATCTCGGTCTGATCAGCTTCGACTTTCTTTAGCATTGACTTATTCTCAGATTCAACCTTCTTGACATGCATCTCAAGTATCTTTTCACGATCTGCCAACCTCATATTCTCAACCAAAACCTCTTCAACTTTCTTTTCTAACTTTTTCACTTGTGCATTATTCGCAAAGTTAAAATCTCCAATTTCTTCAACAGTAATACCTTCAGGAATATTTGGAAAAGTTTTGTAACCAGAAGAACCAAGTGTGGATTGAATATGTGGTTGTGAAGATGGTGGTGTTTGAAAGATTTGTTGTGAAGTAAGGACAAGTTGTTCTTGGATAGGTGTTTGATGTGGTGGTGATATATGTGGTGGTGATAGATGTAATGGTGAAAGATAAAATGGTGATTGATGTGGTGATGGTTGTCATGGTGGTGTTTGATGAAGTGGTGAATGAATTGGTGAAAGTTGATGTTGTGGTTCTGGTGGTGGTGTTGGTGGTTTACTTGGTTTTTGAACTGGTTTCTTCTTTAACAAAATTTTCAAACCCTTTGCTCTTGGAGTAGCAACTTTCTTTCTTGCTGATTGTTTCTTCCTCCCACTAGATGATGGAGGTGTTTGAGATTCTATCACATGTTCAGGAGACGGAATGTACACATCATCATCCTTCTCCTCTCTCCTATTTCTTTTAAGCTGCTTTTCTTTCTCAATTTCAGCTTGAATTCTTTTCGCACGTTCTATTTCATCAATCTCTTCATCAGACGAACTTGAAGAGCTTTTATCACTATCATCACCTTCATCACCGGCTGCTAGATCTTTATTGATAGCTTTTAACAACTTTGCAGACTCAGGAGTCAAACTAACTTGATCTCCTTCAACATTACCTTGTGCTTCAGTTTCAGCTTCAGCTTTAGGTTCATCTTCATCTGGTTCATCAACAAGCATAGTTTCAACCTTTTTCTTTTGACGTTTTCGCTTAGGTTGAGAAGATGAGCCTTCTTCCTCTTGAACTTTCGGAGTTGCTTTTCTGCTTCTCTTCTTTTTCTCTTCTTTTAAGAACTACTCGTTGCGAGATTCTCTGAAATCTTTAAGAACTTTCAGCTCATCAGCATAACTTTTTTCCTTCATTTCTTCTTCATTCCTCCAGTTCTGATGATTGATTGGATCTGGATCTTGATAATTCTTGTCTTTGATGAAGCCAAAGAATTCAACTTTCGACGATGGCTCTGGATGGTTTGGATGATATCTACCCAACTGCTTCAAAGACTCATTATCCATATGATATAATACCAACAGATCATTGTTTTCATTTCGCTCCAATTCAGGATACGCGTGATCTATCATCATCTGAATAAAACATGGATACACCGAAGTCTTGATCTTTGAAGTTACATTTTCCACCATATAGTGAAACACAATCTTCAAAAAGTTGTACTTCTTGTTAAGCACGAGAGCTGTCACCATGTTCATTTGATAGTCTCTCATCACATCGTAACCTCCTTTCCTGTGACTGAGAGCAAGTAGTACAGAATGGATAAGAAACTTGTAAAGCCTTGGGAAACACGCTTTTAAATAATTTGCCTTGTTTAGTGGACCATTGTAGCCCAACCTCAACATGCATCCCTTTACCATCCTTTCCAGAAACTTCGTAGGAGAATCCTCATCATCTGGAAAATTTATCACCTCTCTAACAAGCTGCTCGGTTATAATTATCGGTTTGTCTTGGCCATTTACGTTCACAATTGAATTTATTGTCTTGTCTGCATCCTCATATGTTGCATTCTCCCAAGAACGTTTAATGTGAGATCTGAATACCAAGTGTTGGTTCGTCAAAGCTTTCTGGATTGGCAATCTCTCCATGAACTCCAGAATTCCTGTGAATCCGGCCATCTTTGGTATCTCCTTATCGTACACACAACAAGTGTTGTGCAGTGGATCAAACAACACATTCGACGCTTGAAAAATAACAACATACAATCAATTTCAACACTTTGCAAATTTTCAAACCAACAACTCATTCAAACGAAATTACACTACAAACGGAATTACAGTTTATACAAACTAAATCACTTTTCAAGCTGAAAGACAGATTCAAACGAAATCATAAATGACAGTTTGAAGCGGAATTACAATTTGAAACGAAATCATACTTCATGCTAAATAACCAGTTCAAACGAAATTATATCTTTAAACGGAATACCATTTTCAAACGAAATTACAGTTCAATCTGAATGGCATTTTGATGCGAAATTATCCCTTGACACGAGATTACCAATTGAAACGGAATACATATTTCGTTTGAAATCCACTTCTAATTTCGTTTGAAACGGACAATACCAATCAATAAAAATTTCATGAACTTATGATCAAATTGATGATCTGGGTGTGTTATTCAGTTAATTCCGAGCACAAACACATGTTTTTTCATTCAATTTTGACCACAAAATCGTCCTAGATCTAAGTCCAAAGATACGGATCTATCATCTTCAAACGAAAACATGTGATTCAGTTCAAATTGATACCCTAGATCTTATTTACTACTCATTCCGAGTTCAAGGGTATGTTAAATAGTCAACAATCATCACAGATATACCCTAGATCTAACATTTTATCTACTGTTAGTCGCCGACATATGAAAACAGTTCATATCTGAGTCAAATCATCAAGATCTCCTACCTTTCCCATGATAATAGTTGTGTAAACCAACTATAATCAAGATTCAGTCAACAAATGGGCAGAGTAACGACTAGAAATCGATGAAATCTGAATTTCGTTCGAAATCGCTATGAACGAGCCTTTGAAATGAAATCAGAAATATGAGTCGTTCAAACGAAATCACACCCCTATTTATAGACGGGGTAATTCCGCATGGAATAAGCACTGATGTGTTTCAAGCGGAATTACTTTTAAAACGGAAATCCAGTTTCAAGCAGAATTATGTGTTCAAGCGGAATTACCTTTCAAGCTGAATTGCATTTCAAACGGAATTATCATTTCAAACAAAATTAATTACAACTTTTTTTAATTTTTTTAACTCTTTGAGAATTTACCGACACACCCAGTTAACCAAGTCCAAGCTAATGACCTTGGTCAACGGTTTAGCCTGCCAAGTCCAAGTTAATGACCTTGGCTGACCAGATTATGAAGATGCTGATTTTTCGAAACAATTTTAAGTTCAAATTAATGAACTTTTTGAACTTTTATACAATTACCCATCACTTTTTCAATCTTCTGCTTACCCAACCCTCATGATCCAGACATGTTCAGCACATAAGACTTTGATCATCTGATCCCCAACGTCAGTTGTTGAAAATAAGATGAAATGCAAATCTTTTTGGATTTTTGAATATGATAAGCAGTAAACTGTACACACAATATTTTTGTGAGCGTGTTAGGGGATCATATCAGCTACCGACAAGACACAAGCACCGTTAAGCTTTGATTATATTTTCAGTATTAAACAATTTGCTTTGATTGCCGATATAGTGATCCTCTTAAATTTTCACACAATTTTCAATCTATTCGGGATACGGATTAAGTGTTTTAAGATCTTGACTTTTACACACGTACCACCTCAGAATATACTCCCGTATCCAGATCACTATATTCAGTCTTACAGGTGAATGTACACTAATGATATCTGTAATGGGGTGAATGCGAGACTGTGAGAGCTCAGGCTAGAACTTCCGTTCGTACAGAGAGATGACGACTCGACTTTCGGTGGGTTCCCTTTAGGGAATCTTTTTTACAACAGCACATGATTAGCATTTTGCAATGTTTCATCATTTTTTATGCTGAGGGGAGGCTTTATGAATAAAGCTGTGTAGAGTATTATACGAGGACTAGGTTATTGCTTCCGCAAAATTAGAAGTCCTGGTATAATACCCAGATATCATCACGTACAAAGACCTAGTATGTCAGAAATAGGACCTTTCAAACGAGATTTAAGGGGTTACCTATATATCCTGGAGATGTTCCCCACGTAAAAGCAAGTTATTTTTTTGTTTATATCCCAAACAAATCTACTAAATGTATTAAAACCTATCGACACATCATCTGCAAGACTGTTTAACAACTTTTAAACTTCACAATTCTTTATCGTACTGTATCTGTGTTAGTGCACTACATCTGTTGATTACGTCTAGAGTGTCTAGGATCAGGTCTTACATTGTATTGTATAGCTTAGGGCACGAAATACGAGAAAACAGGAGTCTGTATGTTGTTTATGAGCTAGGTCCGCTTATAGGGACATCAGTTTATAGGTTCGCTCGTATGACATTGTGGTCCGCTTATGTGGACTAATGTGGTCCGCTCTTATGGTCATGTGACACATAAGCGGACCCAATCATCTATATATAAGGGATGTTAGAGCGGATCTGTAGTAGTTGTTGTTGGATTCCACGTCGAAGCTCTGCCGGTGTGAAGATTGAGCTGTAAATCGTTTTAAATCAATAAAACAAGCAGTTAGGGAGAAGAACAAGCTATTTCTACTTGTGTTTCTTATTATTCCGCATCTGACACGCAAGAGATAACCTCTGAACGACTCGTTCGGGTCAGCAAACGATCCTACAAGTGGTATCAGAGCTTGGGAGGAGGTTTTCTGGAGATTGTAGTTGTTTTTCATTGTTTCTTCTTACTTCTACACCTTCTTTTCTCATTTCCAGGAGATTTCACGGTCAAATTTCGTTCAAAAACTCACAGATTGTGTATTATCATACAAAGACAAACCCTTGAAAGTTTCAGGCCAAAATACAGCTTAAAAATGGGTCAAATCATGTTCGAATTGTGGTTCGCTTTTTCGGTCATCTGAGAGGTCCGCTTATTTGACTGTATCAGGTCCGCTCATCCGTATAGATTTGTTACTGGTCCGCTCCAAAATCATTTCTGGTCCGCTCCAAAAGAAGTTCTTGGTTCGCTCCAGAGTACACTTCAGGTCCGCTTATCTGTCAAGACAAGTCCGCTCCAAATTCATTGTTGGTCCGCTCCAAAGAACACTTTCCGGTTCGCTTATTTGGATTTTTCTGGTTCGCTTATAAGGGTTCGCTCCAAAGTACACTTCCCTTTTGTGAACATCTGGTTCGCTTATCTGTTTAGTGTTGGTTCGCTTGTGTGTACAATTCTAGTTCGCTTATTCGATCAGTTGGGTTCGCTTATAAGTCAGTATGGATTCCAAGTTCTACAACGCGTTTGCATCATCGACTACTCCAGCCGCGATTGCTCAAGCAATGAATTTAGAAAACGAGACGGGAACAACTCAAAAGCCCCCTAGACTGATGAGCATTGAGGAGTATTATGGATGGAAGGATCGGTTTGAAAATTGGGTTCAGGCCAATCATCTCAGATCGTGGGAGTGCATATTGAAGAAGTATACTTTGGCTCGAACAGATTTGCAAGTTGTTAAAGAGATATCCGAATTTACTGATCAAGAAAGAGCAATGTATAGAGCCGAGAAAATGATGATCAGTTTGTTGCAGCAGGCGATAAAAGAAGATATATTCATTTTGTTACAGCACGACAAAACTACTAAGTCAATATGGGATGCTCTTAGAGTTAAGTTTGAGGGAAGCGAAAACATGATAAAAAGCAAGAAAGCTCTACTAAAGAAAGAGTTCGATTTGTTTAGTAGTTTGCCGGGAGAGGATACTAAAAAGTTAATCGAGAGATACTGTCACTTGGTGCGATCACTGTCTATGTTGGGAGTTGAAAAAGGTCGTGAAGAGTGGGTAGATAAGTTGGCGGACGCGTTACCTCAGAAGGAGTGGGGAACGTATTTGATGATGTTGAAGAATACTGGTGTGTACGATGGGTTGACAATCTCACAGTTTATTGAGAAAATCGAAAGTCAGGATCTTGAACAGCAAAAGATCGCGAGGATGAACAGTCCGAGTGGTCAACAGGATGTGAAAATGTACTACAGGGGTAGTGTTCCAGCCACTGAGTCTGAGAGAAGCCCGAAAATTCAAACTGCTTTCAGTGCTGGTGATTCATCGAATAAAGCTGATCAGGGTTCGAACAATAGTAGCAGTGGGTTTTCATCATTTCCGAGTGTGAATCCAAAAGAGACAAACAAAAATTTTCAGTCTCAGGGAACAAAGACCGGAAATGGATACGTGATTCAATGCAACATAGCTCTCTACCTTCCAGAAGGTCAAAGCTTCTCTGAAGACACTGCTAAAGATCACATGGCACTTCTGGGTTCAGTTCTGTTATCCTATGAAGGACTTGTTGCTGGTCGAATCGGAAATCCTATGCTTACTAAAGAGGATTACGATCAAATAGACGCCGAGGAAATGGAACTAATGGATATTAAATGGTGTCTCGCAAGTGTTCTTCGTCAGGCTGAGAAATTCAAAACCATCACCGGGAGAAATGACTTTCTAGATGCTCATGTATCAACTTTAGGTTTTGATAAATCTAAAGTTACTTGTTTTCGATGCAGGGAGAAAGGCCATTTCAAATGGGAATACAAAGGAAGAGAAGCTAGCGGAGCACAGAATCCATCCGGGAAAGATGATTACTACCGCAAAGCCATCTATCAGCAAGTCGGTCAATCACAAGAACCACAGACGGCTCATGGTAGAGAGATTAAAGATCCCAAGAGAGCATGTTTGGTAGATTTCAGCTGGAGTGATTACATATCATCTGAAGGCAAAGCAGCACGCATTATCGATCAAGATGATGAGAAACTACCAGAAGGTTTCAGTTGGGATATGTTTGTGGATGAGAAGGGAG
This sequence comes from Helianthus annuus, assembly GCF_002127325.2. NCBI lineage: Eukaryota > Viridiplantae > Streptophyta > Magnoliopsida > Asterales > Asteraceae > Helianthus > Helianthus annuus. The sequence continues at coordinate 68,554,699 of NC_035439.2, read as the reverse complement.
AGTTCAAAGTGTTCATTGCCAAGATCGTCCGAGAGCCAGATTTGTTTGCTACTTGGATGAGATCTATCGGGGAGAATGTGAAAAGTGAAGATGAAAAGTCTGTGTCAACTGATGAAGGTTCAGATAGTACTGATAAACTTTCAGAGAGATCTGGAGAAATTTCAGAAAGTTCAAATGAAAGTTTACAAAGTTCAGATGAAGATGTACAGAATGAGTTTATTTCAGAAAAGGCAGTTGTTTTTGATAAAACACCATCTGATTCTAGTGAATCAAATGATGATTCTGATAAATCTGTAAAATTTGATCAATCACCGGATCACAGTAACAGTGATGATGAGGAAGAAAAACATATAAATGTTGCCAAATCTCATCTTTCTCCTGAAAGTTTTCATTTCTATTTTGCAGATCGAATAGAGAAACTAAAGGAGAAAAGAGCTGCTAAAGAGCAACAGAAGGAATCTAAAGGTGATGTTTAGAATGTTGAAGGTGTTGCTGAGAAGATTACCGAGGTTGAGAAAGAAGAAGAAAAGGTGATTGAGGTTGTTAAAACAATTGAAATTGAGAAGATTGTTGAAGTCGTCAAGCCTTGCGAGAAGTGTTTAGAAGCATGCAAAGAATGTGCTGCAAAAGACGACATTATTGCTGAGTATGAGAAGAAGAAGGAGCAGTTACTGTTCAATCTCAACTATGTGAAAGAATCATACGATGTCTTGAACAAAACAGTAACTGGTCTCCAAAAGACAAACTCAGAGAGAGAGCAAGCACTGACGATGATGAATGCTGTTATGATGACAAAGCAGAAAGCAATAAATTTCTACATCGAAGAGAGTGCTAAGTGGAAGCAAGAGTTGGAGACAGAAAATATCGAGAATGAGAGAATTAGATGTTTACTGCAAAGTTATTCTAGTTCTGATTATCTCATTGACCGTATTTACCCAACTGTTGCAGGTATGGAAGCTTTTAAAGATGAGAAGCCGAAAGAAAAGAAAGACTGTGGTAAGAAATCGACTGTTAGTTATAACAAATGTCCGCCTCCGATTTGGGATGGTTATTCTCCTAGGAGACCAAATGAGTAGCAATTGGAAAAAGCAGTCAATATAAAGCTTAAAACCGACACAACTGACGTTTTACTAGATAACATTGATGTCACGTATACCTCGTCCGATACTGATCATGAGTCTGAATTAATCAAAAAGGTGGTCGATCAGGTGTTGGATACTGATGAGGAGTCTGAGTCGAAATCTGGGTCTGGAAAGTCAAAGTCAGTCAACAGGGAAAATTTGTCGGTCAAACGATCTTATAGTAAAGAATTTTTATTATCAAAGGTAGATTTGAATGATGAAACATTTGAAATTGTTTACACTTTGAATGGTTCTGACAAATTGTATTACAATAAAGAGTTTCCAATAATGATTATTAAAATGGAACTAATAAACAAAACTTTCAAACTAATAGAAATTAATATTCCAGAATTAAAAGTTTTGAAAAATCTAAAAAATATACTTCTAGAGTTCAACAACGTATAAATAAGAAAAAGGGCAACAATTCTGGTCCTGGTTTTCAAAAGAAACCTAACCAGAATCGGAGCTACAAAAAGAAAGGTCTTGGTTTTGTTCCACCAGAGAATGACAAAAACATGAAGAATTCTAAAACAAAAACTGAATTTTTTCAGGTGGAAGTGCTGAGGAAGAACAGCAGAAACCGTTCTGGAGACAGTCAAACAAGGAGTTTCTTGCTGAGAAAAAGAAGAATGGAGCTGATATTTGTTATCAAAGAGAAACTCGTACCTGTTACCGATGCAATGAAGTTGGTCACATTGCATGGAATTGTACAAAGAACACCAACACAAAACAGGGAGTTTCTCAGAAAATGAAAGAGAAAGTTGTTGATATCGAACCACCAACCAATAGGCCTAAAATTTTTGAGAATTCAAAATTTGAGGTTGGTGAGTGTTCAAAGAAGAACAAGTATGAGAAGAAAGGAAAAGACAACCAGGTGTGGGTTGAAAAGAAAGGAGATGTGAATGTCGGCGATGAATCTGGTTCCACAAAGCCAGAAGAGCCACAGGTTGAGAAGAAGATTTTAGTGAATGATGAGGAGTTTCCATCATTGAAGTTTGAGGAAGTGAAGAAGAAAGTGGGAAAAACTGAGATTTCGAATCAGTTTTACAAAGAAAAAGATGAATTTGATGTCGAGAAAACATTCAATGGGAATGTTAAAAAGATTTTTGGGAAAATGTTGAGCGGGAGAGCTAAGGGGTAAAAGATTTTTATGCAACGAAAAAGGCAACATACTCTCCTACTGCTCAAGAGCTGAAATCCATCAAGTCTGAGAAGACTTGGATGTAAGTCTGCTTCCCATGATAGTCTTAGGACTTTGCCGGAGATCCCAAGTTTATATCGTGGATCAGGAATCGGCATTATTCTAGTGTTTGAATAGTTTGTTTGAAAGAATTTGAATAGTGTTTTGGATTTTACAGGTTTAAGGACTACGCCGGAGCTTCCAGGTTGATAATTGAGAAGCAGGAATCGGCATTTTTCTGAATAATTCGACAAGTGGTAAAAAGGTTTCTGTAGATGTTTAATTCCTACAGTAAAACCTACAAGGGGTATTTTTTGATCTAAAAGTGGTATTTGTGGTTATACTTTGAAGAGGTTACATTTACAAGTGGTACAGTGATTCTGAACTGCAAATGGTAAATCAGGGACATTAAGTTGTACTTGATTTACTATTCATATGAGATTGATAAACAAGATGATGAACCATATCCCCATGCTTTATAAGTGGTAAAATTAAAAGTGGAAAACACAAACTCATTTTCCGGAAAAATCATTTCGATTAAAACAAACTTAAGTGTTTTGAGATCTAAATGAGAAAATGGTTTGTTGAAAGGGGGAGTTCAGATTGTTTATGCCTAGTGAATGGCGATTTGATGTGATTCGATGTCAGTTGTCAAGTTTCTGTACAGTTTGTTTTACTTTTCATGTTTCTAGTGGGTCAAGAGTCTAGAAGTTTTCAAATTTTCTTTGAAATGTGTTTGCATTTTAGGGGGAGTAGGGAAATTTCAGAAAATCCAAAAACATTAGAAAATTTGAAAAAGACAAAAACATGATAAAATTCAAAAATGAGTTCGTTGTGAAAAGAGGAAATGATAGTACATCGGTAGGCTGTCACAACATGCTAAAGAAATGTAAAGATAAAATGTGATAAACAATCTCACTGAGGATATGCCAGTAGGTTTTTACACATTTAGTAAATTGTGACGAGATATAAACTAAATTTCAAACTTGCGTGTTCTGTGGGTTAACACAAACTTGGATATATAGGTAACCCCTGAAATCTTGTTTGATAGGTCCCTTATTCTGAGATACTAGGTCTTTATGCTCAGTGATATCTGGGGTATTATCCCGGGACTTCTGCTGTATGGAAGTACTGACCTAGTCCCCGGATAATGCTTTCCGCAAATGCTTGAAACACAGCATCGCCCTCAGCAAGCTGATGAAACAATAAAATTGATAGTCGCTGCTGTTGTAATCAAAAGATCCTCTAAAGGGGACACACCAAAAGTCGAGCCGGCATCTCTCTGCTGAACGGAAGTTCTGACCTGAGCTCTCACGGTTTCGCATTTAACCCCTGAACAGATATCATCTGTGGTATACTCACCTGTAAGACTGAATATTGGGATTTGGATACGGGAGTATATTCAAGTAGTGGGACACACGGATAAGTTTAAGTTCTTAAGACATTAATATCGTATCTCGGATCAATTGAACTTTGTGTGAAAATTTCAGTGGATCAATATACTGACAATCTAGGTGAATTGTTTAGAACTTAAAATGAAATCAAGCTTAACGGTGTTAGTGACATGTCTCATAAACTGATATGATCCTCTTACACGAACTCACAAAAATATTGTCTGTAAATATTTTCTTTACTGTATTACAGGTTTCTTTATTTCAAAATCCAAAAAGATTTTCAGTGTGTTTTAGCATAAATTTTTGAAAAAGTCAAAAAGATTTTCGACAACTGACGTTGGAAAACTGATTTTCAAAATTCCGAGTGCTAAACATGATGAGCAGCATTTGAGGGGGAGTGTTTGTGTAAATCTAAATGTTTTTACTAATCTAACCTTTTTATGTGGTTCATCATAGAGATTTGAGGGAGTCTGTTAGTTGTTACATATGAGGGGAGTCAAGTGTTAGTGCATAATTTTGTTAAATGTGTGTGAAAGAAATTTATTTCTGGGTTGAGATTGTGCAGGTAGTCAGGTTTTGATTCTGGATATGTGTTAGAAAGCCAGGTTACTATTCCTGAGGAATCTAATTGAAGAGAGCCAAGTTTCGATCCTGGAAATCAATCTCGAAATCGCTGATGCTGATGAACTTAAGGAATCAAGAGATCTGATCAAGAGAATTAGATTGTTTTAAAGACAGGCAAAGATCCTGAAGATGTTACTGAAGAACAAAAGAATGCCAGTAAATCGAGAGGGGAGTCTGAAGATTGAGAGAAGAAAAAGCCCAGAGACTGATATAGACTGAAGATGTGAAGACACAGTTTTGTGGTGACGACTTCATCAACATCTGAGGGGGAGTCTGTTAGTGCACTACATATGTTGATTACTTCTAGAGTGTCTAGGATCAGGTCTTACATTGTATTGTATAGCTTAGGGCACGAAATACGAGAAAACAGGAGTCTGTATGTTGTTTATGAGCTAGGTCCGCTTATAGGGACATGAGTTTATAGGTTCGCTCGTATGACATTGTGGTCCGCTTATGTGGACTAATGTGGTCCGCTCTTATGGTCATGTGACACATAAGCGGACCCAATCATCTATATATAAGGGATGTTAGAGCGGATCTGTAGTAGTTGTTGTTGGATTCCACGCCGAAGCTCTGCCGGTGTGAAGATTGAGCTGTAAATCGTTTTAAATCAATAAAACAAGCAGTTAGGGAGAAGAACAAGCTATTTCTACTTGTGTTTCTTATTATTCCGCATCTGACACGCAAGAGATAACCTTTGAACGACTCGTTCGGGTCAGCAAACGATCCTACAATCCGTCTAGCTGATGTACTATCATTTCCCCTTTTTACACTAACTCTTTTTCAGTTTTTCAATGTTTTTGGATTTTTCAGATTTTTTAATGTTTTTGGATTTTGAAATTTTATCGTATTTTTCTGCAAACTTTCTCCCCCTAAAAATAAAGACATATTTTTGTGTTTTTGTTTTTATCAAATGCAGAAAATAAACTGTACAAATAACTTGACAACATGACGCGGATCACATCAGATCGCCGCCCTCCTCGGCTTCACATTCAACAACCCTCCCAGAAAGCAAATTTTTCATCCCATTTAATTTCAAAAGATAGTTAAATCTCTTTTTGTCAAGTGGTTTGTGTAAAAATCAGCCCTCTGTTCATCGGTGTGTATATGTTCTATCTGAATCAATTTCTTCTCGTGACAATCACGGATGAAATGATGTCGGATTTCAATATGCTTTGTTTTAGAATGGTGAACCGGGTTTTTCGTTATGTTAATCGCTGCTTCATTGTCCACAAATATGGGCGTGTCCAAGAATTGCAAACCAAAGTCTCGCATCTGCTGTTGGATCCAAAGGATCTGAGAGCAACAGCTTGAGGCCGAAATGTATTCAGCCTCGCAAGTAGAGAGCGCTACTGAGGTTTGTTTCTTGCACTGCCAAGTGACTAGTCGAGTTCCGAAGAACTAACAGCCTGCAGTGGTGGACTTAGCATTTTGCTTGCAGCTACCAAAGTCCGAATCAGCAAAACATGTGAGAGAGAAGTCACCCGATCTAGGATACCACAAGCCGGTGCTTGGGCAGCCTTTCAAATACGGTAAAATCCATTTCATGATTGTCAGGTGTGACTGCTTTGGGCTTGACTGATAACGGACACATAAACATGTCGGATACATGATGTCTGGGCGGGAAGCAGTAAGATACATCAAGGATCCAATTATCGACCGATACAACGTCTCTTCCACTTTTTCTCCACTCTCATCTGGGCAAATCCCGTGATTCTGAGCTAGGGGGTTGATGCTGGACTAGATTGAGCCATGTTGAACTTCTCCAGAACATCGTTCACATATTTAGTTTGATGAATGAAGATTCCTTCGGGAATTTGCTCCACCTGCAGCCCTAGGAAGAACTTCATCTCCCCCATCGAACTCATCTCGAACTTTTTCTTCATAACATTCTCAAAATCTTTACATAAATCGTCATTTTTCGAACCAAAAATGATATCATCGACGTAAATCTGCATGATCAATAGATGCCCTGCAACCTCTTTGGTAAACAACGTACTATCAACTGTCCCTCTGATGAACCCGTTGTCCAGCAGGTATTGGGAAAGCGTCTCGTACCAGGCTCTCAGGGCCTGGTGTAAACCATAAAGCGCTTTATCCAGAAGATAGACTTTGTTTTTGTGTACTGGGTCTGTGAACCCCGGCAATTGTCCAACGTACACTTCTTCCTTGATCTTGCCATATAGGAATGCAGACTTGACATCTAGTTGGTATACTTAGAATCCTTTCCAGGACGCGAATGCCACGAAGATTCTTATTGCCTCGAGTCTAGCAACCGGTGCATATACTTCCGTGAAGTCAATGCCTTCCTGCTGACTGAAACCCTGTACAACCAATCGTGCTTTATTCCTAACGATCACTCCTCTATCATCCCTCTTCCATTTAAAAACCCACTTTGTCTTAATCAGCTTTTGATTCTCAGGGAGATCTACCAATTTCCATACTCCCAGTTTCTCAAACTGCTGCAACTCTTCTTGCATAACGTTCACCCAGCTCTCTTCAGTTAAAGCTTCCTTATACGTTCTGGGTTCAATCTGTGAGATAAAACACTTAAGTGAGAATTCTTCCTGTAAAGGAGCAACAGATGTATAAAAACAAGTAAGTGCTCTGTTGATCTGATCCCTCGTCTTTACTCCGCTCTGAAGATCACCGATTATCTGCTCTGAAGGATGATAAGACAAAGTTCTTGGCATTGCAGTGTCAGGTACATTAACTTCCGATTGCAAGTTCGTGATGTCTTGATCACCGGTATGATCCTCAGCTTCTGTTCTTGCAACATCTGGTTCCTTGTCAAAAGTCGGACCGTCTTCCGATTCTGAGTCGTCAGAATTATCAAATGTTGGAGCTGGTTCCTCTGGATCTTCGTGTGTCGTTCCACTTGGACCGGCCTCGTGATCATTAGTACCCACGTCGGGTTGAGAAACTACCAACAGTCTTGGCACCTGATCTTGTGAACTAGATTGATGCTGTTGGTATAACAGTACGAGTTCCTCGATACTTGGCTCAGTCGGAAGTTGGAAAGACTCCCAGAGTTTGTCATAATCGAACAGGAATCTTTGTCCGGGAAGTTGTGGTGGAGCTGTATGCGTCTGACAATCTACATGCTGAACTTGAATTGCCTTCCCCAGGCACGGAACGAACACCCTCTTCAGCGGGCTCGCGTAACCTACAAAGAAACCCTCATTAGATTTAGCACCAAACTTGCCATCAGGATCTATAAAGGTACATGGAGATCCAAACGCTTCTAAAAACTTCAAATTCGGCTTATAACGATGAAGAAGTTCAAAACACGTTTTCTTGTATTTCTTCACTGTGAGGACTCGGTTTAGTGTATAACAGGCTGTTGCCACTGCTTCACTCCAGAAAAATATTGGCAACTTGGAATCGGCAAGCATTGTTCGAGCTGTTTCAATTAAGGTACGATTCTTTCTTTCAGCTACACCATTTTGCTGTGGAGTGTATGGTGCACTAAATTCATGAAGAATCCCTTTCTCATTACAGAACTTGAGCATGAGATTATTCTTAAACTCCGTTCCATTGTCACTTCGTATTCTCCTGATCGGCAATTTGTAGAGCGTTTCCATCTTCTTGAATAGAACCATCAACGATTCAAACGTTTGGTCTTTTCTTTCCATGCACACCACCCAAGAAAATCTAGTGAAGTCATCAGTGACTACCAGACAGTATAAGTCTTCACTGATACTTTTCACATTAACCGGCCCAAAGAGATCCATGTGGTGTCTCTCGAGCGGTACTCTGATTGAATTCAGCAACTTCTGCGGGTGTGTCTTCTTTGTCTGCTTTCCCTTCTTGCACTCTACACAATCATCATTTAACTGAAAACTTTTAAGATTCACACCTTCAACTAAATCATTGTGTACAAGAAAGTTCATTTTTCTAACATGAATGTGGCCCATCTTTCGATGCCACATTATCGACTCTTTTTCTGTTGCCTTTGTTTTTGTCACAAAACACTGTTTTTTATGATCTGTTGTTGTTGCGACACTTATATCGAGAACGTACAAGTCATTTTCTCGGGGAGCTCGCATCAACACCATCTCCTCAGGAATTTTGAAACCAGGTTTTATGATTAGACATTCGTTTTTAGTAAAGTGTACTGTAAAAGATTTGTCACAGATCTGTGAGATACTCAGCAGATTGTTTTCAAGTTCGATTATATAGTTCACTTTATCAAACGTAATGACTCCATTCGTTAGAGTCCTTTGACCAACTATCCTACCACCCTGATTCCCAGCAAATCCCACATATCCTCCATTGATAGATTTGACGTTATAGAGCAAAGCTAGCATTCTAGTCATGTGCCTTGAAGCTCCGCTGTCCATTATCCACTTCGAGATTATCGACCTCGGAAGCCCCTGCACATGTTAAAGAAACTCATTCAAACAAAGATGCCCATGATTTCTTAACAGCTGAAACACTACCAAACACAATATCGCATGTTACATCAACTTTTGGTATGTTAAAAATGACATTTGGAATCACAGGTTTAGGTTTTGGTTTTAAATTTCCCTCTTTGATTGGAGGAAACTCCTCAAGCAGCTTATCTAGTTCAAATTCAAGCTTTTCAACATCATCTTTAAAAACTTTTGTTTTAGTTTTTAAAACACTCTCCATCTTTTTCTCTTCAACTGATGATTTTGATTTTGCTACCCAAGATTGATTCTCAAAAACTTTCATTTTTGGATAAATCTTTGAAGTCTTATGGGCTTTCGAAGATTCGCCAACCTCAAAAGTTGATTTTGGCTTTTCTTCGGACTTCAGAGATTCACCTCTCTTCAAAATACGAACCAGTGAAATCATTGGTTTTTTACCCTTGTTATCAGTTGAAGTTTTAGATTTCAGTTTTTACAAAACAGGTTTTTCAAGCTTTTTCATGCATTGCTTGGCCATATGACCAATTTCACTGCAGCGGTAACAAATTCTTTTGTCATATTCGACAAAAGTTGATTTGTATGTCCCTTCTCTCAACTTCTTTGCTGCATTGAAATCATCAATGGCTTTTTTACTGAAAATGTATTCTTTTTCCTCAACAGTACTCTTACCAGCAACAAACACATCTCCTAACCTCTCCTTTGGTTTAACCTTATTTTTTGCCATCTTCTTTTCAAAACCAACACCTTTCTTTTTCAAGTTGTTACCCTGTCTTTTGTTTTGACCATGATTACCCACCGACCCTTTCTTTCCAAAGTTGTTAGGTTGTTGAGTTACAAAAGACTTTTTAGGTTTTGAAAAAAATGTGTTGTTGTTTACTTCTGAAATGTCAATCTCGACCAATTTAAACACCTTTTCAACATTCTCAATTCTTGCATTTTGTATCGGATACTCAAAATCAAAGTAAAGTTTGTCAGTTCCAACCATTGTGTAAACCACAATGATCGAATCATCATTCGTGACTTTATCTGATTTTGGTATAAATCTGTCCAAGAAGTTACCATCTTCTTCAGAATCAGAAATGGAGTTCTCAACATGAGTTTTCACAATCTCAAACTCCGAGTTATCACTCTCTTCGTCTAACACTTGGTCAACAACGGTCTTGATCACCTGTGACTCATTGTCAGTGTCGGACGGAGAGAATGTAACATCAATACTCTCAGGCAGCTCATTCTTAATGGTTCTCAGTTTGAGGTTCAAAGCAGCTTCCACCCCATCTGGATACTTCTGAGTGTAATGATTCCACATTGGGGGTGGAACACCGTTAAAGACAGGTGTTGCATCTGGTTGTTTCGGGACAATCTGATCAATCACATATGAAGATGCAACATAACTCATCAACTTCTTATCAATTCATTCATTCTCAATTTTTGTTAACTCTAATTCCTTTTTCAATGAAGCAATCGTGTCCAAATGAAAGTTGATTTCTATTTGTTTATCAAAAACTGTTTATTTTAACAATCTTGTGGCTTTATCGTTTTCAAGACTCTCTTTTTGAATCATTTTGATAGATCTAGCCAACGTGTCATAAGCTTCTTTTACTTCACTTAGATCAAATTTAATCTCATCAGTGTATTGTTTCAATTCCTGACACTTTTTGTCTTTATCAAGACATTCCATGCATGGTTTTGAACGGTTTTTGCATGAAGTTTCAGACATTGAATCAAATTTTTTCAACAATCTTTTCCTCTTGATCAATATTAACATCCTGTTTACCGACACCATCAGACTCTGACTCAGACACTCCTTCTGATTTGATCTCCTCACTATCAGATTTCCCATCAGACTCCTTTTGACCTGACTCTGTTTTTGTGACAACTCGTATTTTGAACCCGTCTTTGTAATAAATGTATGACGTATGTGAACATGTTGTGATTATATGAGCTGTGAATTGTTATGTGCATGTATGTATGTTATTGAATGACACACAATCCGAACGCACAGCACAAACCCGAACCCAAGTCGCACAAGCCCTTTTGGGGCCGCATTGCTTGTAATCAGACCATAGGGCGGCCCATGGTTGAGTCCGGCCCATCCTCTACTCGTATACATTTAGGGTAGGGCAACTACCTCACACTTTTTACAACACACAATACACACACAAGAACTCGAGCTCTCTCTCGTCCCTTTCTCTCTCGAAGCCGACGGCACCCAAGGCTCACAGTTTGGATTTGTTCTTGCATCATCTATCAACCGGTTAGTGTTTGGTTATTTGATTGGTTTATGTTGTGTGATTTCACATGTTTTAGAGTTGCATGATAATAAACTAGGGCCGATTCGATTATGTTGATATGCTTGGTCCTCGGATTGATTTGTCATGATGATTTTAGATTGGATGTTTGTTAATCGTCTGATGTGTGTTTATATATGGATGATGTGCACAACTGTTGAGTTAATATGCATGCTAGTAATCGGACCATATCACACGATTTGATAAGATGATGGATACATTGTTTATGTTCTTGATAGATTAGTGTTCATGCTTGAATTAGGGTTATGTAATTGGCTGTAAAACCCTTGTTTGATCGATAATAGTTTTGGTTTAGAAACCGTTACTGTTGATTGATTTCAAATATGGGAACTATTGAATTGATTTGCAAATATTGATTGTAACCGATAAGCATAAAAATCGGGATTTATAAACCTATCGCACAAGACATCATAGTTGCATAAGTCTTGTCAGTCGCACAAGATGTCCACACGCACAAGCAGGTCAGTCGCACAAGCTGACCTGGCCGCACAAGAGGTCCTCAGTCGCACAAAGACCTCTGAATCGCACAAGATGTTTGTCCGTTTGTGTTCGGGCCGTATGTTAATTATTGGGCTGTAGACATGGGCTGGGTAATAGAGCTGATCGCACAAGTCATATGCTTTGTTTAACTGTTTGGGCCGGATGGTAATTTGGGTTGGGCTCATCCGATCGTACAAGACCAGTCGGATCGCACAAGACTTTTATATGGGCCGAGTATGTTATGTTTTGGACTTCTCTTCTATTGGGCTTAAGTATAGTTGGGCCGGGTTAGTGACCAATCGCACAACCCATTGTGGATCGCACAAGCCTTGCAGATCGCACAAGGGGTTGGGCCGATTGTTAGTGAGCCCAATTGTTTAGTCGCACATGTTGAATATGTTAAACACCTGATTAACTGGAAAATGCTGCCATGATCTATACGTGTTTGAAAACGTGTTACTTGTGTGAAACCTACGTGCATTATTTAAGTCAGAACCTGACTCGTATGGTAACCCTGTTAGGACGTGGTTGACCACCTTTAGTTCAAGAAACCCTCTTTGTATATCTGTCGAGCAACCCAAGGTGAGTTCACACAGCCAAGGCATGGGGTTCCCAGGGTGGGAATGGGATTGGATGATTTTTCATGCGTACTTAGTTAATGGAACCTAATGATATAGTCCTCAGGGTGAGGATGGTAATGATAAGATACGGCTAGACTAGTATACCTACTTGAACTGATCTTCGCACACACGCCAAGGGTTGGCTGCGATATTATGACTGATCTTCGCACACATGCCTTAGGGAGGCTGCGAACTATACATACTAAACTTCGCACACATGCCAGGGTGGCCAGCGATACAAATATACATAGTCTAGAATACTTGAGAACTTTCCTTAATCTTCGCATACATGCCGAAAGGGGCCCGCGATGGAAACCAATACTATACATGAACAATGAACGAACATAATACGACTCGTGCTATTACTATTACTGAACTTACTTTCTGTGAACTCGCTCAACTAGTTGTTGAATCTCTGCTGCATGCCTTGCAGGACCTTAGGTATCATATGGAGCTTGCACAAGGAGGAGCGGGTCGTTGTGGACAAGGATTCGTGAATGATTACTAAACACTTATGACATTTCATACGTTAACACTTATGTTTGGGTTTTACTTTAATGCTTCCGCTACACTAAATTATGTTGGTTTGATAAACACTTTTCGTATTGATGGATAGTTATTGCTATTTATTACATGTTCAATATGATTGGTGGCTTGATCCTGGTCAGTCACGCTCCCAAGCGGTGGTACTCCGCGTGTGGGATTTTGGGGGTGTGACAGATTGGTATCAGAGCCATTGGTTATAGAGAACTTGGTTTTAATATGGGAAAACGTTTTTATTAAAACCAGACTATAACCAGAACAGTGCTCTCAACGATCCACAACGACGCTTCGCTCCACGTGCAAGACTCGACATCCTAGGTAATAAGGTTTATGTTTATTGCCGGTATGCTAGAACTATATAGAACTTTGCTCGCATTACGTTTAGATACACATGACTTTATTACATGAGAATACCTACGTGCTTACGCTTTTCTGTCATCGCCCTATTCGCGAACCACTCTCACTTACGTTACTTTTACTATGAAGATCATGTCTGGACGAATTAACATGACTCAAGCCCAGCTAGAGGCTCTCGTTCAAGCTCAAGTTGCTGCGGCACTTGCAGCTGCTCAAGCAGGTAGTATATCCTGTAGTCATAACTCACACTAGGATCTTTAGATCCTACGCTCCTAAACTAGCCCTTGTATTTAAACTTTGCCCTATTCGTACACGATAGGTCAACACGCGCAGCAACCTGTCTGCACTTTTGTCACACCCCCGATTTCCACGTGTTACCGGTGGGCCCGGTGTGGGGTACAGTGACGTAGTTGGCATCGTCATAGACAATCCACACAATATAATAATGCACAGCGGAAGCAGAATAGAAACATTTCAACTTTTAAATAAAGCGTAATAATAAATATCACAGTAGTTGAAATGGATCCACAGGCGGATCAATAAAATAAGATAAAATAATAGTTCAACAGATAAATGTCGTCCGAGTTTGCGAGACTATTGTGGACGCTCTCTAGGAAACAGCCAGCCTATTTCCGTATAGTACCTGCACTTAATCTTTTGGAAAAATACGTCAGTTTACACTGGTAAATACAAATCGACCGACTCATTTTGAAAATGATTTAAAATTTATTTAAATGCACAAGGCATAAATATTTTATTAACTTGGGATAATTATATAATATAAACTTGTGAACGATTTACATGCACTTATATCTCTGGTGGCCCGGGATCTACTGTCCGGGCTAGAGATTTAATTGACACACCACATCAAAGAGTTATACACGACGGGTGTACGCCTACACCCCGTGCTCTGGTCGTGGCCATCTCGTAAGATAATGCCAAGGATATCCGGGACATGGTCAATAACCCCCCAAAGCCTTTAAGTAAGACAAGACTGTTTAAACGAAATCACACAAGCTATTCAAGACTGAACACCCATAGGGAGCAGGACTTGTGCGCCCGATCAAGCGGTATTTTAATTACCGTACCCCAAGCCCGTATAGGGAAAATAAGTCAAAATGTATTTACCTGAGCAAGTATAAGTCACAAACGATAAGTGGTGATAGCTTTTACCGGGCTTCCTAATCTGGAACAAAGGTTTATAATTAACCTATTAGATTCCTAACGGCCTTTTATTTAAGCTTAAGCTTTGACCGGTTAGTTTTAGGAATGATACGGTTTACGCACGATTAAGCGAAAGACCGGATAGAATGTGATTTAGACCCGACAAGTTTGAATACTTGTATAATATGGGTATACTAAATACATTCTGGATTTTGAAATAAAAATGATATTGTTTGACCCGTTTCGGTCAATTTACGCAAACTAGTTACGTAAACCGAACCGAACGCGAAAACGGCGTTACGGGTAGACCAAAGATTCAAATGCAAGTTTCCTGAAGTAATATGCTTAGAATATGATATTATATCAGTAAGTTATGTCCTATATTGCCCGGGATAATTTTAAACTCAATTTATGCCTTAGAAGGGCATTTTGGTCATTTAAAAGATAATAAAAGGGTAAAATTAGAAATCTGAGTTGCGGGTCTGGTTCATACAGTAAATATACTTAATATAACATATTATATCAGTAGGGTATGACCCATATACCAAATATATCATTTAAAACCAAACTATGCACCGTAGGGGTAATTTAGTAATTTCACAAGGGCTAAAAATGCCAAAACTGGAAACCTGAGTTCAAAATATCATACTTACTGTTATTATATGAAAATATGTGGTTTACATCAGTAGGTATAAGTTTTGTGGGTTTAAAACAAGTATAACGCTTACTAAGCGCTTAAAACGCTAAAAATACGATTTAAGGGCGTTTTCGGGTTTTCACAGTAAATCTGAGATTTTTATATTTCCAGAATACTTAAAATAATTTATTCATCATATAAAATCAGTAGAAAAAGGTTTCGGGTCAAACGGAGGTGTAAAACTCTTTTTATGGCTAAAACGGTCAAAACCGACATAAGCCGAAATGGCTAGGTGATCTAGGATCCGTTCAGCCAAAAATTAATTAAAAATCACCAAAATTCCCAGAATATTATATATAATCAGTTGGTAAAAAGTTTCGTGTCAAAATGTGGCCAGAAACGGGTTCTACGCAAAAAGGACCGTTTATGTAAATTTATAATATAGTTTTACGCTAATGGCCATAACTCACAATCTGGACCACCAACTGATCCGAAACTTTCGGTGCAAGTTTATATAATAAAAATAAAGATTTCTATCCTTTCACTTTTCCAAAAAAATCCCGTTTTAAATCAAAAAGGGCAAAATAGTCAACTTTATGCATAAACCGGAAACAAGCATTCGAATAGGCTAAACATAGACTCAATCAACGAAAGTTCCAGAAAGTTTAACTGAAATAATAATAGTCAAAAATACTTTCCAAAACAGATCTTGAACATGCATGTACGAATCCGAATCGATAGTCTACGAAATAATCGTTTTACAAGACTTTCGGTTCCGATTCGTGGCTATACTATAGAGTGTCGAGTTGATGATGATTAAAACACATTTATATATATGTTACAAGTTATTTTCAATGATCAATCAGGTTGCATGTCATCTATATCATTAATCATGTCATTTTTCGCAAAAATCACTTCTGTTGACTTTTTAGAATTAGGTTTGACTCGACATTAAGCATGCATGTAGTGGGAATCAGTTAGTACCCTTTAGAGGGTTTGTTTCCCACATAAATACTAATCTATAACAAGTTTCAATTCGAGAAATTACTGAAAGAAATCCGTTTAATCAGAAAGTCAAAGGTTATGAACACCCAGTTTGACTTTTAGCAATTAACACAACAAGAATGGATCAAAGAACGAATTGAAGGCTTACAAGAGTCCTATAGATGTTAAATGGTCACTAGGAGTCGGCCTTGTTGATCAGAATCCCTCCAGAAAGCTTGCTTGAAGTGTTCTTGAGAGCTCTTGAGAGAATGCTCCTTGTTCTTCACTTGCAAATGATCAAAATGAGATCAATTCTTGTTTTAAATCAGTATTTTCGAGCTTACTGTAGTTGTAGGCTTGCATGAAATGTTATTGGTGATTGTGGAGGCAAGTTACAGCTGTTTGTCACTCAAATTCGGACCCAAATCAACCCAAATTCGATTTTCTGCACCTGATAGTCCCACGCGGCCCGCCTGGGTCTGTCCAGGCGGGTCGCCTGACCTGCTGTTCAGCCAAACATCTTTCAAACATTGACAGCTTTGACCCCTGAACTTGTACGTGATGTTTCGGCTACTTTTCTCGACCCGTAAACCCCCAAACTTGGTTTTTAAGGACCTTAGGACTTTTACCAACATGGTAATGCCCTCGGATAACTTTGCGCTCAACCGAAAAGCCCTGAAATTCGACGTTGACGCTTCTAGTCCCTTAAGTACGGTTTTGGCCATAACTTTCTCATACGTTGACGAAACTTCATGAAATTTTTACCACATATTCTAGTGAGTATATTTTAGCTATACAAAGCTTCGGGTCTGCCAAAAGTTCACTCAGAGGTATAAATTAAACATGTTGACACTTTTGGCCCCTATAGTTTACAATACTTCACTTTTGGGCAATCTCCGCGTCGTATGATCCATGAACCAACCGTTAAAGGTTATAAACATTATGTGGGGTTATCATAGAGCCTATTTATCCATTGTTGACACTTTGGACCCTTACGTTCCATAGTTTTCACTGTTTGTCACTTTTAGTCCCTCTAAAGTATGTTTTCACATAACGGAACCTTATGACACGTGTCAAGACATTATTGGACGAAATTTTTCGAGGTGTTACATCCTCACCCCCTTAAAAGAAATCTCGACCCCGAGATTTAATCAAACAAATGGGGATATTTTTCTTTCATCGTGGATTCCACTTCCCACGTGTATTCGGGACCTCTACGGGCATCCCATTTGACCTTTACAATAGGCACGTGCTTCCTTCGAAGCTTCTTTACCTGTCGATCCTCAATCGACAAAGGTTTTTCAACAAACTTTAGACTTTCGTCTATGTGTATATCTGTATGTGGTATAACCAGTGAATCGTCAGCGAAACACTTCTTCAAATTACAGATGTGAAACACATTATGAATGGCACTAAGCTCTTCTGGCAAGTTTAACTTGTAAGCGACTGCCCCGACACGTTCGATTATCTCGAAAGGTCCTATATATCTCGGGCTCAGCTTGCCTTTCTTTCCAAATCTCATCACACCTTTCCAAGGCGATACTTTGAGCAACACTTTTTCACCCACATCAAAGTGAAAATCTTTGCGCTTAGGATCCGCATAACTTTTCTGCCTATCCCTGGCAGCTTTCAAACGATCACGGATCTGAACGATCTTGTCTGTCGTCTCAAAGACGATTTCTGGTCCAGACAACTGGACATCTCCAACTTCTGCCCAACAAATGGGCGATCTACACTTCCTACCGTATAGGGCCTCAAAAGGCGCAGCCTTTATGCTGGAATGGTAGCTATTGTTGTAGGAGAATTCAATCAGTGGTAGGTGCTTATCCCAACTACCACCTAAGTCGATCGCACATGCTCGAAGCATGTCTTCCAGAGTTTGAATAGTACGCTCACTCTGACCATCAGTCTGAGGATGATAAGCCGTACTGAAATTCAAACGAGTGCCCAACGACTGTTGGAAACTCTTCCAAAAATGTGACGTATATCTAGTATCCCTATCAGAGATGATAGATATAGGTATACCATGTAGCGCTACTATCTTATCAACGTATAATTGAGCTAACATATCTGAGCTATACGTCTCTTTGATGGGTAGAAAATGAGCTGACTTAGTCAGTCTGTCAACTATGACCCATATGGTATCATTTCCCTTTTTCGTTTTCGGCAACTTGGTGATGAAATCCATTGTCACCATTTCCCATTTCCATTTGGGGATCTCAGGTTGTTGAAGTAAACCTGACGGCTTCTGATGCTCGGCCTTGACTTGCGCACAAGTCAAACATTTGGCCACATACTCGGCCACGGACTTTTTCAAACCAATCCACCAGTAGTTTGACTTCAGATCCTGGTACATCTTATCCGCTCCAGGATGAACGGAGTATTTAGAGCTGTGGGCTTCCTGGAGGATAACATCCCGAAGTCCTCCATATACTGGAACCCATATTCGTCCGTTTAGTCGTAACATTCCATCTTTGTCGTGGGATAACTGCTCCTCAGTTACTCCCAACTTTTCTGCAGGATAGTTAGCTTCCAGCACAGCCTCCTTCTGTGCAGCTAACACCCTTTCATTCAAACTATTTCTTATTTCAATGCGCTTGGCATTGATTCTGATCGGTTTAACCCTTTCCTTTCTACTTAAGGCGTCGGCAACTACATTTGCCTTGCCTGGATGGTATCTTATCTCACAGTCATAATCATTGAGAGTTTCCATCCATCGCCTTTGGCGCATGTTCAATTCCTTCTGATTGAACAGATGCTGGAGACTCTTATGATCCGAATAAATTATGCACTTGGTTCCATACAAGTAATGTCTCCATAGCTTTAATGCAAATACAACCGCACCCAATTCCAAATCGTGGGTGGTGTAGTTCTTCTCGTGCACCTTTAGCTGGCGAGAAGCATAGGCAATGACTTTGCCTTTCTGCATGAGTACACAGCCCATGCCAGTATGCGATGCATCACAATACACCACAAATTCCTCTATTCCATCGGGCAATGTCAATACTGGTGCATGGCTCAGCTTCTGCTTCAGAATGTCAAAGGATTCCTGCTGCTTAGGGCCCCAATCAAACTTACTCTTCTTACGGGTCAATGAGGTTAGGGGCGCAGCAATCCTTGAGAAGTTCTCGATGAATCTTCTGTAATATCCTGCCAATCCGAGGAAACTGCGAATCTCAGTAGGAGTCTTCGGCTCCTGCCAATTCATAACTGCTTCTACTTTAGCGGGATCTACTTGGATACCACGCTTGCTAACAACATGTCCAAGGAATTGGACTTCTCGAAGCCAAAATTCACACTTCGAGAATTTGGCATAAAGCTTCTCTTGATTCAGTAGTTGGAGAATACAACGAAGGTGTTTCTCATGATCAGCTTGGCTCTTCGAGTAGATAAGAATGTCATCAATAAAGACGATAACGAACTTATCTAAGTAAGGTTTGCAGACGCGATTCATGAGATCCATGAACGCGGCTGGTGCGTTAGTGAGCCCAAACGGCATCACTAGGAACTCGTAGTGTCCATAACGAGTCCTAAACGCGGTCTTGTGTACGTCTTCATCCTTGACCTTCAACTGATGATAACCTGACCTCAGGTCAATCTTGGAGAAATAACTTGCTCCTTGCAACTGATCGAACAGATCGTCGATCCTGGGTAACGGATACCTATTCTTGATAGTGACCTTGTTAAGTTCACGGTAATCGATGCACAGACGCATCGAACCATCCTTCTTTTTAACGAACAAGATTGGCGCTCCCCAAGGAGATGAGCTAGGTCTGATAAAACCCTTAGCTAATAGATCATCCAACTGCGTCCTCAACTCCTTCATCTCCGTTGGTGCCAATCTGTATGGTGCTCTTGCCACAGGCGCAGTGCCTGGAATGATATCTATCCGAAACTCTACTTGTCTATCCGGTGGCAATCCGGGTAGTTCTTCAGGAAACACTTCAGGATATTCCGAGATAACAGGAATATCTTCAATCTTCGGCTTCGGCTCATCTATGGTAACTTGTGCCATATAAATGACACATCCCTTCTGCATGCACCTGGATGCCTTGAGCATGGACACTCGCTCAGGCAATCCATGCTGGGTATCTCCTTGAATAGTAAGTGACTCACCAGACGGAGTCTTAACTATTACTTGCTTTCTATTGCACAAAATCTGGGCTTGGTTACTGGACAACCAATCCATGCCTATCACTATATCGAATCCAGCTAACTTAAAGGGAAGCAAGGATAGCGGGAAAGAATGATTCCTAATGGATATAACACATCCATCTAGGACAGTTGAGGCGGTTTCTATGGTTCCATCGGCTAATTCCACCTCATATTTCACACTTAAGGTTTTAACAGGAAGGTTCAACAGTTTACAAAACTTATTATCTACAAACGACTTATCAGCTCCAGAATCAAACAAGACTCTAGCAAAAACATCGTTTACAAGAAACGTACCGGTAATGACGTTATCGTCAAGGACTGCTTCCTTTGCGTCCATCTTGAAGACTCTCGCATTAGTCTTCTTTCCTTCCTCGGCCTTCTTTGCAAACTTTGGACAGTTGGGCCGAATGTGCCCTTTCTCGTTGCAACCAAAACACGTTGCATCCTTCATCTTCTTGCAATCCACAGCCTTATGGTCGGTGGACTTGCAGATCCCACATCGCTTCTCCGAAGACTGGGATTTTGTTTCAAACCGACACCTCCCAAAGTGGTGTCTCCTACAAAACTTGCATCTGGGTTTTTCACCCGACTGATGATCACTCTTCCTGGACCCCGACCCTTTCCTGTGGTCGTTGTTCCCTCTATGTCGCTTTTCAGATCTTCGTGAGGTGTCATCCTCACGTTTTCGTTTGTTCTCCTCAGAGCTCTTCATGGCTCTCAATCTGACCACGTCTTGAGTGAGGGAGAGGGATAGATCCGCTACGGATCGAAATGTTGTAGGTCTTGAAGCTTTAACACTCGCCTTTATCTCCGGTGCCAGACCCCCAATGAATCGAGCAATCCTACGTGGCTCCGGGGTCACCAAGTAAGGCACTAAACGAGACAGCGTGTTGAACGTAGTAAGATACGTTTGACAATCGAGGTTCTTCATGACTAAGGATACGAAATCCGATTCGATTCGCTCGACCTCGTGCTGCGGACAGAAGTTCTCTTTAATCAGGGCCACAAACTGTTCCCATGACAAACCGTACAGTGTGGCCTTACCGGCAGCTTGTAGGAGTGACCTCCACCATGCTAACGCATCTCCTTTGAATGATTGGGACACGTACTTAACGACGTCCCTATCAGCACACCCGCTGATATCAACTACAGTGTCCATCTCGTCGATCCACGTCATACAATCGACGGCTCCCTTTTCCCCAGTGAAATCTCTGGGCTTGCAGGATACAAAATATTTGTACGTACAGGACCTGCTGTACGTGTCACGTTTCAGCTCAATCTCCTGTTTCGGGACGCTGCTGTGGTTGGAGGAATGATTATCATCCTCAACTTTCTTTGGCTCACTCTTTTTAGACGGCGGCTTACTATGAGCCCCAGAATGAGTCTTAGCCTTGACATGCGTCACTGAGCGGGTTCTACTCTGAGTACCACTAGATTCTCTGAACTGCCTATCCATAGCCTTGGCGACAGCATTATCAATCAGTGCTTGCAATTCTGCACCGGTAACGTGAATCTTTGCATTATCTGAGCGTTCCCCAGAATGACTGTTGGTTTCTTCCGATTTGGCCATCGTAGCGTTAAGCTACAATAAAGGACAAGGTCTTATTTAGAACCTAACAGTATTATCGTCCTAGACGATTTATTAACCATGGTATCAAAAACCTTAGCAGTTAATTTAATAAATTTCATTCAGGCTCTGATTAGCAATCAAGGAATGAAAATATATATATTGGCACCATAGGCCTAGTCACATGGACAATTACTAAATTATAAATTTAGATTTTTATAGGATTATAAATTGTATAATTTAAACAAATAATCCTTTACTAGACAGAGAGTCATAAACCACAACTGTCATTATATAACATAGTTATAACCCGTAGGTATCAAGCCATTAACAGACTTGTATACAGATATAATCTGTAGATAATCTTTTACTAGGCAGGGAGTCATAGACCACAACTGCCACTATATGACATAGTCATAACCCGTAGGTATCAAGTCATTAATAGACTTGTATACAGATATAATCTGTAGATAATTTATTAAAAGGTGGGTCGTGTGATTCTACAGATCACGCTTAGCCCAGAATGTTAACATGTTCTCAGATGTTAACAGGGAGTTGAATCCTTTCAACCAGGTTTTACCATCAGGGCCAGGCCTGTTATAAGGCATTCAAGCTAGGTTATACCTTACTAAGATTCTTATAAAATGGCAAATCAAATAAAAATTGATATTTTCCATTATTTTAATATTATTCATGCATACAATAAAATGATAAATTCAAATTAACCATTTAAATTTCCAATAGAATACCAGTACATAATTGCCCTAAACGGGACTTTGAAATAACATAACTAGCATGAATAACGTGCCCGCGCAGGGGCTAAACAAGTACAACAATAACAAAATAAAATAAAACAAACCCACGCAGGGGTTAACAGGATAACATACCCACACAGGGGTAGAGAAGATAGATATACCCACGCAGGGGTAAGGTACTGGAATAAATGTCCACGCAGGGACATGAGTACACGAAATGATAATCGAAGGATTCAACGATCCTTCTTGCTCTTACCTTTGAGCAAATCGAATACCTTCTTAAACATGCCACTGGTGCGTCGGCGATCTTCTCGCATATTGTGCTGAAACTCGCGTCGCATGCTATCAATCCCCTGCAGGATCTCCTGAACCTGCGGTGGCGACATCATAGGCGCCGGTGGTGGTGGCTGGTAGTGCTGCGGCTGCGGCGGCTGGTAAGGCTGCGGCTGCGGTGGCTGCTGGTAACCCGGAGGGTAACCAAAAGTAGATGGGCCAGCAGCCCAAGGGTCTCCAAGTGGACCACTATGTGGGAGTGAGCTGTAGTTCACAGCTTGCCAATAAGGGTCTCCCGTGTAATCATAACCCTGAGGGAATACCTGCTCGAACGGGTTGAACTGAGCGGCACTAGCATAAGCCGGAATCGGCTCTCCAAAATTCTGCGGCGGCAGAGGCGGGATCGGAACAGAAGTAACCTCCGATACTGGATGCTGAGACTCCCCTGTCTCAGACTCCCCGGGTAGGGACGTGTAGCGGCTGCTACTAACACGTGGAGGGGTGCCTATGCGAATCCCTCCGCGCGTAGACATGCGCGCATTCCTCCTAGGCCTCTGAGGCGGAGGAGGTAAGACTGGCGGCGGCGGTGGTGACGGAGTGATCACGTCACGCCACAGGGCCTCAGATAGGTCCTGCGGTAGAGGCGGCTGCTGCTGGAGCTGCTGCTGCTGCGAGTGGTGCTGTGAGTGCACCGGCGAACCATGGAGCGATTGGAGCATCGGAGTACCATGGAGTGACTGAAGCATAGGAGAGTTGTGGCTAGGGGTGAAGTACCAATCATGCTGCTTGAACCTCTCCTGGAAGCTGTCCACACCATTAAATGGTGATCCTGTGTATGGCGACCCATCCGATATCTCAATCGGGTGGTTTGGTGTACCTGATGGTGGGAGCGAAGGGTCCGTCTCCTCGTCCACGTCCATCCCGTGACCACCAGAAAAGTGGTCCTCCTGCCCAAGTGGGTTATGGCCCACTGGCTCCTCCACATAAGCATTAGGGTTATACAAACCCTGGTAGGCTGGCGCTGGGTGCTGGTGCGGTGACTGGTGCAACGGTATGTATGATCCAAGCGAATCATGGGGCCCGTTCTCCGAATGGGGCCCAAACGAGTGGGGTAATGACGGAGAAGTGCTCGCGGAAACCGAATGCCTAGCAGGCTCGGCAAAAGACCTCCAAAGGTCGTTAGCGGCTGTGTGGTGTGTAGCAGATGGGGCCCGCCTATGCGAGGGACCAGCCTCATGATCGTGCGATGTAGGAAATCCTCCACGACCTCTCATCCTTGGCGGCATCCTGATCCTGTCAAAAATCAAACAAGTTGCACAACATATATATGTAAGACAATGCAATAATAATTAAAAATAAATTAAACGAAATGTTGAACATTTCCTAAGTTCTTTGTCTAGACTCGAAAATCGAGGAATGTGCAATTGTGTAACTGAGATTAAACACATTAGGATAGTGTTTAATTCACTCAGCGTTGGCTCTGATACCAACCTGTCACACCCCCGATTTCCACGTGTTACCGGTGGGCCCGGTGTGGGGTACAGTGACGTAGTTGGCATCGTCATAGACAATCCACACAATATAATAATGCACAGCGGAAGCAGAATAGGAACATTTCAACTTTTAAATAAAGCGTAATAATAAATATCACAGTAGTTGAAATGGATCCACAGGCGGATCAATAAAATAAGATAAAATAATAGTTCAACAGATAAATGTCGTCCGAGTTTGCGAGACTATTGTGGACGCTCTCTAGGAAACAGCCAGCCTATTTCCGTATAGTACCTGCACTTAATCTTTTGGAAAAATACGTCAGTTTACACTGGTAAATACAAATCGACCGACTCATTTTGAAAATGATTTAAAATTTATTTAAATGCACAAGGCATAAATATTTTATTAACTTGGGATAATTATATAATATAAACTTGTGAACGATTTACATGCACTTATATCTCTGGTGGCCCGGGATCTACTGTCCGGGCTAGAGATTTAATTGACACACCACATCAAAGAGTTATACACGACGGGTGTACGCCTACACCCCGTGCTCTGGTCGTGGCCATCTCGTAAGATAATGCCAAGGATATCCGGGACATGGTCAATAACCCCCCAAAGCCTTTAAGTAAGACAAGACTGTTTAAACGAAATCACACAAGCTATTCAAGACTGAACACCCATAGGGAGCAGGACTTGTGCGCCCGATCAAGCGGTATTTTAATTACCGTACCCCAAGCCCGTATAGGGAAAATAAGTCAAAATGTATTTACCTGAGCAAGTATAAGTCACAAACGATAAGTGGTGATAGCTTTTACCGGGCTTCCTAATCTGGAACAAAGGTTTATAATTAACCTATTAGATTCCTAACGGCCTTTTATTTAAGCTTAAGCTTTGACCGGTTAGTTTTAGGAATGATACGGTTTACGCACGATTAAGCGAAAGACCGGATAGAATGTGATTTAGACCCGACAAGTTTGAATACTTGTATAATATGGGTATACTAAATACATTCTGGATTTTGAAATAAAAATGATATTGTTTGACCCGTTTCGGTCAATTTACGCAAACTAGTTACGTAAACCGAACCGAACGCGAAAACGGCGTTACGGGTAGACCAAAGATTCAAATGCAAGTTTCCTGAAGTAATATGCTTAGAATATGATATTATATCAGTAAGTTATGTCCTATATTGCCCGGGATAATTTTAAACTCAATTTATGCCTTAGAAGGGCATTTTGGTCATTTAAAAGATAATAAAAGGGTAAAATTAGAAATCTGAGTTGCGGGTCTGGTTCATACAGTAAATATACTTAATATAACATATTATATCAGTAGGGTATGACCCATATACCAAATATATCATTTAAAACCAAACTATGCACCGTAGGGGTAATTTAGTAATTTCACAAGGGCTAAAAATGCCAAAACTGGAAACCTGAGTTCAAAATATCATACTTACTGTTATTATATGAAAATATGTGGTTTACATCAGTAGGTATAAGTTTTGTGGGTTTAAAACAAGTATAACGCTTACTAAGCGCTTAAAACGCTAAAAATATGATTTAAGGGCGTTTTCGGGTTTTCACAGTAAATCTGAGATTTTTATATTTCCAGAATACTTAAAATAATTTATTCATCATATAAAATCAGTAGAAAAAGGTTTCGGGTCAAACGGAGGTGTAAAACTCTTTTTATGGCTAAAACGGTCAAAACCGACATAAGCCGAAATGGCTAGGTGATCTAGGATCCGTTCAGCCAAAAATTAATTAAAAATCACCAAAATTCCCAGAATATTATATATAATCAGTTGGTAAAAAGTTTCGTGTCAAAATGTGGCCAGAAACGGGTTCTACGCAAAAAGGACCGTTTATGTAAATTTATAATATAGTTTTACGCTAATGGCCATAACTCACAATCTGGACCACCAACTGATCCGAAACTTTCGGTGCAAGTTTATATAATAAAAATAAAGATTTCTATCCTTTCACTTTTCCAAAAAAATCCCGTTTTAAATCAAAAAGGGCAAAATAGTCAACTTTATGCATAAACCGGAAACAAGCATTCGAATAGGCTAAACATAGACTCAATCAACGAAAGTTCCAGAAAGTTTAACTGAAATAATAATAGTCAAAAATACTTTCCAAAACAGATCTTGAACATGCATGTACGAATCCGAATCGATAGTCTACGAAATAATCGTTTTACAAGACTTTCGGTTCCGATTCGTGGCTATACTATAGAGTGTCGAGTTGATGATGATTAAAACACATTTATATATATGTTACAAGTTATTTTCAATGATCAATCAGGTTGCATGTCATCTATATCATTAATCATGTCATTTTTCGCAAAAATCACTTCTGTTGACTTTTTAGAATTAGGTTTGACTCGACATTAAGCATGCATGTAGTGGGAATCAGTTAGTACCCTTTAGAGGGTTTGTTTCCCACATAAATACTAATCTATAACAAGTTTCAATTCGAGAAATTACTGAAAGAAATCCGTTTAATCAGAAAGTCAAAGGTTATGAACACCCAGTTTGACTTTTAGCAATTAACACAACAAGAATGGATCAAAGAACGAATTGAAGGCTTACAAGAGTCCTATAGATGTTAAATGGTCACTAGGAGTCGGCCTTGTTGATCAGAATCCCTCCAGAAAGCTTGCTTGAAGTGTTCTTGAGAGCTCTTGAGAGAATGCTCCTTGTTCTTCACTTGCAAATGATCAAAATGAGATCAATTCTTGTTTTAAATCAGTATTTTCGAGCTTACTGTAGTTGTAGGCTTGCATGAAATGTTATTGGTGATTGTGGAGGCAAGTTACAGCTGTTTGTCACTCAAATTCGGACCCAAATCAACCCAAATTCGATTTTCTGCACCTGATAGTCCCACGCGGCCCGCCTGGGTCTGTCCAGGCGGGTCGCCTGACCTGCTGTTCAGCCAAACATCTTTCAAACATTGACAGCTTTGACCCCTGAACTTGTACGTGATGTTTCGGCTACTTTTCTCGACCCGTAAACCCCCAAACTTGGTTTTTAAGGACCTTAGGACTTTTACCAACATGGTAATGCCCTCGGATAACTTTGCGCTCAACCGAAAAGCCCTGAAATTCGACGTTGACGCTTCTAGTCCCTTAAGTACGGTTTTGGCCATAACTTTCTCATACGTTGACGAAACTTCATGAAATTTTTACCACATATTCTAGTGAGTATATTTTAGCTATACAAAGCTTCGGGTCTGCCAAAAGTTCACTCAGAGGTATAAATTAAACATGTTGACACTTTTGGCCCCTATAGTTTACAATACTTCACTTTTGGGCAATCTCCGCGTCGTATGATCCATGAACCAACCGTTAAAGGTTATAAACATTATGTGGGGTTATCATAGAGCCTATTTATCCATTGTTGACACTTTGGACCCTTACGTTCCATAGTTTTCACTGTTTGTCACTTTTAGTCCCTCTAAAGTATGTTTTCACATAACGGAACCTTATGACACGTGTCAAGACATTATTGGACGAAATTTTTCGAGGTGTTACAACTTTCAAGAACTTCATGGACTGTCGTCCAAGTACTTTCAGCGGTACAGAGGGGGCAGTGGGACTCCTCCACTGGTTTGAGAAGCTCGAATCTGTGTTCGAGATGTGTGAATGCCCTGAGGCTCGCAGGGTGAAATACGCCACTGGCACGCTTGAAGGAATAGCACTAACTTGGTGGAACGCCCAAGTTCAGATTTTAGGGTTGGCAGCTGCTAACGCCACACCCTGGAACGACTTCAAGGAACTCATTAAGAGGGAATACTGCACTCGTGATGACATCCACAAGTTGGAGAACGAGCTCTATCACTTGAAAATGACGGGGTCAGAGATTGAAGCCTATACAAAGCGGTCAAACGAACTGGCCATTCTGTGTCCAACTATGGTGGACCCTCCAGTGAAGCGCATTGAGTTGTATCTCAAGGGACTTGCGCCAGAGATCCAGAGCCATGTTACATCGGCAAACCTCGACAACATCCAAGACATCCAGCGTCTTGCTCATCGACTCACAGATCAGGCTGTAGAACAGAACAAGCTGCCCAAACGCGTCAGTGCAACTACTAATCCAGCTGCTATTTCCACTACACCCAACGACAACAAACGGAAATGGGATGGGGATTCCAGCAGGGGATCAGTTTCCGTTCAGTCTCAAGCACAGCAGCGCAGGACGAATGACTACCAGAATTCGAGTCAGCAATCATCTGGCAGTCAGGGGCAGGGTGGATACCGGGGAGTTCACCCATTATGCAACAAGTGTAACAGGCACCACAGTGGAAGGTGTCGCAAAGAACGTTGTCAGAGATGTCTCAAGCTAGGGCACGAAGCCAAAGATTGCAGGAGCTCACGACCTGCGAACCAGAATCAGCAACTTCCGCCACCGGTTCCTCAAAACCCACAGCAGCAGCAACCACAGCGTGGAAACCGGGGATGTTTCCAGTGTGGGGCAGAAGGTCATTACAAACGCGATTGTCCTCAGTTGAACCAGAACCAGAACCGCAACAACAACAACAATGGCAACGAGGCAAGGGGTCGAGCTTTCGTGTTAGGTCGAGGTGACGCAGTGAACGATCCCAACGTAGTTATGGGTAAGTTTCTCCTCGACAATATTTATGTTACTGTTTTATTTGATTCGGGTGCGGATACAAGCTATATTTCTGTGAAAGCTAGTAAATTGTTAAAACGTACACCTACACCCCTAAACACCAAACACGTCGTAGAACTAGCTAATGGTAAGAGTTTAGAAGCCACACAGATAGTCAGGGGTTGTAGTATTGTCTTAGCCGGTCAAGTTTTCTCCATCGACCTCATTCCCATAGTCTTGGGAAGTTTTGATATCGTTATTGGGATGGATTGGTTATCCCAGCACCAGGCAGAGATCTTATGCAGTGAGAAGATCATTCGCATTCCACATTCTGGTCAACAACCTCTCGAAGTTCAAGGTGACAAGAGTGGTGCTGTGGTTGGCATCATCTCTTTCTTGAAGGCTCAGAAGTGTCTGCGGAAGGGTCACACCGCAATCTTGGCACTCGTTTCAGACGCATCAGCAAAGGAAAAGAAGCTGGAGGATATTCCAGTTGTACGCGACTACCCTCAGGTGTTTCCTGAAGACTTACCTGGATTACCGCCTCATCGTCAGGTCGAATTTCGGATCGAGCTCGCTCCAGGAGCAGCACCCATAGCTCGCGCACCATATCGTCTAGCTCCATCAGAATTGGAAGAATTGTCAAAGCAACTACAAGAGCTTTTGGAAAAGGGCTTCATTCGTCCAAGCTCTTCGCCATGGGGAGCTCCAGTGTTATTTGTGAAAAAGAAGGACGGTACCTTCCGGATGTGCATAGACTACCGCAAACTCAACAAGGTGATGGTGAAGAACCGTTATCCTCTTCCGCGTATAGATGATTTATTCGACCAGTTGCAAGGGTCGTGCTACTATTCGAAGATAGACCTGAGGTCAGGGTATCATCAGCTGAGAGTCCGGGATGAGGACGTCTCCAAAACCGCATTCAGAACTCGTTATGGCCACTACGAGTTTCTTGTCATGCCGTTCGGGTTAACGAACGCACCTGCCGTATTTATGGACCTTATGAACAGGGTGTGCAAACCCTATCTTGACAAGTTCGTCATTGTCTTCATCGACGACATCCTGATCTACTCCAAGAGTCAGGAGGAGCACGAGCAGCATCTACGCCTTATTTTGGAACTCCTACGGAAGGAACAGCTGTACGCTAAGTTTTCGAAATGCGACTTCTGGCTT
This sequence comes from Helianthus annuus, assembly GCF_002127325.2. Taxonomy (NCBI): domain Eukaryota; kingdom Viridiplantae; phylum Streptophyta; class Magnoliopsida; order Asterales; family Asteraceae; genus Helianthus; species Helianthus annuus. The sequence goes on along the minus strand of NC_035439.2, from coordinate 68,524,854 downwards.
CGTGAAGTCCACTTTCTAGGCCACGTAGTAAACAAGGATGGGATCCATGTCGATCCATCCAAGGTAGACTCAATCAGGAATTGGCCTGCACCACGTACGCCAACGGAAATACGCCAATTCTTGGTTTTGGCGGGTTACTACAGACGGTTTATTAAAGACTTTTCAAAGATTGCTCAGCCGCTTACACTACTGACACAGAAGGGTGTCACCTACCGTTGGGGCAACACGCAAGAAACTGCTTTTCAGCACTTAAAGGATAGACTTTGCAGTGCACCTATCCTCTCATTGCCAGAGGGCACAGACGACTTTGTGGTCTACTGTGATGCATCCATCCAGGGTCTTGGATGTGTGTTAATGCAGCGCGACAAGGTTATTGCTTACGGTTCACGCCAACTTAAGATTCATGAACGGAACTACACGACGCACGACTTAGAGCTGGGAGCTGTTGTTTTTGCGCTTAAGATATGGCGACACTACCTGTACGGTACCAGGTGCACGATTTACACCGATCACAGGAGTCTCGAGCATATCCTTAAGCAGAAGGATTTGAACATGCGTCAACGACGGTGGGTTGAACTACTGAACGATTACGAATGCGCCATCAAGTACCATCCAGGCAAAGCCAATGTTGTGGCTGACGCACTCAGTCGGAAAGATACTTTACCTCGGCGCGTGCGAGCGCTACAGCTTACGATTCAGTCTAGCCTTCCTGCACAGATACGAGATGCTCAGGTAGAAGCATTGAAACCAGAAAACGTCAGTGCTGAAGCCTTACGCGGCTCAAGGCAGCAAATGGAACAGAAGGCAGACGGCGCCTACTATGTAACGGGGCGTATTTGGGTCCCACTTTATGGCGGTCTACGCGAGCTGGTAATGGATGAAGCTCACAAGTCTCGCTACTCGGTACTTCCAGGGTCGGACAAAATGTACCACGACATCAGAATTACTTATTGGTGGCCTAGCATGAAGGCCCACATCGCTACTTACGTTGGCAAGTGCTTGACCTGTGCGAGAGTTAAGGTCGAATACCAGAAACCAGCGGGTCTACTTCAGCAGCCTAAGATACCTCAATGGAAATGGGAAGAAATTTCCATGGATTTCGTTACAGGCCTACCTAGATCCCAGCGTGGGAATGATACCATATGGGTGATCGTGGATCGACTCACCAAGTCTGCACACTTCCTAGCTATAAAGGAAACGGATAAGTTCTCCACTCTCGCAGACATCTACCTTAAAGAAGTTGTTTCGAGGCACGGAGTGCCCACCTCCATCATTTCGGATCGCGATGCACGATTCACGTCAGAACTATGGCAAGCAATGCACAAATCTTTCGGCTCACGATTAGACATGAGCACAGCCTATCATCCTCAGACGGATGGGCAGTCTGAGCGTACGATCCAAACTCTTGAAGACATGCTTAGGGCATGCGTTATAGACTTCGGCAACGGCTGGGAAAAGCACCTCCCTTTGGTGGATTTCTCGTATAATAACTGTTATCACACCAGCATACAAGCCGCTCCATTCGAGGCATTGTACGGACGTAAATGCCGGTCACCTCTCTGTTGGGCAGAGGTGGGGGATAGTCAGATCACGGGTCCAGAGATTGTAGTGGACGCCACAGAAAAGATAGCACATATACGACAACGCATGGCGGCAGCACGCGACCGTCAGAAAGCCTACGCGGACAAGCGTAGAAAGCCTTTGGAATTTCAGGTCGGGGACCGGGTTTTACTCAAAGTTTCACCCTGGAAGGGTGTGGTACGTTTTGGCAAACGGGGCAAACTGAATCCGCGATACGTAGGACCATTCGAAATCATAGAAAAGATTGGCAAAGTAGCATACAAGCTAAACCTACCAGCTGAACTCGGGGCAGTTCACAATGTTTTTCACGTGTCGAATCTGAAGAAGTGCCTGTCAGATGAGACCCTTATCATTCCTTTCAAGGAACTCACTATCGACGAGCGGTTGCAGTTCGTCGAGGAGCCAGTAGAAATCACGGACCGGGATGTTAAGGTCCTCAAAAACAAGAGAATCCCTCTTGTTCGAGTTCGTTGGAACTCCCGTCGTGGCCCAGAGTACACCTGGGAACGCGAAGACAGGATGACAGAAAAGTACCCCCAGTTATTCGGAACCAATGCAACCACTACTGAGGCTGAAGCTACTACTACGGAATTTCGGGACGAAATTCCAGATCAACGGGGGGAGGATGTGACACCCCAGGAAAACCAGTGAACGATATAACTTACCTAGCTTCCTCAGTGAGTGCATACCAAATTTCGGGACGAAATTTCTTTTTAGTTGGGGATAATGTGACAACTCGTATTTTGAACCTGTCTTTGTAATAAATGTATGACGTATGTGAACATGTTGTGATTATATGAGCTGTGAATTGTTATGTGCATGTATGTATGTTATTGAATGACACACAATCCGAACGCACAACACAAACCCGAACCCAAATCGCACAAGCCCTTTTGGGGCCGCATTGCTTGTAATCAGACCATAGGGCGGCCCATGGTTGAGTCCGGCCCATCCTCTACTCGTATACATTTAGGGTAGGGCAACTACCTCACACTTTTTACAACAGACAATACACACACAAGAACTCGAGCTCTCTCTCGTCCCTTTCTCTCTCGAAGCCGACGGCACCCAAGGCTCACAGTTTGGATTTGTTCTTGCATCATCTATCAACCGGTTAGTGTTTGGTTATTTGATTGGTTTATGTTATGTGATTTCACATGTTTTAGAGTTGCATGATAATAAACTAGGGCCGATTCGATTATGTTGATATGCTTGGTCCTCGGATTGATTTGTCATGATGATTTTAGATTGGATGTTTGTTAATCGTCTGATGTGTGTTTATATATGGATGATGTGCACAACTGTTGAGTTAATATGCATGCTAGTAATCGGACCATATCACACGATTTGATAAGATGATAGATACATTGTTTATGTTCTTGATAGATTAGTGTTCATGCTTGAATTAGGGTTATGTAATTGGCTGTAAAAACCTTGTTTGATCGATAATAGTTTTGGTTTAGAAACTGTTACTGTTGATTGATTTCAAATATGGGAACTATTGAATTGATTTGCAAATATTGATTGTAACCGATAAGCATAAAAATCAGGATTTATAAACCTATCGCACAAGACATCATAGTTGCATAAGTCTTGTCAGTCGCACAAGATGTCCACACGCACAAGCAGGTCAGTCGCACAAGCTGACCTGGCCGCACAAGAGGTCCTCAGTCGCACAAAGACCTCTGAATCGCACAAGATGTTCGTCCGTTTGTGTTCGGGCCATATGTTAATTATTGGGCTGTAGACATGGGCTGGGTAATAGAGCTGATCGCACAAGTCATATGCTTTGTTTAACTGTTTGGGCCGGATGGTAATTTGGGTTGGGCTCATCCGATCGTACAAGACCAGTCGGATCGCACAAGACTTTTATATGGGCCGAGTATGTTATGTTTTGGACTTCTCTTCTGTTGGGCTTAAGTATAGTTGGGACGGGTTAGTGACCAATCGCACAACCCATTGTGGATCGCACAAGCCTTGCAGATCGCACAAGGGGTTGGGCCGATTGTTAGTGAGCCCAATTGTTTAGTCGCACATGTTGAATATGTTAAACACCTGATTAACTGGAAAATGCTGCCATGATCTATACGTGTTTGAAAACGTGTTACTTGTGTGAAACCTACGTGCATTATTTAAGTCAGAACCTGACTCGTATGGTAACCCTGTTAGGACGTGGTTGACCACCTTTAGTTCAAGAAACCCTCTTTGTATATCTGCCGAGCAACCCAAGGTGAGTTCACACAGCCAAGGCATGGGGTTCCCAGGGTGGGAATGGGATTGGATGATTTTTCGTGCGTACTTAGTTAATGGAACCTAATGATATAGTCCTCAGGGTGAGGATGGTAATGATAAGATACGGTTAGACTAGTATACCTACTTGAACTGATCTTCGCACACACGCCAAGGGTTGGCTGCGATATTATGACTGATCTTCGCACACATGCCTTAGGGAGGCTGCGAACTATACATACTAAACTTCGCACACATGCCAGGGTGGCCAGCGATACAAATATACATAGTCTAGAATACTTGAGAACTTTCCTTAATCTTCGCATACATGCCGAAAGGGGCCCGCGATGGAAACCAATACTATACATGAACAATGAACGAACATAATACGACTCGTGCTATTACTATTACTGAACTTACTTTCTGTGAACTCGCTCAACTAGTTGTTGAATCTCTGCTGCATGCCTTGCAGGACCTTAGGTATCATATAGAGCTTGCACAAGGAGGAGCGGGTCGTTGTGGACAAGGATTCGTGAATGATTACTAAACACTTATGACATTTCATACGTTAACACTTATGTTTGGGTTTTACTTTAATGCTTCCGCTACACTAAATTATGTTGGTTTGATAAACACTTTTCGTATTGATGGATAGTTATTGCTATTTATTACATGTTCAATATGATTGGTGGCTTGATCCTGGTCAGTCACGCTCCCAAGCGGTGGTACTCCGCGTGTGGGATTTTGGGGTTGTGACAGTTTTGACCGACACATTTTCAACTGACTCAGTATCAACAGACTCTGGTTCTACAGATTCTGTGTCTACCTCTTTCAGTTTTCCCATTAAAGCTTTATCAGTAATCTCTTTCAGTGTCTCTTCAGTCATTTCTTTGGAGACATCAATTATCTCTTCAACTGGAGCTTTTTCAATATCATACTGTGGGCAAAATCCTGTTGTTGGCTCACTGAAAAAACCTGCAAAAGAATCAAACACATTAGGAGGCATAATTGATTTTAAAGAACTAGCTAAAACCTCATGTTTGGATTGATAATAGTAGACTTCTGCAGCAACTTCTTCGAGATCAACCAAACTTTCTTCAGACACATCTTCACTAACAACCTCTGTTTCAACAACACCCTCTGGTTCCTCCACAATCTCAGCCATCATTGCTCTACCCTCACTGCCAGGGATATACTTATCCCAACTGAAACCTTCAGCAACCTTCTCATCATCTTGGTTAACTATAAGAGCTTTTTCCGGCTTGTTTTTGATCTGAGGTCTTTGAACGACTGGTTGTTGATTTGTCTTGTGATAGATCGCCTGTCTGTAGTAGTCGTTTCTGAAAGGATTCTAATTGTTATTGACCTCTCTATTCGGACACTCACGCTTAAAATGTCCCTTCTTTTTGCACTTAAAACACGTCACTTTGGACTTATCAAACCCAAGCTTTTGATCCGGTCCTGACAAACTGTTCCGACCCGTAATTTCCATAAAACTTTGGGCTCTTCTTACCAAGCTAGCCATTCCCCATTTGATGCCAATCAGCTCTAGCTCCTCTGGATCGATTTGATCGTAATCCTCCTTTGTCATGTCTGGATTACCGATCCTTCCAGCTACCAAACTCTCATATGACTCAAGAACGGAAGCTAATAGTGCGATGTGTTGCTTTGCAACTGCTTCTGTAAACTCTTGTCCATTTTTGATGTTTACAGCAATGTTACACTTTATCCCAGAAACATAACCCTGATTATTCGAGCTTGATGAGCTTTGTGGAGACATTTGTTCTGAAGCCTTGGGATTTGGCTCATAACTTGCAAACGATGAAGGTTTGTTGTTGCTTGATGTACTAGACGAAACACCGGATGTTGAATCTGCACTGAATGCTGTCTGAATCTTCGGGCTTAGATTCGTTGTTGCAGAAGAGCTTCCTTTGTAATATAAAGAAACGTCTTGTTGAACATTTGTAAAATTCATCTTTCTGATCTTCATCAGTTCAAGTTCATTTGCTTCGATCTTCTCAATGAATGAACTGAGGTTGAATCCAACATACTCTAAGTTGTTCTTCAACACTAACAGATAAGTACCACATTCATCATATGGCAAAGCATCTTCCAGTTTATCAACCCACTCTTCATCAGTTTTCTCAATACCCAAACGCTTCATTTCAACAACTAGGTGACAGTATCTCTCGATCAACTGTTTTGTTGTTTCACCTTTAATTCCCCTGAAGATGTCAAATTCTTTCTTCATCAAAGCAGTCTTGCTTTTTATCATCGATACACTTCCCAAAAACTTCACTTTCAAAGCATGCCACACTGATTGTGAATTATCTTGATGTTGCAGTAACACTAAGATATCTTCTTTAATAGCCTGTTGAAGAATACTCATCATCTTCTTTTATGCCTTGAAATCTTGTTGTTCAGTTTGTGTCAAACTGCTAATCGACTTCTCAAGACCCAAACCATCCTTAGGAGGAAATATTTCGATTCAATCTTTATCCAACACTCGAAATGGTTGGCTTGAACCCATGTCTTAAATCTTCCAAACCACCCAGCATACTCTGTGACAACTCGAATTTCCAAGATTTCTATTTCGCATTTATTGCACGTTCTTGTATTGTTTAGTTGATTATTTGCACAATTAATTGCTATGGAATTGTATACGTTTGATACAATGAAGTGTATTGTGTGATTGTGCATGGTTATGTGTTAATTGTGATAATTTGTTAAATGTATAAACTTGGTGGTGAAACTGTGAAATTGTTGTGAGATGGTGTACTTGTGTAAAAGCTAATACTTGAGGATGTAGAGGGCAATTAGTGAAATCCTAGTAATACTTAACCCTAAATCATTCACTAAACCCCACACTAAAATCCAAGCACGTACTTTCACTTCTTTGGTTCTCTCTGGCAATCATCACCATCATCATTGGCAAGCTATTCATCACTTTCGATTCCACATTTCTCTAGAATCAACACAAGGTAAATGATTATTGTTTATTGATTGCTTGGTTCTTATCAATTCTTGATTCTTGATTATGTGTTCATGAAAACCCTAGTTCCTCATATAATATTCTGTTATTTTGATTTTTGATTCTGGATAATTGTGATTATGATGATGATTAGTTGCATACTCGATAGATTATTCTTGTGATGATTGTTGTTGTTAAGCATCGGTCGATTGATTGTGATTCTGCCGTCGATATGATTGAATTGGGGTTTGGAATGATCATCTAAACGTAACTGTTATTGTAGAAACGTAACTGTTGCAATGAGGAATTGATTGTTCGTATAATGATGCTAATTAAGTCCGACGTTTGTAACTTAAAATCTAGTCCGACCTTTGAATGATAGTTGTTAGATGTCTGAGGTTGTTACTGGATGTTACCCGAGTTTTGTATACAGTATATCAAGTCCGACCTTCTATTTGTATGTTATGAAGTCCGATGTTTATGCATATCACATGCTATCCGAGTTTTACATGTTGATAGGTCCGACCTTTATTATGCTATAGGGGTCCGAGTTTTGAGGCTTTAAGCCTTGTCCGAATGTTATTCACATTATAAGGTCCGAGTTTTGATCCACCTCTTGTGGTCCGAGTTTTATTAAGGTGTTACCCTCCTCTCTTGTCCGACCTTTACACAAAGTAGGGTCCGATTTTTTTTGCCCTCCACACCTTGTCCGAGTTTCATGATCTTCTATGGTCCGAGTTTGTGGCCAAACTCTTGTCCGACCTTGTGATACCCCCTAGTCCGAGTTTTTGTGGGGTGTGCATGATGTCCGAGGTTTCAAGGGGGGTGGTAGTCCGATTTTTGTGAAGTTGGTACCTTGTCCGACTTTTGGAAGGACAAGGGAGTCCGACCTTTTCATGAGCAAGAGTGTCCGACCTTTATATGATGTAAAGGGGAGGTCCGACTTTTAAGAGAGGATGATGAGTCCGAGTTTCAAACTAGATGCCCTTGTCCGACCTTATGCATAATAACCTTGTCCGAATTTCTTTGCAAAGATACTTAGGATGACTTTTGTTGATGCTACTGTAGTCAGAGATACTTATAATGTTTTCAATACTGGATTCAAAACTCTGTATGGCACTGTATGTCACTGTGTGGAACGATATGGCATTGTATGTCACCGTATGTTACTGTATGATGATTTATGTGTGTGCAATCTATGTCGCATAAACCTGTAAACATATATCACACGAAATCACTATTGTTTGGATTTTTAAGGAGTTGTAAACCCTACTTGAATGCAACGCTTACATCGAATCATGTGCAATGTATCCTAGGTCGGGTGTAACGGACTTAGACATTTAATTAACCCTAGAAGCAATAACATACCGAGAAAACCAAGGTGAGTTCACACTCTTACTAAGGCATGGGATTCCCAGGGCACGGGAAATGGGATTGAAGGAATGAGATTGAATAGAATCGTGCTTTCACTATTACTAGACTACCATACCATCGTCCTCGGTTGTGCAGGACACATACGTAAACCTACGTATACTTATGCTACTCGCTATCCTCGGTTGTGAAGGATACTCACATAAAACCTATGTGAAATTATACTCACTACTGCCTCGGTTGTGTCAGGCACTTACGTAAAACCTACGTAACCCCCGCGTACCCCTATCCTCGGTTATGAAGGATTACTTACGTAAAACCTACGTAAATTTGTACGTGTTACTGTTCTCGGGATATGTAGAACACTTATGGTTACGAATAATCTAGTGGTTATACAACATGGGAAGCCCCCACCAATAGAACGTACTATCGGCCCAGTAAAGCCACATGTTACAAACGAACTTACTATTACGCATTTACTTTCTGTGAACTCGCTCAACTAGTTGTTGATCCTCTCTTACATGCCTTGCAGGTCGTTAGGTACATGGAGCTTGCACAGGGAGGAGCTGGTCGTTGTAGGCTTGGATCGTGATTGTTTTGTTAAACACTTATGACATTTGATACTTTATTATGATGGTTTTAATTATACGCTTCCGCTAAACAGTGATAACTTACTTGTGTTTTGAAACACCTTTCATATGGATTTGGTTTGGTTTAATGGCAATTACTTTTACTTATTGATTACATGTTCTATATGATTGGTGGCTTGATCCTGGTCAGTCACGCTCCCAAGCGGTGATACTCCGCAGGTGGATTTTGGGGGTGTGACAGATTGGTATCAGAGCCATTGGTTATAGAGAACTTGATTTTAATATGGGGAAAACGTTTTTATTAAAACCAGACTATAACCAGAACAGTGCTCTCAACGATCCACAACGACGCTTCGCTCCACGTGCAAGACTCAACACCCTAGGTAATAAGGTTTATGTTTATTACCTGCTTGCTAGAACTGCATAGAACTTTGCTCGTAGTATGCTTAGATTACACTGCTCATTACTTGTTATTGCTTGAGAACACCTATGTGCTTACACTCTTCTGTCATCGCACTATTCGCGAACCTTTCTCACTTATGTTGCCTTTGATGTGAAGATCAATGGTCGGACGAATTAACATGACACAAGCCCAGTTGACGGCTTTCGTTAATGAACAAGTTGTTGCGGCACTTGCAGCTGCTCAAGCAGGTAGTATACCCTGCAGTTTAGACTCACACTAGGATCTTTAGATCCTACATTAACTCTTGTGTTTAACCTTGTCCTATTCGTACACAATAGGTCAACACGCTCAGCAGCCCGTCTGCACTTTCAAGAACTTTATGGATTGTCGTCCTAGCACATTTAGTGGCACTGAAGGAGCGGTTGGACTCCTCCACTGGTTTGAAAAGCTCGAGTCTGTGTTCGAGATGTGTGAATGCCCTGAGGCTCGCAGGGTCAAGTATGCCACTGGTACTTTAGAGGGGATTGCTCTAACTTGGTGGAACGCGCAAGTGCAGATCTTAGGGTTGGCAGCTGCTAACGCCACCCCTTGGAATGATTTCAAGGAACTGATCAAAAGGGAATACTGCACTCGGGAAGACATTCATAAGCTGGAAGATGAGCTTTATCATTTGAAAATGACTGGGTCAGAAATCGAAGCTTACACTAAACGGTCGAACGAGCTGGCTGTGCTGTGTCCAACTATGGTGGACCCTCCAATCAAGCGCATTGAGTTGTACCTCAAGGGATTAGCGCCAGAGATACAGAGCCATGTGACATCGGCTAATCTTGATAATATCCAGGCTATTCAGCGCCTCGCTCATCGTCTCACAGATCAGGCAGTGGATCAGAACAGACTGCCTAAACGTATCAGCGCTACTGCTACCGCTACCACTGCTACTACACTTGCTACTCCCAGTGACAACAAGAGAAAATGGGATGGGGAGTCTAGCAAGGGATCAGCATCAGTTCAGTCACAGGTTCAGCAGCGAAAGACTGACAGTTATCAGAGTCCCAGTCAGCATTCCTCAGGCAGCCACAGGCAGGGCGGATATCGAGGGAACCTCCCAAAGTGTAACAACTGTAACAGACACCACAGTGGCCAGTGTAACAAGGGTCGCTGTCAAAGATGCCTCAAGATGGGTCATGAGGCCAAAGATTGTAGAAGCCCTCGGCCTGCGAACTAGAATCAGCAGCAGCCTCAAGCACAGCAGAATCAGCAACAGGGCAAGAAAGGATGTTTTCATTGTGGCGCAGAAGGGCACTTCAAAAGGCATTGTCCTCAGCTAAACAGGAACCAGAACAACAACAATAACAACAATCAGGGAAATGGCAACAACAACAATAATGGTGGGAACAACAACGGCAATGAAGCAAGGGGTCGTGCATTTGTGTTGGGGCAGGGTGATGCCAGAAATGATCCCAACGTAGTTATGGGTAAGTTTCTTCTCGACGATATTTATGTTACTGTTTTGTTTGATTCGGGTGTGGATACGAGTTATATGTCTTTGAAAATGAGTGAATTGTTAAAACGTACACCAACACCCCTAAACACCAAACATGTCGTAGAACTAGCAAATGGTAAAAGTGTAGAAGCCACGCATGTAGTTAAGGGTTGTAACATCGTTCTAGCGGGTCAGGCCTTCTCGATTGATCTTATTCCAATAGTTCTGGGTAGTTTCGACATCGTCATCGGCATGGATTGGTTATCCAAGCAGCAGGCGGAGATCCTATGCAAGGAGAAGATCATTCGTATTCCTCGTACGGGAAAGGAACCTCTCGAAGTTCATGGCGACAAGAGTGGTGATGTGGTTGGCATCATCTCTTTCTTGAAGGCTCAGAAATGTTTACGAAAGGGTCACAGGGCCATTTTGGCTCTAGTTACTGATGCATCGACGAAAGAGAATAGAATAGAGGATATTCCAGTTGTACGTGAATTTCCTCAAGTGTTTCCTGAAGATTTACCTGGTCTACCGCCTCATCGTCAGGTCGAATTCCAAGTCGAGCTAACTCCAGGAGCAGCACCTATAGCTCGCGCACCGTATCGTTTAGCTCCAACTGAACTGGAAGAACTGTCTAAGCAACTACAAGAGCTCTTGGATAAGGGCTTCATTCGTCCAAGCTCTTCGCCTTGGGGAGCTCCAGTACTATTCGTGAAAAAGAAGGATGGCACTTTCAGGATGTGCATAGACTACCGTGAGCTGAACAAGGTCACAGTGAAGAACCGTTATCCTCTTCCACGCATTGACGATTTATTTGACCAGTTGCAAGGGTCGAGTTACTATTCCAAGATTGATCTAAGGTCAGGGTACCATCAGCTGAGAGTCCGGGATGAGGACGTCTCCAAGACAGCATTCAGAACTCGCTACGGTCACTACGAGTTTCTAGTCATGCCATTTGGGCTTTCGAACGCGCCTGCAGTCTTCATGGATCTAATGAACAGGGTGTGCAAACCCTATCTTGACAAGTTCGTCATTGTTTTCATCGACGACATTCTGATCTACTCCAAGAGTCAGGAGGAACACGAGCAGCACCTACGATTGATTTTGGAACGTCTTCGAAAGGAACAATTGTACGCCAAGTTTTCTAAATGCGACTTCTGGCTTCGTGAAGTCCACTTTCTAGGCCATGTGGTGAACAGGGATGGGATTCATGTCGATCCATCCAAAGTAGATTCGATCAGGAACTGGCCTGCACCGCGTACACCAACGGAAATACGCCAATTCTTGGGTTTGGCGGGGTACTACAGACGATTCATCAAAGACTTTTCGAAGATCGCACAGCCGCTTACGCTACTGACACAGAAAGGTGTCACCTACCGTTGGGGAGATTCCCAGGAAACCGCTTTCCAGTACCTAAAGGATAGGCTTTGCAGCGCACCTATTCTCTCATTGCCAGAGGGCATAGATGATTTTGTGGTCTATTGTGACGCATCGATACAGGGGCTTGGTTGTGTATTGATGCAGCGGGATAAAGTTATTGCCTACGCTTCTTGTCAACTCAAAGTTCATGAACGGAACTACACGACGAACGATTTAGAGCCGGGAGCTGTTGTTTTCACGCTTAAGATATGGCGACACTACCTGTATGGTACCAAGTGCACTATTTACACCGATCACAGGAGTCTCGAGCATATCTTCAAGCAGAAGGAATTGAACATGCGTCAACGACGATGGGTTGAACTGCTTAATGATTACGAATGCGCCATCAAGTACCATCCAGGCAAGGCCAATGTTGTGGCTGACGCTCTCAGTCGGAAAGACACTCTACCTAGATGCGTACGAGCCTTGCAGCTCACTATTCAGTCCAGTCTTCCTGCACAGATACGAACTGCTCAGATGGAAGCATTAAAGCCCGAAAACGTCAAAGCTGAAGCCTTACGCGGCTCAAGGCAACGAATGGAACAAAAGGAAGACGGCGCCTACTATGTAACGGGGCGTATTTGGGTCCCACTTTTTGGTGGTTTACGTGAGCTGGTAATGGATGAAGCTCACAAGTCCCGCTACTCGGTACATCCAGGGTCGGATAAAATGTACCACGACATCAGAACTACATACTGGTGGCCTAGCATGAAAGCCCATATCGCTACTTACGTCGGCAAGTGTTTGACATGTGCAAAGTTCAAAGTGGAGTATCAGAAACCAGCGGGCCTACTTCAGCAGCCCAAGATACCGCAATGGAAATGGGAAGAAATTTCCATGGATTTTGTTACAGGCCTACCCAGATCCCAGCGTGGGAATGATACTATATGGGTGATCGTGGATCGACTCACCAAGTCTGCACACTTCCTGGCTATTAAGGAAACGGATAAGTTCTCCACTCTCGCAGACGTTTATCTTAAAGAAGTTGTTTCGAGGCACGGGGTGCCCACCTCCATCATTTCGGATCGGGATGCACGATTCACGTCAGAGCTATGGCAAGCGATGCACAAATCTTTTGGCTCACGATTAGACATGAGCACAGCATATCATCCTCAGACGGATGGGCAGTCTGAACGAACGATCCAGACTCTTGAAGACATGCTTCGGGCATGTGTTATTGATTTCGGCAACGGCTGGGAAAAGCATCTCCCTTTGGTGGAGTTTTCGTATAATAACAGTTATCATCCCAGCATACAAGCCGCTCCATTCGAGGCATTGTACGGACGTAAATGTCGGTCACCTCTCTGTTGGGCAGAGGTGGGGGATAGTCAGATCACGGGTCCAGAGATTGTAGTGGACGCCACGGAAAAGATTGCACAGATACGACAAAGCATGGCGGCAGCACGCGACCGTCAGAAAGCCTACGCGGACAAGCGTAGGAAGCCTTTGGAATTTCAGGTCGGGGACCGGGTTTTACTTAAAGTCTCACCCTGGAAGGGTGTGGTTCGTTTTGGCAAACGGGGCAAACTAAATCCGCGGTATGTCGGACCGTTCGAGATCATTGAGAAAATAGGCAAAGTGGCCTACAAGCTAAACCTACCAGCTGAACTCGGTGCAGTTCACAATGTATTTCACGTGTCGAATCTGAAGAAGTGCCTGTCAGATGAGACCCTCATAGTTCCTTTTAAGGAACTCACTATCTACGAGCGGTTGCAGTTCATCGAGGAGCCAATTGAAATCACGGACCGGGATGTTAAGGTCCTCAAAAACAAGAGAATCCCTCTTGTTCGAGTTCGTTGGAACTCCCGTCGTGGTCCAGAGTACACCTGGGAACGCGAAGACCAGATGACAGAAAAGTACCCCCAGTTATTCGGGACCAATGCAAACACTACTGAGACTGAAGCTACTACTGCGGAATTTCGGGACGAAATTCCAAATCAACGGGGGATGATGTGACACCCCAAGAAAACCAGTAAACGATACAACTTACCTAGCTTCCTCAGTAACCGCATGCTAAATTTCGGGACGAAGTTTCTTTTAAGTTGGGGATAATGTGACAACTCGAATTTCCAAGATTTCTATTTCGCATTTATTGCACGTTCTTGTATTGTTTAGTTGATTATTTGCACAATTAATTGCTATGGAATTGTATACGTTTGATACAATGAAGTGTATTGTGTGATTGTGCATGGTTATGTGTTAATTGTGATAAATTTGTTAAATGCATAAACTTGGTGGTGAAACTGTGAAATTGTTGTGAGATGGTGTACTTGTTTAAAAGCTAATACTTGAGGATGTAGAGGGCAATTAGTGAAATCCTAGTAATACTTAACCCTAAATCATTCACTAAACCCCACACTAAAATCCAAGCACGTACTTTCACTTCTTTGGTTCACTCTGGCAATCATCACCATCATCATTGGCAAGCTATTCATCACTTTCGATTCCACATTTCTCTAGAATCAACACAAGGTAAATGATTATTGTTTATTGATTGCTTGGTTCTTATCAATTCTTGATTCTTGATTATGTGTTCATGAAAACCCTAGTTCCTCATATAATATTCTGTGATTTTGATTTTTGATTCTGGATAATTGTGATTATGATGATGATTAGTTGCATGCTCGATAGATTATTCTTGTGATGATTGTTGTTGTTAAGCATCGGTCGATTGATTGTGATTCTGTCGTCGATATGATTGAATTGGGGTTTGGAATGATCATCTAAACGTAACTGTTGTTGTAGGAACGTAACTGTTGCAATGAGGAATTGATTGTTCGTATAATGATGCTAATTAAGTCCGACGTTTGTAACTTAAAATCTAGTCCGACCTTTGAATGATAGTTGTTTGATGTCTGAGGTTGTTACTGGATGTTACCCGAGTTTTGTATACAGTATATCAAGTCCGACTTTCTATTTGTATGTTATGAAGTCCGATGTTTATGCATATCACATGCTATCGGAGTTTTACATGTTGATAGGTCCGACCTTTATTATGCTATAGGGGTCCGAGTTTCGAGGCTTTAAGCCTTGTCCGAATGTTATTCACATTATAAGGTCCGAGTTTTGATCCACCTCTTGTGGTCCGAGTTTTATTAAGGTGTTACCCTCCTCTCTTGTCCGACCTTTACACAAAGTAGGGTCCGAATTTTTTTGCCCTCCACACCTTGTCCGAGTTTCATGATCTTCTATGGTTCGAGTTTGTGGCCAAACTCTTGTCCGACCTTGTGATACCCCCTAGTCCGAGTTTTTGTGGGGTGTGCATGATGTCCGAGGTTTCAAGGGGGGTGGTAGTCCGATTTTTGTGAAGTTGGTACCTTGTCCGACTTTTGGAAGGACAAGGGAGTCCGACCTTTTCATGAGCAAGAGTGTCCGACCTTTATATGATGTAAAGGGGGAGGTCCGACTTTTAAGAGAGGATGATGAGTCCGAGTTTCAAACTAGATGCCCTTGTCCGACCTTATGCACAATAACCTTGTCCGAATTTCTTTGCAAAGATACTTAGGATGACTTTTGTTGATGCTACTGTAGTCAGAGATACTTATAATGTTTTCAATACTGGATTCAAAACTCTGTATGGCACTGTATGTCACTGTGTGGAACGATATGGCATTGTATGTCACCGTATGTTACTGTATGATGATTTATGTGTGTGCAATCTATGTCGCATAACCTGTAAACATATATCACACGAAATCACTGTTGTTTGGATTTTTAAGGAGTTGTAAACCCTACTTGAATGCAACGCTTACATCGAATCATGTGCAATGTATCCTAGGTCGGGTGTAACGGACTTAGACATTTAATTAACCCTAGAAGCAATAACATACCGAGCAAACCAAGGTGAGTTCACACTCTTACTAAGGCATGGGATTCCCAGGGCACGGGAATTGGGATGGAAGGAATGAGATTGAATAGAATCGTGCTTTCATTATTACTAGACTACCATACCATCGTCCTCGGTTGTGCAGGACACATACGTAAAACCTACGTATACTTATGCTACTCGCTATCCTCGGTTGTGAAGGATACTCACGTAAAACCTACGTGAAATTATACTCACTACTGCCTCGGTTGTGTCAGGCACTTACGTAAAACGTATGTAAACCCCCGCGTACCCCTATCCTCGGTTGTGAAGGATTACTTACGTAAAACCTACGTAAACTTGTACGTGTTACTGTTCTCGGGATATGTAGAACACTTATGGTTACCAATAGTCTAGTGGTTATACAACATGGGAAGCCCCCACCAATAGAACGTACTATCGGCCCAGTAGAGCCACATGTTACAAACGAACTTACTATTACGCATTTACTTTCTGTGAACTCGCTCAACTAGTTGTTGATCCTCTGTTACATGCCTTGCAGGTCGTTAGATACATGGAGCTTGCACAGGGAGGAGCTGGTCGTTGTAGGCTTGGATCGTGATTGTTTTGTTAAACACTTATGACATTTGATACTTTATTATGATGGGTTTTAATTATATGTTTCCGCTAAACAGTGATAACTTACTTGTGTTTTGAAACACCTTTCATATGGATTTGTTTTGGTTTAATGGCAATTACTTTTACTTATTGATTACATGTTCTATATGATTGGTGGCTTGATCCTGGTCAGTCACGCTCCCAAGCGGTGATACTCCGCAGGTGGATTTTGGGGGTGTGACATACTCGTCAATATTCATCAACTTAGGAGGTTTCTGCATCGTACCCAGTTCATTCTCCATATTCACGTTTTGCACAATACTTGCTGGATTTTATGCTGCGGTCATTCCCCCGCCAGCAAAGAAGTTATAAAATTCTTGATTGTCCATTTTACGAAATCAGATTACGGAAAAATTTTTCAAGTTTTGAAAATAGGTTTTTCAAGCGAAATTAGCTTCTACACGGAATTAGATTTTCAAACGGAATTACGAACACAATGGACTTTCAGACGAAATTAGGTCTTCAAGCGAAATATCACTTTGATGCGAAATCACTTTTCAAATGAAACTACCCTTTTCAAACGAAATTACACCTTCAAACGAATTCAGGTGTCATTTCAAACGAAATTAGTAATTTGGTGCGAAATTAGCCAAACAAAATTGTAGTTCGAACGAAATTAGTAATTTCGTGTGAAATAACTTCAACTTTTCAAACGGAATCAGTAATTCCGTGTGGAATTACCTCTGATTTTTCAAACGAAATTAAGTGTTCGTTAAAACGAAATTAACTATTTGGCCCATTTTTGTCACTTTTACTTTGAATTTTGATCTGATTCTCTCAAGGGTTTGTTAAAAATGTATTTTACACACAATATCAGAAAATCAGTCCATTTTGTCCGTTAAATTGTCCAAAAGTCCAAGAATGTGTAGAAAAATGAACTGATTCAAGTGTATTGACTCATAACTGGCTCTGATACCAATTGTAGGATCGTTTTACCGACCGAATGAGTCAATCAGAGGCAATACACAACTGTTTGAGAGGCGGAAACAAACGAACAGTCTAGAATTAGTGAAGAATTGAGTACACGGTGGAATTTCAGCAGCACTTCGTGACACTCTGACTAATTCCGTACCAAATGAGAAACTAGGACACCCTATTTATAGACTTGTAATTCCGCATGGAATTACAACATTCAGTTCAAACGGAATTGTAATTCCGCAAGGAATTACACATTCCATTCAAACGAAATTACTTAGTGTAATTTCGTGCGGAATTACATTACAACCCTTTCGTGCAAAATTACATTAAACACCCCTAAACTTTACATATTTGACATATTTGACCCCTATACATCATGACCTAGACTTTAGACGTAGGCTATAGACATCGTGCACCAACAACGAGACAAGGTTATCGCCTACGCATCTCGTCAGCTCAAGATCCATGAGAAGAACTACACAACCCACGATCTCGAGCTAGGCGCAGTTGTTTTTGCATTGAAGATTTGGCAACACTACCTTTATGGTACCAAGTGTACGATCTTCACAGATCATAGGAGCCTACAACACATCTTCAGCCAGAAAGAACTTAATATGCGCCAACGCCGATGGGTTGAACTTCTCAACGATTACAACTGTGAGATTCGTTACCATCCTGGCAAAGCAAATGTCGTTGCCGATGCTTTAAGCCGACGAGGCTATTTGCATAGCGCTCGTAATGTTCAAGCCCAACATCATCTCGAAACCCTCATCCGCGAAGCCCAACATGCTTGTTTCACCGAACGCACTTTGAAGAAGGAAAGGATTCTCAACGATGGAGCCCAGCTAGTGAGTAAATCGAATGGGAAATTCCATTATCTGGACCGAATCTGGATCCCTAAGCGGACCGATTTACGACAAATTTTGATGGACGAAGCCCACAAGTCTCGATATTCTATTCATCCCAGTGCCGATAAAATGTACCAGGACCTTCGCTACAAGTACTGGTGGTCGGGCATGAAGAAAGATATCACCCTCTATGTTTCAAACTGTCTGACTTGCTCGAAAGTCAAGGCTGAACACCAAAGACCCTCTGGCTTACTCGTTCAACCCGAGATCCCTATGTGGAAATGGGAGAGTATAGCTATGGACTTCATAACGAAACTTCCGCGCACGCCATCAGGTCACGACAGCATCTGGGTTATCGTTGACCGCTTGACTAAATCTGTTCATTTTCTGCCGATACGAGAAGACTACAAGTTTTAGTGCACTATGTCTGTGGACTTCGTCTTGTATCGAGTCATGTATAGGATAGGAAAAACCAGTGCTCGGGTTGCTAGAAACTGTTTTTAGTGTGTTTGGAGCTAATTCCGCTTGAAACAGTCAAGAGCCATTTCAAACGGAATTAACAATTGTTAATTCCGATTGAGAATGTTCTTGGTCATTTCAAATGGAATTACAACACTATATATAGGAGAGCATACCGTGTCATTTGGTACGGAATTAGATCTTGTGATTCGGTAACGAAGTGCTGCCGAATTGTCTCCAGGTGCTGTAAGACTATTATATTATTATAAGAGACATTATAATTGAATTGAGCGTCTGTTTCATTGATTCCGCCTTTGATTCGGATAAACAACTCTTCTAAACGACTCATTCAGGTTATACAACAATCCTACAAGTGGTATCAGAGCTCAGGAAGAAGAGTTCAGCTTGATTTCATCAGTTTTCTGACTTCTACACCTTCTTTTTAAAATTTCACAAGATTTTACGGACAAAATGGACCGGATTTCACATATTACACGTGAAATAGTGTTTTAACAAAGCCTTGAGAGAATCAGACCAAAATTCGGATTAAAAGTGACTAAAATGGACCAAAAACCTAATTCCGTTTGAACGAGCAGTTTAATTCCATTTGAAAAGTTGAGACAATTTCACACGAAATTACTGATTTCGTTTGAATTTCGTCTAATTCCGCTTGAAAAGAGTAATTCCGGTTGAAAAGGTTCACACGGAATCAGTTATTCCACATCAAATTATAATTCCACTTGAAGATTTCATTTGAAACAAGTGATTTCGTTTGAAAGTCCTTATTCCGTTTGAATGTACTGATTTCGTTTGAAGTTGTCATTCAGGAATTACGTTTGAAAGTGTAATCTCGTGTGAAAGGGCATTTCGTTTCAAAGTGATTTCGCACCAAAGTGATTCCGTTTGAGATCACTATTTCGTTTGAAAGTAGACATTTCGCATCAAGATCATTTCACGTCAACCGAGTGTCAGTTTATTTCAAGTTGTTTGATATTGTTTAAACTGATTGTGTTTGTTTGTCTGTTTTTGTCTCCATGTAATTCAAGAATTTCACATCATGGCTGAAGAGTTCTACAATACGTTCTACAACGCTTTTACATCAAAGTCTTCCGAAATCTCAACTGTCACACCAAAAACCATTACCAAACCAATAAATGAGAACATTAAACATGATAACTTTTACGGAACACACTCAAAGCCGCCAACTCTTGAAAGTATTGAAGATTATACATGGTGGAAAGAGCGTTTCATCAACTGGGCAAAAGCCTATGCACACGAGAGCTGGTTCTGTTTGGAGTTTGGATATGAAAGACCAAAGGATGTTAAAGGAGAAGATGTTCCACTTAAGAAATTATCCAAAGATGACTAATCCGAATTTGCAGCTGAACAGAGAATGATTGCTTTAATTCAATCATCCATTAGAAATGACATGTTTGCCTTGTTACAACATAATGGATCTTCAAAATCCATTTGGGAAGCTTTACGGGTTAAGGCAGAGGGGGGTAAACAAATCAGGAAAAACAAAATTGCTTTATTAAAGAAAGAATTTGATTTGTTTGATAGTCTTAACGGTGAATTAGTTCGACAAATGATTGAATGTTTTTGTCATCTAAAAATCAAACTGGAAAGATTTAAGATTAAAAAAACAAGAGAAGAAATAATAGACAAAATCATAGAAGTATTACCACGAGCTGATCAGTGGCAAACATTTGTGTTTATCTTGAAAAATGATGTTTTGTATGAAACAATTTCTCTTGATGCGTTAATTGAAAAGATTGAAACTCATGAGCTTGAATTACAGAAACAAAGCAAGATGAGCAGTTCTTCACATCAACAGAATGTTGGTTTGTATTACAAAGGTAATTTACCTTCGGTGAAAGCTGATAGTTCACCAAAGACAGCATTTAGTGGTGAGAGGACAAAAGAACCTCAGAAAAACTCATCAAGTTATGATCCGGGTTATCATTCATCTGCTTCAAAAGCTAGTTCTGAAGAAACAGAGGAAATACTGTGCAACATTGCTCTTAAGTTGAAAAATTCTCCGGCTATGAGCATCAATGCAGCTAAACAGCAAATGAGCTTTCTTGCATCAGTTCTGGAATCGTATGAAGGTCTAGTTGCAGGCAAAATTGGAAATTCCGAATTGACCAAAGAAGACTACGATCAGATTGATCCAGAAGAAATGGAGCTTATAGACATTCACTGGTGTTTAGCAAGTTGCATTCGCAGAGCTCAGAGATACATGGAGATTACCGGGAAGCAATCATTAGGAGGTCCGTCAACAAAGCTTGGATTTGACAAATCCAAAGTGACTTGCTTCAGATGTAAACAAAAGGTCATTTTAAAAGAGAATGTAGAAATTCTGAAGTTGCTGAAACGGAGAAACCTTTCAATGATGTTTATTATCGAAAGGCAATTTACCACCCTAGCAGAGAAGAGCCAAAGATGATTGAAGATAAACCCAGAGAAAAATCAAGAGCACTTGCTGTATTCCATGATGATGAAGGATATGATTGGAGTCAGATTCTTCCAGAACAAGATCGTTTAGAAAACACAGTTACAGCTCATGGAAGAAAAACATCAAAAAGTCAACATTATGTTTTCGTTGCTGAAATACAAGAGGAAATCAAAGAAGAAAAAGGCACAGCTGAAATAAAAGAGAAAACCAGAGAAGAGATTCTGAGTGAGAAAACTTACAGAGAAAGAAACATTGTTTTGAACAGAATGGATGAAATGCAAGAAGAGTATGAGAGTGCTGTCAGCAATAAGAGATGGGATAAGAAGAGAGAGTGCTATGTCAATAGACAAGATGAACCTGTTGTTCCCAAGAAAGACCTAACTTTTGAAGATGTTCTTCTCATAATTCCTCGATCTGCCGAATACTATAGAAATGTATTAAAAGATGACACATATGCAAAAAGGCATGAAAAGGAAATAAGACATGCCATGACATCGTGTTTGAGGAAGAGGGATGAAGAGAGAGTGAAGAAGAATGTTGAAGAAATGGTAAACAATCTGAAGAAAGCTGCTGAAGAGGTTAAAACAGAAGCTGTTGAAGTTGAGGTTGTGAAGAAAGTCGAAGTTGTTAAAGAGGAAGATTTGAAGGTTGTTGAGAAAGAAAAAATTGAAAGTTTGGCTGAAGTGAAGAATGAGATTTTGAAGGTTGCTAGTGATGTTGGTGATGAGGTTGGTGTTGAAGGAAAGCAGAAAGATGCTGATCAGACAGAAGTTGCAACAAACACCAAAGTGCCAATCACTGAGGTAAATTCTGATTCTGAAATCCTAAAAACGATTGAACAGTGCAAGAAATGCATGGAACCATGTAGTGCTTGTACTGAAAAAGATGAAAAGTTCAAAACAAGAGATCTTGAATTCACAAAAATTGAAGAAGTTTTCAAAAATAAATGCAAAGAAATGTTAGAAAACGAAAAGATTTTTAAAAGAAAATAATGAAAAACTTTTAGAAAAATGTAAAAACTTAGAAAAAGAAAATGAAGTTTTGAAAGAAAGTGTTTTGAAAAAGACAGAAGAATGTGATCAAAAGGAAAATGTTTGTCAAGAAATGAAGAAAGAATATGATTCAATGAAATTGGCATATCACATTACAAAAGAGTCTTATGAAAAGGTGAAGGGTGAAATGAAATTTCTTCAATCAAGATTGAATTACTATTCGGAAACATCAAAGGAACTAAAACGAATGTATAAAATTAAACAAGATGTTGTAAATTCATATATTGAAGATATTGCTAAGCTAAAACGTCAGATTGCTGATTTAGAACTGGATAATAACAAGTTAAAAAGTTATCACGCGTCATCATATGTGCTTGAACGTATTTTCAACATAAAACCGGATGAAAAGATTCTGAGCAAAACAAGAAAGGTATTGGCTCAGAGTTTCATCAAGTTCCACCACAGGAAAAGTTTGTCTTTTATGATGATGAAAAGGTTGAAAAAGCTTTCAACATGGTAGATCAATTGCCAGATAACATTGAGGTAACCTATTCCAAATCTGATGATTCTGATGATTCAGAGGTGGTAGGTAAGGTCATTGAAAGTGTGTTGAAAGAAGAGTCGGTTGAAACAGGTAATTCTGAATCACAAGATGAAAATGAAGGTAATTTTCATGATGGATATCTGAAAAACATAAAATCTGAGAAAAATTTGAATGATGATCAAAAAGGATTGGTGTATACCATGATTGGATCGGACAAATTATTCTTAGATGTTGTATTTCCGATTCAGAATGTGATTTCAGAAAAGATTGACAAAGTTTTCAAAACGGTTGAGATTGAAAAATCTAAAATTTCAAAGTTTGCTGGTAAAGGTCACAAAAAGTCTTATAATAAATCCGGTTTCAAAAACAAAAATATGAAGGCTGGGTTGGGTTATAAGAAGAAACAAAATTGGAAGAAAAATGTAACGCCAAATTTTCAGGCAAAGATGAATTTTGATCATGGAACAACTTCAGAAGAAGAGAAAGAACTAAAATTTAGACGACAGTCTAATGACGAGTTCTTAGCTCAAAAGAAAAAGCAATAACCACATGTCAAAGATGTATCCAAGAGAACATGTTTCAAATGTGATCAAATTGGACATCTTGCACGCAAGTGTCCAAATCTGAAACCTGTCAATGTTGACAAAAAGAAGTCTGAAAATGTTGAGAAACAAAAATATGAGGATGTGAAACAAAGGTCAATCAGATTTGATTCAAAACAAACTTGGAGGTACAATACAAACAAGTTTGCTTCCAATCAAAGTTGGAAATCAAATCCAAATAGGTTCGATTCAAGAGAGACTTGGAATTCTCACACACCCAGATTGAGAACAACACAAAGTTGGAAAACAACTGTCGATGCAACAAAACCACAACAGTTTTGGAAACCAAATGTTGTTATACAAAATCAAAATGCTCAAAAAGACTCACATTTTTACAAAAGAGGTGCTTCAAAAGGTCAAACTTGGTCAGTTAAGAAACCAATGATTTCAAAAGTTGATGAAAAAGTTGAAGTTAAAATTGAAAAAGTCTTTGTTCAAAATGACAAAGATTTTCCGAAGTTAAATGATGCATATTGTGTTGAAATGCCTAAGGTCCAACAGACCTGGGCTAATTTGTTCAAGTAATTGAGTAAGTGTAAATATGCAGGTGTTCAAGAAAGTTGAAGATTGTAAGAATGGAAAACAGAGCAGCCTGGCACAACGAGAGGAGGAGAAGGCTGCTAAACCCTGTGTTGGTTGAAACAGGGAGTTAGTTTGTTTGATTTTCTGTATATAAATAAACAATATTTTAAAAACCCTAAAACTTGAAAAATTTAAAAATCAAAAATATGTTTGTTTTTAAATTTGTCAAAAAATTCAAAAATTCAAAAATATGTTACTTGAATATGCCGAAACCCTCATGGCGGAACAAACATGATTAATTTCACAAGATTGAAAAACGGTTTTCAAACTGTAAAAGATCAACGTGTTGTAAATCATGGGGGTATTTACTGCTTTTCATGTAATTCGGTACACATTAAGCAGAAGATGGATGGCGAGACAAAGCTATCAGTGTCGGTTTATCAAATTTTCTTTAAATGATTTTGCATTTTAGGGGGAGTAAGAATATTTCAGAAAATATAAAAACATTAGAAAATTTGAAAAATCCAAAAACATGATAAAAACCTACTGACAAAAACATTAGAAAATTAAAAAAGAGTGTTCGTGTAAAAAGAGGAAATGATAGTACATCAGTAGACAATCACAGTACGCTAAAGAAATGGAAAGTTCAATTGTGATAAACGGTCTCACTGATGATATGCCAGTAGATTTTTACACGCTTAGTAGATTGTTTTCGAGATATAATCCTAAATATCAATACTTTACTTATCTCGTGGGGAACATCTCTCGGATATATGGGTAACCCCCGAAATCTTGTTTGAAGGGCTTTCTATCTTTGACATACTAGGTCCTTGTGCGTGGTGATATCTGGGGTATTATACCTGGACTTCTGATTTTGCGGGAGCAATAGCCTGGTCCTCGTATAGTGCTTTGCATTGCTTTATTCATAAAGCTAGCCCTCAGCATAAAAAATGATGAAACATTGAAAAATATTAATCATGTGATGTTCAGGAAAAGATCCCCAAACGGGACACACCGAAAGACGAGCCATCATCTCTTTGCTGAACGGAAGTTCTGACCTAAGCTCTCATGGTTTCGCATTACCCGTTTACAGATATTATTAGTGTACATTCACCTGTAAGACTGAATATAGAAGTCTGGATACGGGAGTATATTCTGAGGTGGGACACGCGAATAAGTTTAAGTCTTATAAAACACTAATCTCGTATCTCGAAACAGTTGAACTTTGTGTGAAAATTTAAGTGGATCAGTATACTGACAATCTAAGTGAATCGTTTAAAACTTCAAGTGTTTAAAGCTCAACGGTACTAGTGATTTGTCATAAACTGATATGATCCTCTGACACGAACTCAAACAAAAATATTGTCTGTAAATATGTTTGTAAATATTTCTTTATTGTTTTATGTTTTAGAAAATTACAAAAAGATTTTGATTCATCTTTAGTTTCGACAACCGATGTCTGAGTGCTGAGTTTCAAAATCTAAGTATGTTAATTGTGTTTCTGAAAATAAAACAAGTTCATTAATTTGAAACTTGAATTTTAAAATTAAAAATAAAAAACAGTTTGTGATATCTCCAAGGTCATTACATTGGACTTGGATGATAAACTGTGAGGGAGTTGGATTCTCAAATATTGCCAAATCTTTGAAAATTGTTGATAGGGAGAGTGGTTAAAAAGTTTTAAAAGAGCCAAATTACGATTTCTGGACAATTTCAAAAGATTGTTACTTATAAATGTTTAAGAATTTTCAGATACCAGATTAAGATCCCGATAGCAGAGTCTAAGGGGGAGTCTGAAGACGAGCTCAAAGCAAGGGGGAGCTTGTAACCGGAAAGTAAGGTGTCGATCCCTAAAGCACGGAAGCTTGACGAAAGGGGGAGCCTGAAGAAGCTGTTAATGTTAGAGACAAAGACAGATTCTGGTACAACATTCAAAGATAGAAGCTGATCAAAGAAGATAAAGATTGATGGGTGCTTACAATGTTAGACAATTTGGAAAGAGCGCGAATACTGATCAAGACTGAAGATGTGTCATGATAAAGACTCGACACTGAAGACTTCGTCAACATCCAAGGGGGAGTCTGTTTTTGCACTATGTCTGTGGACTTCGTCTTGTATCGAGTCATGTATAGGATAGGATAAACCAGTGCTCGGGTTGCTAGAAACTGTTTTTAGTGTGTTTGGAGCTAATTCCGCTTGAAACAGTCAAGAGCCATTTCAAACGGAATTAACAATGTTAATTCCGCTTAAGAATGTTCTTGGTCATTTCAAACGGAATTACAACACTATATATAGGAGAGCATACCGTGTTATTTGGTACGGAATTAGATCTTGTGATTCGGTAACGAAGTGCTGCCGAATTGTCTCCAGGTGCTGTAAGACTATTATATCAATATAAGAGACATTATAATTGAATTGAGTGTCTATTTCATTGATTCTGCCTTTGATTCGGATAAACAACTCTTCTGAACGACTCATTCAGGTCATACAACGATCCTACAACAAGGTAGAAAAATTAGCCCGAATCTACACCAAAGAGATCATTTGTCGACATGGGATGCCTCACGACATCATCTCTGACTGCGATGCTCGATTTACCTCGCGTCTATGGGAGACATTTCAATCTGCTCTCAGTACTACGCTTAACCTAAGTACCGTTTTCCATCCCCAAACCGACGGTCAGACTGAAAGAACGATTCGTACCCTTGAAGACATGCTCCGTTCGTGTGTCATAGATTTCGGTGGTAATTGGGACGCATACTTACCGTTAGGAGAATTCTCGTATAATAACAGATATAATTCCAGCATTCAAATGGCACCATTTGAGGCATTGTACGGAAGAAAATGTCGATCGCCTATTGTATGGCACGAGATCGGAGATTCGCAAATAACCGGTCCTGAGCTATTACGAGAAACGACTGACAAAATCCTCCAAATTCAAGACAATCTGCTGAAAGCTCGGAGTCGTCAGAAAAGTTACGCCGATAGACGACGCAAGCCCCTTGAATTTGACGTTGGCGACCACGTACTCTTAAAGGTATCCCCTTGGAAGGGTGTGGCCAGATTCAGCAAAAAAGGGAAACTCGCGCCTCGATATGTTGGACCCTTTAAGATTCTGGAAAGGATCGGAAAAGTGGCCTACAGACTCCAATTACCGGAAGAACTTAGCAACGTCCACCCGACTTTCCACGTTTTAAACCTCAGAAAGTGTCTGGCTGAGCATGATTTACAAGTTCCACTAGAGGATCTTCAAGTGGACGAAACATTACACTTCGTGGAAAAGCCTGTCGAGATCATGGACCAA
Organism: Helianthus annuus; assembly: GCF_002127325.2. Lineage (NCBI taxonomy): Eukaryota > Viridiplantae > Streptophyta > Magnoliopsida > Asterales > Asteraceae > Helianthus > Helianthus annuus. Next base: position 68,497,680 of record NC_035439.2, on the reverse strand, counting down.
CAAAGCAAGCAGCTCAGGCGCTCACGCATTCCCATTGTGAAAGTTCGCTGGGAAGGTAAACGAGGCGCAGAGTTCACTTGGGAACTCGAAAGTGACATGAAGGCAAAGTACCCACATTTGTTTGTTACGGCTTCGGCCTAATTTCGGGAAGAAATTCCCTCAACTAGGGGAGGTTGTAACACCCCGTATTTCGAAAGTCAAAGTCAAAGTCAAGATTGAAGTCAAAGGAAGCAAAGATTGCTAATTGCGATCTGTCACTCCTTACTTAACTCCTGTTTTGACTTCTTTGACTTGTAGATAATCTAATTATTTTATCGCATTAGTTGTATTATGTGGAGTAATGTTAATAATCGAGGTTAATCGTTATTTATCGCATATTTTTAACGCTTATCGCATCGCAATCGCATTCGCAACTCGAATTATGCGTTCTGGATATTGTTATATGCATGTGTGCTACTTATGTGTTATTTGTGCATGTTTATTTATGTTTACGTTGTGGTGGTTAATCGAAACGCAATCGCAACTCAATCGTAATCGAATCGCAAATGCTAAACGCAAGTTATTTATATTGATTGTATGTTAGATATAGTAGATGGGATTAGTTGTGTAGCTAATGGATAATTCTATCATACCTCTCACAACGCATCGCAAAAGCCCAACGTACGAAACAAAACGCCGTAACTCAAAACGTCAGAGCCACGCGATCGAGTGACCACTCGATCGGATGGCCAAGCGATCGGATTGCCATCCGATCGGATTGCCACCCGATCGGACAGTCATCCGATCGGTGACCCACTCGACCTTAGGCACTTTCCTTTTTGGGAAACCCTATAAATACCCTCACTTGTCACATCACTTGATGTTACAGCCGCACTCAGACCTCCTTTCTCTCGATTTCTCGCGATTCTTGTAAGTATTCAACCTAAACCTTGTACTTCTATGATCTACACACACATCTTCATCATTCTCTCTTTTGAATCTTAACTTTTAATCGTGAAATCAACGGATTTGAGGTGTTCTAGGATGATGTCATCATGGGGTTCTTATGAACTTCATGTTTTGGCTTCAATCCACCAAGAATAACTCAGATCTGAAGGATTTCCACAAGATTAAACAATGTCTTCGCATAGATCTACACATATTCATTGTGAAAAGGATTGAAAGATGGTTTTCTAACTTTCTTTCAATTCTTTTACACTCAATGCACTCAAAACTGATAGAATCGGAGCTTGTTCTGATTTTCTACTCTTTCTTAGTGATGTGTTGGTTCAAGATCTGAATTCTATCTAAGAGACAATAGATTTCGAGTTAAACGTGAACCACCGTCTCGAACAGTCAACTGATCGTACTAGGGTAATTCCTATCCGATCGGATTACTTGACTCTTGACAAGGGTTCTGTTGTTTGGCACGTTATCAATACGTCTCGATCAAAACTGCAAACTATCAAAACAATCAAGTGTCGAGACGATCAGGTCGATGGGATGGATTTCCGTCTGATTGGATTGCCATCCGATCGGACAGCGACCCAATCGGCTGGCGCTTGGTTCCACACTTAAGTTTTTATTTCAACATTTCGAGGTACTGAACGTCGAACGGATTACCGTCCGATCGGATTGCCATCTGATCGAACGACCATCCGATCATGAAATGTTTGGGACTTCAACACTTTAACAAATTTCAACATGTTCAATGCATTTTTCAGTCTAGCGGATTGCCACCTGATCGGTAGACCATCCGATCGAGTGACAACACTGCTGTGAACTTGTTCTCTAAGAAATACCTCGCCGAACGGATCGTCACCCGATCAAACTGCCGTTCGATCGATCGACCTGAAAGGTAGAGATACTTCTCTGTTTTCAAAATGCTACAACGAAAACTTCAAAAAGCAAACCATCATACATAAACACATCATCACCAAGCGAGATGTCAATCCAATCGAATGGCCATCTGATCGGATGACCATCCGAACGAATATTGACATCCGATCGACTGGCCATCCGACCGGATTGCCATCCGATCGGATTATAATCCAACACTTAGTGCAAAGTACCGTTTATCGCACTGTTTTACACGTCACTTATCGTTTATGCTATCGTTAACTGTTCAGGCTAATCTCTCTCAACGCTCCCTTCAATCTAAGATAGTGTTTGAGCACAATCTATGAGTATACTCGATCCCTTGTTGCTTTATGCACTTTTGGGTGTTACATACATTACTTATTCTAAATCACAATCGACACACAACGCAAACACTATTTATACGCTATCCGTTATTGCATGCTACGTGTTATTCGATGAATGCTTTTATGTTATGTTAACACAGTGATTGTTTCCTGACACCTTAGCAATGATAGTTCTATAGTTTGGACTCAGCACCTGCCGTGGACAGGGGTTGTTAAGGGCTTTACTTCACGTGTCCCAGTAGGGATATGTGTTGCGCATTCTACAACTCGCAGTCACGTCTGTACATATTTCTCTGTCGATAACCTACTTGCCTTCACTTTATAGATGTTACATGTTGGTTATGCGTAAACAAATTCGAACTCTATTATATCTATCAAACTTGTATGCTCACCTTTACACTATGTGTATTGACCTCTATTTTAACGTATGTGACATGTGTTTAGGATGCTATCTGCTAGGATACTTGCTATGTGGAAATCGAAGCAGGAAGTGTCTAGAAACAAACAAACAATTTATTTAAATCTGAGTTGTCGAAACAGAACAATTTTTCTTTGATTTGTCTGTAATAACTATGCTACTTTTTATGTCATGGTATGGGACGCGATACTTAAATAATTGGTAATCGTAGTTGTTATGGAATCTCCTGGACAATCTGTTTCGCTCAGTGCCGCGCCCTGATGTTTCCGCCATCGGTTGGGGTGTGATGGTTGCTATTGAACCAAGCACCCCTATTTATAGCTGAAACAGAAGCTTTACACGGCCCCGTGCCTGGTGGGCATGACCCCGTGCCTTCCTTCTTCTATGTTTTCATTTAATGGGCTTGTCAATCCTGATGCTCACAAGGCCCGTGTGTCAATGGCACGACCCCGTGGCCTTTGTACTTGTTGTACTATCCAAGATTTGCATATCTAAAAGTTGACCACGACCCATGTCCATGAGACACGGCCCCGTGTATCTTTTCTGCTTCTGTTTGTCTTCTTCTTCCTGGAATCTTGGGTGGGTCACATCCCCATGTCCGGCAGGCACGTCCTGTGCTTGTCTTCTGACTTGTTGTTTTTGGCCTTGGGGTGAAGCTTAGAGGGTTGGTATATTGTATGAACTTCCCTTCTTTTGTATTCATGTTGGTTTGTTCCGTTAATTTGTTCCTTTTGTACAATTAAGCTTTTTTTACTCTTGAAAATCAAAAGTATACAAACAAACACACTTTTTCCAACATTAGTACTAAAAAGGGTTGTTTTTATACATTATTTGATACAATTGATATGTTGCATTTGGCGCATATCAACACACCATGCTTACCCTCCAAGCTACACCTCAAGACCAAAACAACAAACTAGAAGACAAGCACGGGGTCGTGCCACCAAGGCATGGGGATGTGTCCAACAACAGAATATGTTCTGAGTCCATGCAGAACAAGACAAACAAAGCAGACAAGAGACACGGGGCCGTGTCCCATGGAAACGGGGTCGTGGTCAACTCCTAGATATGCAGAATCTCCCAAAGGATACCACAGTACTAACCACGGGGCCGTGCGTACTGATACATAGGACCATGTGCACATACGGACTGACACATATCAATAAATGAAGACAGAGAAAAGGACATGGATCGTGCTCCCTGGGCACGTGGTCATGTGAGTGGTCTGTTTCCAGCTATAAATGGAGGTGCTTGGTGTAACACCCCGTGTTTCGAAAGTCAAAGTCAAAGTCAAGAATGAAGTCAAAGGAAGATAAGATTGCTAATTGCGATCTGTCACTCCTTGCTCAATTCCTGTTTTGACTTCTTTGACTTGTAATCAAACCTTTTTTATTTATTAACTTTAGTTGTATTATGTGGAGTATCTATTAATAATCGAGGTTTAATCGCTATTTATCGCATGTTTTACCTCTTTATCGCTTATCGCATCGCAATCGCATTCGCAACTCGAATTATGCGTTCTGGATATTGTTTTACATGTGTGTGTGCTATTTACGTGTTACTTGTGTGTGTTTATTTATGTTTATGTGTTCTGGTGTTTAATCAAAACGCAATCGCAACTCTATCGCAATCGAATCGCAAACGCTAAACGCTAGTTATTTATGATGATTGTATGTTAGATATAGTATTTGTGTGTTTATTATTAATCTATCACATCGCTCGCTCGAAACGCATCGCAACGCTCAACACGCGAATCGAAACTACAAATGTCAACATGCCGGACACCAGGATCGAGTGGCCAACTAATTGAGTGGCCATCCGATCGGATTGCCGTCCGATCGGATTGCCGTCCGATCGGATTGCCGTCCGATCGGTGACCAATCCGACCCTATGCACTTTCCTCTTTTGGAAACCCTATAAATACCCTCCTGTCACATCATTTGTGATGTGACAGCTCTCTCACTCGACCAGCTCGCTCAAGCACTCATTTCTCTCAATTTCTCGCGATTCTTGTAAGTTTTCAACCTAAATCTTGTACTTCTATGATCTACACACACTTCTTCATCTTTTACACCTTTGAATCTTAACTTTTCACCGTGAAATCAGTGGATTTGAGGTGTTCTAAGGTGATGTCATCATGGAGTTCTTATGAACTTCATATTTTGGCTTCATTCCACCAAGAACAACTTAGATCTGGAAGGTTTCCACATGATTAAACACAATTCACACCTAGATCTGAACATTTCCATGATTAAAAGGATTGAAAGATGGTTTTTCAACTCTTTTACACGCAATACACTCAAAACCGATAGAATCAGAGCTCGTTCTGATCTTCTACTCCTTCTTAGTGATGTGTTGGTTCAAGATCTGAATTCTATCCAAGAGACAACTGATTTCGGGTTAAACATGAACCACCGTCACGAACCTGTAAACTGATCGGCCTTGGGTGATTCCTGTTCGATTGGATCACTTGGGTCATGATGGGGTTTCCGTTGTTTAGCACGTTGTCATACCGTCTCGATCAGACCGCAAAACTTTCCAAACTTAACAAAACTTCAAGTTACAAAAAGATCCGGTCGCGGGACGGATTGCCGTCTGATCGGATTGCCATCCGATCGGATTGCTATCTGATCGAACCGCAATCCGATCGGATTGCACTTGAGGATTTCATACTTAAACAATTTTCAACATGTTCAATGTATAGTCAGATCTAACGGATTGCCACCCGATCGGTAGACCATCCGATTGAATGACAATCCTACTGTGAACTAGTTCTCCAAGAAAAACCTCGACGGATCATCATCCGATCTAACCGCTCTTCGATCAAACGACCTGAAAGGTAGAGATACTTCTCTATTTTCACAATGCTACAATGAAAACTTCAAAGGACAATCCATCATACACAAACACATCCTTACCAAACAAGGTGTCAATCCGACCGAATGGCCATCCGATCGGATGACCATCCGAACGAATTGACATCCGATCGAATGACCATCCGATCGGATCGCCATCCGATCGGATTACCGTTCGACACTTGGTCCTTTTGCATCGTTTAACGCGCCGCTCATCGTTTATGATGTCGATAACTGCTCAGGCTAATCTCTTTCAGCGCTCCCTTCAATCCAAGAGAGTGTTTACTTGTTAAACGCTATCTGTGAGTATACTCGATCCCTTTTTGCTTTACGCACTTTTGGGTGTTACATACGTTACCTATTCAAATCACAATCGACACACAATGTAAACACTATTTATACGCTGACCGTTATTGCATGCTATGTGTTATTCGATGAATGCTTGTATGTTATGTTAATACAGTGATTGTTGCCTGACACCTTAGCAACGATAGTACTATAGTTTGGACTCAGTACCTGTCGTGGACATGGGTTGTTAATGGCTTTACTTCACGTGTCCCAGTGGGGATATGTGTTGCGCATTCTACAACTCGCAGTCACGTCTGTGCATATTTCTCTGTCAATAACCTACTAGCTTTCACTTTATTACATGTTACATGCTGGTTATGCGTAAACTATTTCGAACTCTATTATATCTACCAAACTTGTATGCTCACCTTTACACTATGTGTATTTACTTTTATTTTAATGTATGTGACAGGTGTTTGAATGCTTAGGATGCCTGCTTGCTATCTTGTGGAATCGAGTTAGGATGAGTCTAGAAACAAAGACAATTTACCTTATTTTTATTTGAATCTGAGTTGTCGGAACATGTTATTTGACTTTGAGATATTGCTGTCTGTAATAATTTACTTGCTTAATAGGTTATGGTATGGGACATAATATTAACTATTCGGTAAAGTAGTTGTTATGGAATTTCTCTTGGTCAATCTGTTTCGCTCAGTGTCACGCCCTGATGTTTCCGCCATCGGTTGGGGGTGACACTTGGTTCATTTCCAACTCATCCCTTGGCAAACCACTTCTCTCTCACCTGCCACCATTCCACCACCACTACAACACCATCATCCACCATATTCCTCCATTATCCACCTTTTGAGTGTCTAGTAGTCTCGGGATCCAGGATTGATCGTAAGAGTTCTTGTGTAACAAAGGCCATGCTTGGCTAATCTCTTACATCACTTGGTGAAGACAAATATAATATGTATTACTTTTGATTTCCATGCTTTGGCTACATTTTATTTGGGTATGTATTAATGACTTTAAGAAATAGCTTTTTATATTGAAAGTGAACTTTACTCTATCATTTCTTCATATTTTGTTGATACACTCATTCATGTCTTTACGGTCTATATAAAGCGTGTTAACTGCCTAGAGGGGGGGGGGGGTTAGAAGGGTGGTTTGGGTAAAGTTCTTATCTCGTTCTGTGTATAGATTGTGACAACTCGTATTTAGAACCTATTCTTGTGATTTATGTAACGTATGTGAACGATATGTGATCTTATGAAAGTGAATGATTGTGCGAATGTTATGTTAATACGTGCTTGTGAATGTATGTTTGATAAGCGCACAACACACACTCGACCGCACAAGCCATTCGGGCTACACAACTTATGCTCGGACTCTTAGGGCAGCCCAAGTGTGGGTTCGGCCCATTCTCTTCTTATACGCATACAAGCAATCACCCTTAGGGTTTTGTTTCTCATTTTGTTACAACACTTCACACACACACAAACCCTAGCTCTCCTCTCTCTCTTGTTCGACGACAAATCCTCTTAGCCGAAGCCTCTTCTCTTGAAGCTTCCTTGCTCGGATCATCTCTGCTTCACCTTCTAATCGGTTAGTGTCCATGTTGGTATGATTCCATGATTGATATAATGATTAAGTGTTGCTAATTATGATGAACAATGATGTTATATGATTATGTTCTTGTAAATCGGATGGTATGATAATAATCTAAAACCGATTAGATGTTAACCGGCTATAATGTCCTGCTTTCGGATTGTCGTATGATGATTTAAGATCGAATATATGTAATTGGTGGTATGTTTATGTAATCGGACCGAATCATATGATTTGATAAGATGTTGGTTATGCTTTGAACATGATTAGGGTTTATATGAATTAAACGATAAAACCCTTGTTTGATCGATAATATGCAAACTGTTAGTTGTTAATTGATTATGTGTAAATATGGAAACCTTGTAATTGATTGGCAAGATAACCGGATGTTCAAAACTGATCGCACAAGGCCTCTTGATCGCACAAGAGGTCCACTCACACAAGGGGTCCATTCGCACAAGCAGTCTTGTCGCACAAGATCAGGTCGTACAAGACGTGATCCGATCACACAAGTGCCAGCCGCACAAGAGATCCTCAGTCGCACATGAACTGTTGGATCGCACAAGTTGAATTGTTTATTTAACTGTTGGGCCTACAAGCCCAAATCACCCTCGCACAACCCGTTCGGATCGCACAAGGTAACCAGATCGTACAAGCCCATCCGGATCACACAAGATGTATCTTTTATTAGGCCGTATATGTTTGGACTCCCTTTATGTTGGGCCTATTTATATGTTGGGCTGGGTCATTACGGATCGCACAACATGTTGTGGATCACACAACATGTTGGGCCGATTACTATTGGGCTTATTTTAATCGCACACGCCGATTATGTTATGCTACTTGACTGTTAACTATTTACCATGATCCATACGTGCTTGAAACCTGTTAGTTATGTGTAAACTTGTGTGCACTACTTGAAGTCAAAACCTGACTTGTATGGTAACCCTGTTAGGACGTGGTTGACCACTCTTAGTTCAAGAAACCTTTTGTGTATCTGCCGAGCAAACCAAGGTGAGTTCACACAGCCAAGGCATGGGGTTCCCAGGGTGGGAATGGGATTTGGATGATTTATTCGTACATACTTAGTTAATAGAACCTAATGATATGGTCCTCGGGTGAGGAAGAGTAATGATAAGATACGGCTAGACTAGTATACCAATTGAACTGATCTTCGCACACACGCCAGGGGTTGGCCGCGATATTATGACTAATCATTTGCACACATGCCTAGGAAGGTCGCGAATTATACATACTAAAACTTCGCACACATGCCAGGGTGGCCGCGATACAAATATACATAGTCTAGGATATTTGGGAATATTTCCCCTAACCTTCGCATACATGCCGAGAGGGCCGCGATGGAAACTAATACGAGACATGACTTAACGAACGAACATAATGCTACTCATACTGTTACAATTACTGAACTGTACACTGTGAACTCGCTCAACTAGTTGTTGACTCTCTGCTGCATGCCTTGCAGGACCTTAGGTACTTATGGAGCTTGCACAGGGAGGAGCAGGTCGTTGTGGGCATGGATCGTGAATGCTTATTAAACGTTTATGACACTACACACTTAATACTTATGTTTGGGTTTTTACATTTATGCTTCCGCTACACTTGATTATGTTGGTTTTGAAAACACCTTTCGTATTGTTGAATAACGATTACTACTTATTTACATGTTCAATATGATTGGTGGCTTGATCCTGGTCACGTCACGCCTCCAAGCGGTGGTACTCCGCGTGTGGATTTTTGGGGGTGTGACAAAGATCCTGCAAGGACTTGATTCAAGCTTATTAGGACTTCAATTATGGCAGATAGGGTCAAATCGAGAGAAGTAAGAACGACTTGAATCCCTTATAAATAAACTACTATTAAAACTGTAACCCGGCCTTGCGGGATTGTATCCTTACTGACTCAGACCAATATGGCCGAGGGTAGCATTGCCTCCAAAAGAGGGACATTGTTTGGATCTGAGTTTGAATTGTTTGTGAATGTTTAAGATGAACAATGGAAGATGATAAAAAGATGGAAATAATTGCAGCGGAATGAAGATAAACTTTATATCACAAACACTAAGAGATTTGCTTTCATCATGAATATGTTAAATTGAATGATTGAAATTACAATGAGTCACGTATGTATGAACACAAACTCCCTCTCAGCCTGAGATCACTCAATTTGCTCGTACAAAATATCAAGGAGATGAAGTGATTAATAGAACAGTACATGCACTGTTCTATTTATAGTACAAAGCAAACCACTGAGGAATCTATGTTGACGTCACCTAGACATTGACATCTAACAACTATAAAAACCTCTAACATCTGCTATAACTAAACATTGTTACATTGTGTTGGGATTAAACCCTACCAAAGGAACAGTTGATTAAAGCCAAAACTGGATCAGAGCAGCGGATCCAGAATAAGCAGATGTTTGTATTCAATCTTTCCCCTTGACAGTGGCTCTAACATCTGATGGATTCATCTGCTGCCCTTCCTAACTACTGCTGACCCAAAAGACTGATGAAGACTAAGTGCTGATGATTAAACTACTGCCTTGTCTAAAGTACTGCTGAAGATTAAAGCACTGCTGGAGCCTAAGCTTTGGAATGAAGAATCAGTAGTTTGGTTTATTTCTTTATAATGTATTGTAATCAGTTGTTTGTAATCAATGGTTGTAATAGGTCAGTAGTTAGAGTTTGTTAGGAGGTTAGATGTCACTATCATGGTGACGTCAGCCAAGATGCTTCATTGGTTTGCTCGTGCCTATAAATAGAACAGTACCCTGTACTGTTCTATCATCTCTTTCATCACTTGTCATTATGCACGAACACTGTTATGAGCTCAGGCTGAGGGGGAGTTTGTGTTAGATCTGAGTTTGTTTTTTGATTGTATTTTATGTTTAAAAATAAGATGAAGATGGATGAGTGTGCAGCGGAAATTTTAATGAAAACAAACTTTGCATACAATCAAACGAGAGTAATACTTTCATCAAACATCTTTACACAAAGAACCGAAAGATTGAATTTATTTCAACTACGATTACAATGATTGATGTAAGAATGCAAACTCCCCCTCAGCCAGAGCTCAGTAGTTTGTTTGTGCAAAGAAGACGAATGATGCAAAGAGCTAATAGAACAGTACAAAGTACTGTACTATTTATAGGCACTTGCAAACTACTGAGCATCTTTGCTGACGTCACCATGAAAGTGACATCTAACCTCCTAACAAACTCTAACCTCTGATCTATACAGACACTGCTTGTGTTAACTACTGCTAATACATTCTATTACAAAACAGACTTTAGAACAGCTGCTGCAACCTTCTACTGCTGTGAACCCAGCAGCACTTGTCCGGATCAGCAGTGCTTGACTCAAGGCAGTAGATTGAATCAGCAGGACTTTAGTCTTCCATCAGATCTTTAGTTGAACAGCAGTTATGGGTCAGCAGTTTAGCAAGATCAACAAATAGGAGGTCATCAGTAGTTGTAATCACTTTCAAGGGGAGAGATTTGTATATCAACATCTGCTTATTCAGATCCACTGCTCTGATCCAGTTTTGGCTTTAATTATCTGTTCCTCTGATAGGGTTCAATCCCAACAATCTCCCCCTGGAACAGATAATGTCAAAACCCTTCATTATTTGTGGACATTTTATTGCCTCATTAACAGCTCCCTTATCTGACCTTTAAATTGTAATTCAAAGTCAAGGGCATCTGTATCTTCATCATCCCTGCTAAGTGGAAGATCAAGGAGATCCTGCAAATCTTCAAGTCTCAGGCCAAGAGCTTGTTCCCTTGATATTTTCTCCACTTCTCCACCAGACCTGATCAAAGTCAATACGCAGGTCTGTTTGTCAGTTGCCCACTTTTGTATTTTTGAGCCTGGTGGGTTTCTTGGGAGATGCTTATTTGCAGAAGTATTTGGTGAGGCTGGCCTGTTCATCGCTGGCTGAGCAGTGGCAGCAGATTTTTCCAGTTCAAATTCTTCTTTAAACGTTCTCAACAAGCCTTCTTTTACAACGGCATTTCCAGTAAGAATTTCTTGAACTGTTTCAGCACCTAACTGGCTTTGTCTCCTTCTTTTGTAGATGGCAGTACCAGTTGGAGCAGTGGCTCTCCTGATTTGCAGCTTTGATGGTCCTTTTGAAACCGTTGCTTCAGGATAGTCAGGCTTTTGAGGAATTTTTGGATCTTTCTTTCTTAATTCCTCCAACCTTTTGTAGGTTGACCTGACCACATCTTCTTTCCATCTAGCAATTTGTCTTTTTGTACCAAAATCAGCAGCAACCAGTTCTTCTTTCATTCTCTTTAGTTCCAACTGTTTGTCAGGTACATTCATTTTGAACTTTGCCCAATCAGGAGGAGTGTGAGTGACTTTCCTTTTTATCATGTCTTGAATTCTTGCTGCTTCAACTTCAAGCTCAGGAACAGTCCACTCTTTGTACATGTGTCTCTCTCCTTTGTATCTCTTGTGAAACATAATGCTTTCAATGTAGTCTTTCTTCAAAGTTTCAGCTGCTCTTTCTGAAATTTGTTGACTGACATTCTTTGCAAAACGTTCTAGGGAACTGACTTGTGTGAGCAGATATTGGTAGTATCTTGATACTTCTTTGTCAGATTTCCCTTGTGTGTTTCTTCTCGAGATATCCTCTGCTTGCTTGGCCTTTATCTTCAAATATTCATCAATATTTTTGGGCCAGGGATATCCTTTGATTGAAGGCAAACTCCTTTTGGCAGGGTCATCCTCAGTATAGAAAGATTTTATTTCTACTCTAACAGCTTCTAGTTCAAGAGGAAATTGAACACCTGCAGGAGGTAAGGGTTTGTGCATTGGAACTGAAGAAAGTGGAACTGGTTTTGGTATCTTGACAAGAGCTAAAGGTTTTGAGGATGTTTGGGATGGTGCAGTGACATCATCTTTAGGAATTAGCCTTCTCCTCTTTATTTGAGGAGGGACTGATGATGTTTTGGATGGAAAGGTGGTTGTAGGGGTAGTGGCTTGTGATAGACTAACAGTTGTTGAAACAACTGGTGTTCCAACCACTGTTGTCTTTACAACAGATGTTATAACAGCTGCTGTCTTCTGCCTTTTGGCAGGAGGTGGTTTTGATTTAGGTGGTGATGGTGGTAAAGCAGTGGATGTAGTGTGTGTTGAGGTGGTGTGTGTTGAAGTGGGAGCAGATGTTGAAACTACTAAAGTACCAACAGCAGTTGATACAACAGAAGTTACAACAGCTGTTTTAGATGGTGGTTTTTTAGCAGACTTTGAACGTCTGACCGGAATGGATTTGGGTAACCTTACTTTTCTAGTAGGCTTCTTCTTTTCATCAATAAGATTTTCATCATCTCTTGACCCTGAAGTACCCTGATCCAGATAATCCACCCTGGCTTTCTTTTTGGCCTCTCTATGCCTTTTCACACATGCAAGTGCTTCTGCAAGTGCATTTGTGGTCACATCAAGTTTCTTACTCCCATCTGGCAAAGGAATCTGTTTGGTCATATTTGAATTTTCTGGTGCAAGGTAGAGACCATCTGTTATTCCTTTCCTTCTCCACTCCTGAATTTTCTCCCCCTTTTTGGCATTATCTTCAGGGAGGTGATCAATGAAGAACACAGGTGGAGGAGCAGTGCCAGAGTTGTGCAAGATCTGAGTTTTGAGAGCCTTTAGATTAGCCTGAGTGTCTTTGAACCTAGACTCCATAGCATTTCTCAGCTCTTGAACATGTTTTTCATGTTGCTGATCTGCTATTTGTGCTTGATGATGGAGAAAAGGTTGAAATAGATTCCAGAGCTCATTTGTAGCAGGTGCCTGTTGGAGAGCAGGTGCTTGAGGTGGAACAGCAGTGGATTGTACCTTTTGTACCTGTAACAACTGTTGGAGCATATCTTTGAGCTCAGCAACAGAGTTATCAAGTTTTTCAACACGAGCCGTCAATTTCTGGTACTTTAAATCATCACCCAATTTAATGGGATCATCTGATTTCCCACTAACAGTGGTTTTATCAGTGGTTGAAGTAGGGAGTTTACTCCAAACATTAACCACTGATGCCCCTTTTTCTTGGTACTGGGGTCTTCTTCCTGCAACACTTGACAACCTTTTGAAGTTGCCAGTAGGATAAATAAATCCACTGGTGGTTGGCAGAGGTGCTATAAAAGGAATTGCCTCCAAGGAAGTCTTATTGATGTAACCACTGTCCAACTGTAAACCAGTGGGTTCAACAGTTGTAGTGGCTGCTTCACTTGGATTACCACAAAGAGTTACTTGTAACTCAATGGGTGTAACCTCCTCAGGTTGTGTTGGTGGGTTAGCAAAGAATGATACAGCAGGCTCAGTCATTTGTTGAGGTATATTCTCATTGACAGGTGATTGAGAAGGACTGAGTAATGCCTGGTTCAAATCAATTGCATCCAACAGCAGTTGTGTTTTTGGTGGAATTGAGGATGTGATGGTGGGTGTAGAAAGTGTGGATGATGGAAACGAGTGTATCCAGAGCATCATAATGTGGTGGCCCTTTGTGTACAACCTGTTCTTTTTGTGAAGAAGCAGGAGGAGTTATGGTTATGGGTTGAGATATTTGTACCAACTGCTGTGAGGAAGAAGCAGCAGTGGTTTCTTGTGACATTTGTGTTGTCACAGGCATTAACTCTGGTATCTCATCCTCCAGAGTTGCCGTTTTGATTGGTTTGGGGGGTTTTTGATTTTTCTTGTTGTAAAGCTTTTTGGGTTTTGTAGGTGTGGGTTTCAAAACAGTTGGTCTACTGCTTTGATCACCTAGAGTAGTAGGCTCAGCAGCAGATACCTGAGGAGCAGTGGTAGCTGCTAAATTCTGCTCAGGTACCCCTGCTTGTGTTTTGTAAGGTGCTAACATTCGTGAAAAAGTTTCAGATGTTAGGCAATTTATTACAGTTATTTCACCTTGGTTTATTAAAGCTAAATCATCCTTACTGAATTTCTTTTCAAAATAGTAACTTAAAAACCTTGGAAACAGTAAGAATGATTTGGTTTCAACATTAGTAACCAAATCTTTAAAGATTTCCCGAGAATAATTATAATTTTCTTCTTGAAGATTTGCATATCCCAGATTTTGAATCTTTATGGGGATCTCACTAAAAGAAGTGGTTTTGTTTGAAACACACAGTAGGAGGGTATGAAATAGAAATCTGGGTGCAGGAGGAAAATAACCTTTTTCTAAGGTTAGTTTCTTCATCATTGTGGCTTCATACCCTCTTTCAATGAAGTCAGTGTGCAACTCGTTTTTAGTGAAGGAAGTTTTACCTGCCTGATCATCGAGTTGGAAGACTTCGGAGATGGATTGTGGCGAGATTTGGACAGTTTTACCCTTTATAGAAGAGTGAATGGAGGTTGCAATGTCTCCTTGTTTTTCAAGGGTTGCATTCTTCCAAAACTCCCTTTGGGTCGCCAAATAGATTGGTGCATCGGCGGTGAGCAAAGTTTTGTACTTTGATTTTGCCATGGTGTTAATGATGGAGTCGAAAACATCTGTGGTTCCTGGTTTTGTGAGTAGACCCAGGAGATTGTGAGACTTTTTGTATGGAATTTCAGTGGAAGTTGCCTTTTGAGAGGCTGCTTTCGATGACTTTGATGTGGGTTTTGCAGATGACTTCGATTTTGTCATTTTTGAAACGAACGATCGAAGGAATTTTGTGAGAGATGAGAAGAAAAACTGCTTTGAGAAGAGAATTTTTAAGAATTCAATTCGACAGTAAAACCCTGTTTTGATGGTGAGTGGGGAATTTTATAGGAAAGAGAATGAATGCTGACATGGCAGCGATTACAAAAGGTCTGACTGCTATGTACTGCCCACGTGACAACCACTAGTGAAAATGAAGGACAGTACTTTTGATGAAAGCAACTAATGAAAGCAGTGGAAATGGGGCAGTGGATGATTTTCACTATCAGTGGATAGCATATGAGTGGATAAGACACTGCTTTTGAACAACAGAGGTTATCAAGAAATGAGAGAACAGAGGTTGCCTTTCAGCAGTGGGCAGGCTTTTTGAAGTAGAGTAGACTTTTGAACAATCAGTGGTTATGGCAGACTTTTAAGGATTTTAATGAAATTTTCATTTTTAGCTATTTTTAAGGATGGATTTTTGATTTTCTGAAAACATTTTGTTGCTTTTATTCATAGAAAAACAAGATGTTGCTTGTTATTCCATGTTTAGCATCCCAATCCTAGAGACCAAGCTTTCAAAAGTGGCTGTATCAAGTGCTTTTGTGAGCACATTTGCCAGCTGGTCTTTAGTTGGGACATGATGCAGAGAAATCAAACCTTTTTCATAGCAATGTCTGATGTCGATGTGCTTTGTGGTAGAGTGGGAAACTGGATTTTTTATGATATTTTCTGCTGCCTGGCTGTCCAACATGAGTGGTGTCTTTAAGGCAGTGATACCAAAATCTAGCAACTGATTTTGAAGCCACATGAGTTGGGCTGTACAGCTTGCAGCAGCAATGTATTCAGCCTCAGCAGTGGATGTTGAAACTGCTCCTTGCTTTTTCCTTTGCCAAGAGACTAAGCAATCACCTAGAAACTGGCACCCTCCTGAAGTGGACTTCCTTGTGGTGTGACATCCAGCAAAGTAACTGTCTGAAAAACCTGAAAGCTTGATATTCCCATTAGTTGGATACCAGATACCAAGTGTGGGAGCACCTTTTATGTATCTGAGAATCCTTTTTACAGCAATGAGATTTGATTTTCTGGGAGCTGATGGACTTCTAGCACAGACACATGTTGCAAACATGATGTCTGGTCTAGATGAAGTTAGGTACAGTAAGGACCCAATCATGCTTCTATAAAGTGTTTGGTCAATCAACTCATCCTTTTCATCAGACATGACCAACTTATTTGTGGCCATAGGTGTGCTGCATGGTTTACAATCATTCATATCAAATTTGGTTAAAAGTTCTTTAGCATATTTGCTTTGATGAATGAAGGTTCCATTTTGCAATTGCTGTACTTGGAGACCAAGAAAGCATTGCAGCTCACCCATTGCACTCATTTCAAACTCAGCTGTCATGAGTTCTCTAAACTCTTCACACATTTTGGTACATGTGCTTCCAAAAATAATGTCATCCACATAAATTTGGACAATCATTAAATCTTTCCCTCTCCATTTGAGAAACAATGTTTTATCAATGGTACCTCTTTTGAAACCATTTGAGAGTAGAAAGTTGGAAAGAGTTTCATACCAGGCTCTTGGTGCTTGTTTCAGGCCATACAAGGCTTTGTTTAGCCTGTAGACATGATCAGGATAAAATGGATCCTCAAAGCCTGGAGGTTGACATACATACACCTCTTCTTGCAATGTACCATAGAGGAAAGCACTTTTGATATCCATCTGAAACACCTTCATGTTGTGGTTGACAGCAAAGGCCAGGAACAGTCTGATAGCTTCCAATCTTGCAACAGGGGCGAATGTTTCATCATAATCAATCCCCTCTTCCTGTCTGTAACCTTGAACCACAAGCCTGGCTTTGTTCTTGACAACAATGCCCCTTTCATCTGTTTTGTTCTTGAAGACCCACTTTGTGCCAATGGGACTAACCTCTTTTGGCAGTGGTACAAGCTCCCATACATGTTGTCTTTTAAACTGTTGGAGCTCCTCTTGCATGGCTTCTACCCAGCTGTTGTCTTTTAGTGCCTCTTGGTACTTGACTGGCTGATGGAGTGATAGAAAGCCAGCAAAAAGACAAATGTTTTGGGTTTAGCTTCTTGTGAGCACCCCTTCATTGATGTTGCCAATGATTTGATCAGGTGGATGAGATCTCAAGAAGATTAAATCTCCTTGGTATGGTATGATGGCATTTGTTGGTGAAGGCTGCAAATGTGTATCATCTGAGCTAACCACTGCTGGTGACTTTGATGACCCAGCAGTGGCTTCAAAAGGTGGTGGAATGGGTGGTAATGGAGTGGAACACTGCTGACTTTTATCCACTGTTTGAGGACTTTTGTCAGCAGTGTTTGAGGATGTGGAGGTAGTGGTAGATGGGCTACTTTGGTCAACAACTGTTGAGGTAGCAGTGGTTGAGCTTTGGCAGCTGTTTTGAACAACTGATGCTTTTCCCTTTGTGGCAGACCTTTGAGGGATGATGATTTCATACCCATAGTCTGGTGATGTATCCTCTGATGGACCTATACTGTTAGTCTTGATAGCAGTATTTTCAAAGGTGAATTTTTCAAGATCAAACAGATCAGCAGGATTTGCTGGGATTTTCATTGATGAAAGCTCATTGAACTTTACATCCAAAGTCTCCTCCACTACCTTGGTCCGTGCATTGAACACTTTGTAGGCCTTGGCAGTGGTTGAGTATCCCAGAAAATAACCACAATCAATTTTGGCTGCAAATTTTGAAATGGAATCTTTTAAGTTCAAAATAAAGCATGGGCATCCAAACACTTTGAAGTATGAGATCAGTGGTTTGATTTTATACAGAATTTCATAGGCAGTCTTTTTGTGCCTGGGGTTTATTAAAACTCTGTTCTGGACATAGCAAGCAATGTTTACTGCCTCTGCCCAGAAAGTTAATGGCAAACCTGAATCTGCAAGCATAGTTCTGGCAGCCTCAATCAAAGTTCTGTTCTTTCTTTCCACAACCCCATTTTGCTCTGGTGTTCTAGGGATGTTGTACTGCCTTACAATCCCTTTCTTCACACAGAAGGCATCCAACTCCTTATTTTTAAATTCTGTGCCATTGTCACTCCTAAAGCTTTTCACTGGAAGGTCAAATTGCTTTTCAACCTGTGTCACAAAGTCTTGCAAAATGCCTGCAGTTTCATCTTTAGAGTGCAAAAAGAAAGTCCATGTAAACCTAGAAAAGTCATCAACTATAACCAAACAATATCTTTTCTTTTTGAGGCTCATGACTTGAACTGGGCCAAACAAATCCATGTGTAGCATTCGCAAACACTGGGTTGTTTTGGACTCTTCAATGGACTTGTAAGAACTTTTATGCTGTTTTCCTTTTAAACAGGAAATGCAATGTTCAGGACATGAAAACAATTTTTGTGGTAGGCCTCTCACCAAACCATTTTTTGAGATTTCACTGATTGTCTTAAGATTTGTGTGCCCCAGTCTTCTGTGCCAAAGTTCTGTCTCTTTGTTAGAGGCAGCCGAGAACAGACAGGCATCAGCTCTGGGACATTCTTTAGACATGTCAACAACATAAACATTGCCACTTCTTTGAGCAACAAGTTTAGTTTGACCATTTTTGATTATTTCTTCAATCTTTTTGACCATTTCTGGTCCAACAATCCTACAACAGTCTTTTGTGAAGAATGACCCAAACCCTTTGTCACTCATTTGAGATACACTCAGAAGGTTGAATTTCAGATTGTCTATTAGATTGACATTTTCAAATTTTACATTACCAGATTGCACTGTCCCAGACCCCAGAACTTTCTCTTTACTATTATTTCCAAAGGATATATCACCCCCTCCATGGACTTTAAAGTCCTTGAGGAGGGCTTTACATCCTGTCATGTGCCTGGAGCCTCCACTATCTACATACCACAGACTCTCAAAGCATGCAGAAGCTCCCTGCACATGAAGTAAAAGGATTAGTTCATTAAGGACTCCAAAGCCAACAGGGCTTTGGATGGGGATTCAGCAGTGTCTGGTATGGATGCAGTGTGATGAGCAGTGGTTAAGTCAGGGGTTTGGATAGTTTTAGTACCGTTTCTTGCTAACCACTATTGAGGGTCTTGCCCAATCACCTGCTGATACCCAAAAGGATGCCTATTCACTCTGGGTTTAGAGGGCTTTTTGTAGACCTCATAAACGTGTGTAATCCTTTGGTAAGACTGTTTTTCCTTGCCTTTTCTGAACTGATTGGCAGGAGGTGCATCAGTAACCTGAACATCTCTTTTGATAGATGTTTGGTTCAGCTGTTTTGTGACAGCTGTTTGAACTGGCACAAACAGTGGTTGTTTCTTTGTGAATTTGACAGATGGTGATGCTGATGGACTCAAGGATGTTTTAGCAAGGTACTCATTCTTTTTGATATCAAGGTTTTTGAGATACACACATGCTTGAGTTTTGTGGTTTGTTTTACCACAAACAATGCAGCTTTCAGCTGAAACTATGACACTTGTTTTGTTTATATCATAAGCTTTTAAGTGGAAACAATCTTTTGTTAGATGGTTCCTTTTCTCACAGAATTCACAAAACAAGTTATCAATTTTTCTTTCTTCTTCCTCTTTTCAGACTCCTTTGCAGCAGAGGTTTTAACCACTGCTGGGATGTCCTTAAGAGGAATGACTTTAGCTTTTGGAGCTTTAACACCACCAGTTGATGTAAAGTCCATTGGCTTGAAATTTTCAAGAATATCACACTCATCAGACCATTTTGGTTTAAATTGATGATTTTCAATCTCCTCAAAAGCAGAGGGACCCATTGGTCTGTCAAGTGTGATTTTGTTACCAAGTTTGTCAGTCATTTTCACTTCTTGGCCATTCTTGTTTGTGGGGATGAACTCAGTAGTTACATAAGTGGTTGAAACAGATTTTTCAAAAGCAGTGTTTTCATCATCATGTTTTCTATAACCAACCCCAAATTTCACATTGCTTTTTATCTGTTTCTCAAGCATAACCTCATACCCTTTGCATGATTCCACGCATCTCTCACATGTGATCTAGGTGGATTCTAACTCCTTTTTGCAACCTTGGTATTTTTCTATCAAGGTTTGGAGTTGGGTTTTGGTTATGCTTTGCTCTTCTTTCATGCTGCAAATCTCTTTCTCTTTTTCAGCCAATTTGTTTTTAAGTTCTTTTAGAGACCTTTCAAATATGACTTCATCAGATAAGATTTTATCACGAAGGTTTTCATTCACCTATTTGATGTTAGCAAAAGCAATAATGCAATTGTCAGAACACAGTTTTTCAAGAACTTGAGGTGATACCTTTGCAGCAGCCATCATTGCACAATCACATTTAGGATTTTCCTCATCTTCAGCTCTCTCTTCTATCTCACCTGTCTTTTCTTCTTCGGACCATGGATCTGTCAGTGGTTCAATCAGGGTGCCTGAAGTTTCTTCCAACAGTACTTCATTTGCCACAGCAGTAACCACTTCTTCAATCACCTCATCCACTGTTTCAGAGGCCAGCTGTTCCTCTTCAGATTCAACCCCCTCCTGTATTGACTCTAATGCCATCAAACAAAATTCATCATGAGAAGAAACATTAGAAGCATAGAGTGCAAAATTTTCATCACTGAGGTCTTCAGGCATACTGCTCCAGTCAACAAATTCTTGAGTAAAGAAACTTTGTTGATCTGGTTGTTTTGCTACTGGAGCAGTGCTTTGTGGTGCAGGTTGCACTTGTGCCTGGGGAGCAGGGGTTTGAGCATATTGGATCTGTGGAGCAGCTGTTTGGACATAATGCACTGGCACAGGAGCAATAGCATAGTGAGCAGTGTTCACATGTGCTGCTGGGGCATATTGGACATAGTGCACAGTGTTTTGATTTTGAGGTCTAGGATTTGAACTAGGGTGAGTGATTATGGGACCAGTTGTTTGACTCCTACACTCTCTAGCAAAATGTCCTAACCTGTTACACTTATAACACTTGATTTTCGATTTATCCAACCCAACCCTTAGATTCCCATGCAACCCTGGGAATTTTCGCCCTGTTCTTTTATAAAACTTGCTAGTTCTAACACTTAGCAAGGCCAGTTGGTGCAGGATGTCCATTTCATCTAGATGAGTGGGGTCGAAATGTTGTAGATCATTGAGTTCAAAGCTTAAATTGTCTGACATCTGGTTTTCATTTGTAGTGAATGCATAACCTGTAGAGTGAGGATCAGGGTTGTTAAAATTTGCACCAGCAGTTATGTCAATGAAGTGATCATAACCCTGATCCTTACCACTACCACCAGATTCTTCTTGACCCAGAAGAGCAGTGTTACCGAATGAATAATCATCAACGGTTTTCCCTGACTCTTGTAACTTCCTTTTCTGGTTCAACTCCCTTTCGTAGGTCAGGAGTCGACCATGGAGTTGGGTCAAGGTCAGATCCTTGAACTCATATGAATTTCGGGTGACAAAAGCTATTGTGTCCCATTTTTCTGGCAGTGACCTGAGGAACCTGCTGTTTTGAGTTGAGTTTGTAAAAGTGGTATTAACAAGCCTCAGTTCACTGATGAGACAACTGAAACGCTCAAATTGTTGCGTCAGTGATTCACCTTTAACATGAAAAAATGTTTCATACTGTTGGTTCAGGATTTCCCTATTGTTTTCTATGACTTCTTCGGTACCTCCAAACTGTTCCTTAAGCGCGTCCCACAACTCTTTGGCATTGTCACAATGTAACAATCCAGCATATATTTTGTTGGGCAGCGCTGATGCTATGATACTAAATTCTTTAGCATCTAGTCCAAATTTTTGATAATCCGTTTCAGTATAATTTTCAACAGGTTTTGGAACTTGTTTTTTAGCATCTTCAGCGCTTGGCACTGTAGGAACATGAGGACCAAAGATGACAGACTTCCAAGAACCTGTGCTTTGTTGAGCGAGGATGTGACCCATCCTCCTCTGCCAGATGTTGTACTCATTTCTTTTTAGCATAGGTGGTTTAAAAAGAGAACCAATATTGTTTTTATCGTCCTGAGATTGTGACGTCATTCTTGTTGTTTTACAGGTACTGAGAAATCAACTTTGATGGTGATTAATCCTTACTCTGTTTTTCAACGACGAACAAACGATCAGTATCAACTGTTTTGAGCTGAACTATTTACGTCAAAATGATTGTTAAATCAAATTTGACTGTCCAGGCTCTAATACCAATTGTTGGATCTGAGTTTGTTTTTTATTGTATTTTATGTTTGAAAATAAGATGAAGATGGATAAGTGTGCAGCGGAAATTATAATGAAAACAAACTTTGCATACAATCAAACGAGAGTAATACTTTCATCAAACATCTTTACACAAAGAACCGAAAGATTGAATTTATTTCAACTACGATTATAATGATTGATGTAAGAATGCAAACTCCCCCTCAGCCAGAGCTCAGTAGTTTGTTCGTGCAAAGAAGACGAATGATACAAAGAGCTAATAGAACAGTACAAAGTACTGTACTATTTATAGGCACTTGCAAACTACTGAGCATCTTTGCTGACGTCACCATGAAAGTGACATCTAACCTCCTAACAAACTCTAACCTCTGATCTATACAGACACTGCTTGTGTTAACTACTGCTAATACATTCTATTACAAAACAGACTTTAGAACAGCTGCTGCAACCTTCTACTGCTGTGAACCCAGCTGCACTTGTCCGGATCAGCAGTGCTTGACTCAAGGCAGTAGATTGAATCAGCAGGACTTTAGTCTTCCATCAGATCTTTAGTTGAACAGCAGTTATGGGTCAGCAGTTTAGCAAGATCAGCAGATAGGAGGTCATCAGTAGTTGTAATCACTTTCAAGGGGAGAGATTTGTATATCAACATCTGCTTATTCAGGATCCACTGCTTTGATCCAGTTTTGGCTTTAATTATCTGTTCCTCTGATAGGGTTCAATCCCAACAGTTTGTAATACATGCATGCAATTGTATTGAAGATTGAAATAAATTTAATCATTCGGTTTAATGATAAACATGTGTGTTGAAAGCATTTCTCCTGTTTGATTGTGTGTGAAAGTTTGTTTCCATTTTAATTCCGCTGCATTTACTTATTTATCTTCTTAATTCTCAAACGAAAACACAATCATAAGAAACTCAGATCCTAACAATTGGTATCAGAGCAAGGACAGTCAAATTTGTTCTAACAGTCATTTTGACGTAAAAGTTCAGCTCATAATCGTTGATACTTTTAAATTGTTTGTTTCGTTGAAAAACAGAGCAAGGTTTAATCATGAGCAAAGTTGATTAATCAGTGTCTGTAAAACAACCAGAATGACGTCACAATCACAAGATGTTAACAATAACATCGGTTCACTTTTCAAACCACCCATGTTTAAGCGAAATGAGCACAACATCTGGCAGAGAAGGATGGGTCACATCCTTGCTCAACAAAATACCGGATGTTGGAAGTCGGTTATCTTTGGACCACATGTTCCAATGGTGCCGAGTGCTAAGGATCCAAAGAAGTTTGAACCTAAGAAAGTTGAGAACTATACTGATCTAGACTTTCAGAAATTTGAACTGGATGCTAAGACATTTAGCATCATTGCATCTGCATTACCCAATGAAATTTATGCTGGACTGTTACACTGTAACAATGCCAAGGAATTATGGGATGCACTTAAGGAACAATTTGGGGGGACTGAAGAAGTGCTTGAAAACAACTGGGAAATTTTGAACCAACAGTATGAAACATTTTGTCACATTAAGGGTGAATCATTAACACAACAGTTTGAACAATTTAGTTGTCTCATGAGTGAACTAAAACTTGTTAATGTTGAATTTACTAAATCAGCACAAAATAGCAGGTTCCTTAGGTCACTTCCTGAAAAATGGGATACAATTGCTTTTGTAACCAGAAACTCTGTTGAGTTCAAAGATCTGACACTGACCCAACTTCATGGTAGACTCCTAAACTATGAAAGGGAGTTAAACTAGAAAAAGAAGTTGCAAGAGTCTGGCAAATTGCAGATGACTACTCATTTGGCAACACAGCTCTTTTGGGTCAGGAAGAATCCGGTAATAGTAGTAAGGATCAGAGTTATGATCATTACATTGACATAACTGCTGGTGAGCTTTTAACAACTCTGATCCTCACTCATCAAATTATGCTTTTACATCTAATTGTGAAAACCAGATGTCAGATAATCTATGCTTTGAACTCAATGATTTGCAGCATTTTAATCCAGTTGATTTAGAGGAAATGGACATTTTGCACCAACTTGCTTTGCTGAGTGTTAGAACCAGCAAGTTTTACAAAAGGATAAAATTCCCAGGGTTGCATGGGAATCTAAAAGTAGGGTTGGATAAGTCTAAAATCAAATGCTACAAGTGCAACATCTTAGGTCACTTTGCTAGGGAATGTAGGAGTCAAACCAATGGACCTATTATCACTCACCCTAGTCCAAGACCACAAAATAACCAAAGCACTGTTCAGTATTCCCATTATACCCCTGCTACCCATGTAAACTCTGCCCATTATGCACATCCTGCAACCCCTGTTCCTGTGCATTATGTTCAAACCAATGTCTGACAAATTCAGTATGTTCAAGCCCCTGTTCCTCAGGTTCAAGTGCAGCCTGCTGCACCTCAACAAGCTGCACCACAAGTGGTTCAACCAGATCAACAAAGCTTTTTCACTCAAGGCTTTGTTGACTGGAGCAGCTTACCTGATGAGCTATGTGATGAAAATTTTGTACTCTATGCTACTAATGATGAATTTTGTTTCATGGCATTAGAGTCAATACCAGAAGGGCTGGAAACTGAAGAAGGACTGTCAAGTGCTGAAACAGTGGATGAAATTGCTGAAGCAGTGGTTACTGCTGTTGCTAGTGAAATACTGTTGGGAGAAAGTTCAGAACCCCTATTGGAACCACTGTCTGACCCCTGGTTTGAAGAATAAGAAAAGGAACATGGTGAAAAGGAAGAGAAGGTGACTGATGAGAAAGAGCATGTTTGTGATTGTGTCATGATGGCTGCAGCTAAGGTATCATCTCAGGTTCTTCAAAATCTGTGTTCAGACAAATGCATCATAGCATTTGCTAACATTAAAGAGGTGAATGAAAACCTTAGGGATAGGATTTTAAATGATGAAGTTCAATTTGAAAAGTCTTTAAAAGAACTAAAAATCAAATTGGGTGAAAAAAGATAATGAAATTTGCAGTCTCAAACAAGAGCAAAGCATAACCAAGGACCAACTCCAGACTATGATAGAAAAATATCAAGCCTGCAAGAAGGAGTAGGAATCCACCCAAATTACTTGTGAAAAATGGGTGGAATCCTGCAAAGGTTATGAAATTATGCTTGAAAAACAACTTGAAAGTAATGTAAAATTTGGCACAGGGTTTAGGAAAAATGACCAAGTTGAAAACACTGCTGCAAATCAAGCTAGTTCTATTGAAATCATACCAACCAACAAGAATGGCCAAGAAGTTAAAATAACTGATTAACTCGGTAACAAAATCACTTTGTAAAGATCTGTGGGATCCTCAACTTTTGAGGAGATTGAGAAATACCAATTTAAACCCACATGGTCTGATGAGTGTGACATTCTTGAAAATTTTAAACCAATGGACTTCTCAACCATTGATGGTGTAAAAGCTCCTAAGGCAAAGGTCATTCCTCTTAAGGACATCCCAACAGTGGTTCAAAACTCTGTTGCAAAGGAGTCTGAAAAGAGGAAGAAAAGAGAAAAGATTAAAAACTTGTTTTGTGACTTTTGTGAGAAGAAAAATCATCTGACCAAAGATTGGTTTCACTTAGAAGCTTATGATCTTAACAAAACAAGTACCATTGAGCTTTCACAGAGCTGCACCATCCGTGGTAATAACAACCATTCTACTCAGCAGTGTGTGTACTTGAAATCTTTTGAGGTTAAAAAGGAAGAGTACATATCAAAAACACCAATGAGTTCATCAAACCCATCTGTCAAGTTCACCAAAAATCAACCACTGTTTGTGCCAGTTCAAACAGCTATTACAAAACAGCTGAACCAAACCTCTGTTAAAAGAGATGTCCGGGTGACTGATGCACCCCTTGCTAACCAATACCGAAGAGGTAAAGGTCAACCACCATACCAAAAGATCCCACATGTTTATGAGGTTTACAAAAAACCTTCTAAACCAAGAGTGAACAAGCATCCTTTTGGGTATCAGCAGATGATAGGGCAAGACCCCGAACAGTGGTTAGAGAAAAACAGTGCTAAAACTGTTCAAACCCCTGAGCTAACCACTGTCCATCCACCTGAACTTAACATAGACACAGTTGAGACCTCATCTAAAGCCTTATTGGCTTAAGAGACCCTAATGAACTAACCCTTTACTTCATGTGTAGGGAGCTTCTGCATGCTTAGATAGTTTTTGGTATGTAGATAGTGGAGGCTCCAGGCACATGACTGGATGTAGAGCCCTATTCAAAGATTTCAAAACTCATGGAGGGGGTGATATATCCTTTGGAAATAATAGTAAAGAGAAGGTGATGGGGTCTGGTATAGTACAGTCTGGTAATGTTAAGTTTGAAAATGTCAATCTAATAGACAATCTAAAATTCAACCTCCTTAGTGTCTCACAAATGAGTGATAAGGGCTATGGCTCATTCTTCACTAAGATTGTTGGACCAGAAATGGTTAAAAGTATTGAAGAAATAATAAAAAACTAGAAAAACTCAACTTGTTGCTCAAAGGAGTGGCAATGTTTATGTAGTTGATTTATCAAAAGAGAGCCCCAGCACTGATGCGTGTCTGTACTCAGCTACCTCTAACAAAGAGACTGAATTATGGCACAGGAGATTAGGGCACACAAATCTCAAGACAATCACTGCTTTGTCAAAACAAGGGTTAGTAAGAGGTCTTCCTTAAAAACTATTCACCTGTCCTGAGCATTGTGTTTCTTGCTTAACAGGAAAACAACATAAAAGCTCATTTAAGTCCATTGAAGAGTCCAAAACAACCAAGTGTCTGCAAATGCTGCACATGGATCTGTTCGGCCCAGTTAAAGTCATGAGTCTCAAAAAGAAAAGATATTGTTTGGTAATTGTAGATGACTTTTCTAGGTTTACATGGACTTATTTCTTACATTCCAAAGATGAGACTGCAGGCATTTTGCAAGATTTTGTTAAACAGGTTGAAAAGCAATTTGACTTGCCAGTAAAAGTCTCTAGGAGTGACAATGGCACAGAGTTCAAAAATAGGGAGTTGGATGAGTTTTGTGTGTCAAAAGGTATTGTAGGGCAGTACAGTATTCCAAGGACACTAGAACAAAATGGGGTTGTTGAGAGATAGAACAGGACTTTGATTGAGGCTGCCAGAACCATGCTTGCTGATTCAGGTTTGCCACTAACTTTCTAGGCAGAGGCAGTAAACACAGCTTGCTATGTCCAGAACATAGTTTTAATCAACCCCAGGCATCAAAAGACTGCCTATTAACTGCTGTATAAAATCAAACCACTGATCTCATACTTTAAAGTATTTGGCTGCCCGTGCTTTATTTTGAATTTAAAAGACTTAATTTCAAAATTTGCAGCCAAAGTAGACAGTGGATATCATTTGGGATACTCAACCACTGCTAAGGCCTACAAAGTGTTTAACACAAGGACCAAAACAGTGGAAGAG
The DNA here is from genome assembly GCF_002127325.2 of Helianthus annuus. Taxonomy (NCBI): domain Eukaryota; kingdom Viridiplantae; phylum Streptophyta; class Magnoliopsida; order Asterales; family Asteraceae; genus Helianthus; species Helianthus annuus. The sequence goes on along the minus strand of NC_035439.2, from coordinate 68,470,075 downwards.
ACTTTGAATGTAAAGTTCAATGAACTTTCTTCAATGAAAATCCCTGCAAAATCCTGCAAAATTCTTTAATCTTGATAAATTTACTTTTGAAAATACTGCTGTCAAGACTAACAATGCAGGTCCATCACAAAATCCTCCATCAGACAATGGGTATGAAGTGATCATTCCACAACAAACCTTCAAATCCATTGCCAGAGCAGCAGATGTTCAAAACAGCTGTCAAAGCTCAACCACTGCTACTTCAACAGTTGTTGATCAAAGTAGTCCATTAACCCCTGTTTCCACATCATCAAACACTGTTGATAAAACAGTGGATAAAAGTCAACATGTGTCCACACCACTACCTCCTATTCCTCCACCTCCATTTGAAGCCACTGCTGGATCATCAAAGTCACCAGCAGTGGTTAGCTCAGATTGTTCACATCTGCAGCCCTCAACATTTAATGCCATTGTTCCATACCAAAGAGATCTTATCTTCTTGAAGTCTCATCCACCTGACCAAATCATTGGCAACATCAGTGAAGGGGTGCTCACAAGAAGTCAATCCCAAAACATCTGTATTTTTGTTGGTTTTCTATCTCTCCATCAGCCAGTCAAGTACCAAGAGGCACTAAAAGACAACAGCTGGGTAGAGGCCACGCAAAAGGAGCTCTAACAGTTTAGAAGACAACAAGTATGGGAGCTTGTACCACTGCCAGAGGGTGTGAGTCCTATTGGCACAAAGTGGGTCTTCAAAAATTAAATTGATGAAAGGGGTATTGTTGTCAAGAATAAAGCAAGGCTAGTGGTTCAAGGTTTCAGACAAGAAGAGGACATTGACTATGATGAAACTTTTGCCCCTGTAGCTAGATTGGAAGCTATTAGACTGCTCCTGGCCTTTGCTGTCAACCACAACATAAAGGTGTCTCAAATGGATATAAAATGTGCTTTCCTCTATGGTAAGATTCAAGAAGAGGTATATTTTTTTCAACCTCATGGATTTGAGGATCCATTTAATCCAAATCATGTCTACAAGATAAATAAAGCTTTGTATGGCTTGAAACAAGCACCTAGAGCCTAGTATGAAACTATTTCCACCTTTCTACTTTCCATTGGTTTCACAATGGGTAAAATAGACAAAACATTGTTTTTAAAATGGAGAGGGAAAGATTTGATGATTGTCCAGATTTATGTGGATAACATCATTTTTGGAAGAACATGTTCTAAAATGTGTGAAGAGTTCAGACAACTCATAACAGCTGAGTTTGAAATGAGTGAAATGGGTGAACTCCAGTGCTTTCTTGGTCTCCAAGTAAGGCAACTGCAAAATGGTACTTTCATCCATCAAGGCAAATATGCCAAAGAACTTTTAAAGAAATTTCAGATGGTTGATTGCAAGCCATGTAGTACACCCATTGCAAGCACAAAAATAGTCATGTCTGATGAAAAGGATGATTTGGTTGATCAAACTCTTTATAGAAGCATGATTGGGTCTTTATTGTACCTAACTGCATCTAGGCCAGACATCATGTTTGCAACATGTGTTTGTGCAAGATCCCAATCAGCCCCTAGAAAGTCTGACCTTATTGCTGTAAAAAGGATATTCAGATATCTCAAAGGTGCTACCACACTTGGTATCCGGTATCCAGCTAATGGAAATATCAAGCTTTCAGGTTTCTCATATAGTGACTTTGCTGGATGTAATAAAACAAGGAAGTCCACTTCAGGAGGGTGCCAATTCCTAGGCAGTTGCTTAGTGTCTTGGCAAAGCAAAAAGCAAGCAGTTGTTTAAACATCCACTGCTGAGGCAGAGTATGTAGCTGCTGCAAGCTGTACAGCCCAACTGCTTTGGCTTCAAAATCAGTTACTGGATTTTGGTATCACTGCCCTAAAGACACCACTCATGTTGGACAGTCAGGCAGCATAAAATATCATCAAAAATCCAGTTTCTCATTCAACCACCAAGCACATTAATTTCAGACATCACTTTGTGAGGGATTGCTATGAAAAAGGTTTGATTTCTCTGCATCATGTTCCAACTAAGGATCAGCGGGCAGATGTGCTAACAAAAGCATTAGACACATCTACCTTTGAAAGCTTGATCTCTAGGATTGGAATGCTAAACATGGAATAACAGGCAAAATCATGTTTTTCTATGAATGAAAACATTAAAATGTTTTCAGAAAATCAAAAATCCATCCTTAAAAATAGCTAAAAATGAAATTTTCCTTAATCCTTAAAAGTCTGCCATAACCACTGTTTTTGGTTCAAACATCTGTTTTGCTAAAAGCTGTCCACTGCTGAAAGTCAACCCATGTTCTCTCATTTCCTTGGTAATCACTGTTCATCAAACATCAGTGTTTTTATCCACTGATAGGCTATCCACTGATAGTTAAAGTCACCCACTGTTTCCATTATAACCGTTGCAACCACTGATCTTGCTCTATCAGTGGTTTCCACAAACAACTGTCTTCCATTACTCATCAGGGGTTGGCACGTGGAGAGTACATAGTGGTCAGATCTTTTGTAACCGCTGCCACATCGGCATACACTTTTTCCCCCTATAAAACCCTGATCAAAACCCCAAATAGGGTTTTTACTGTCGAATCGAATTCAAAATTCCTTTATCAAAGCAGTTACCATCAATTTCTATCAAAATCACTTATCCCCTTCATCATCTTCTTCCTCTCACATTCATACTCAAATCACCATGTCTCTTCCATTCAAAGCTCCCCACAATTACTCTGGTCTACTTACAAAACCAAGTCATACCACCACCTTTGACTCCGTCATTGACGCTCTTTCGTCCTCAAAGTACGAAACTTTGTTGACCTTTGATGCTCCAGTTTACTTGGAAACCCGGCAAGAATTTTGCAAAAATGCTAAGCTTGATTCTAAGGATAAAAAGCCCATAGCCATTAATTCTTCGATAAAGGGTGTTCCAATCACAATAACACCTCAAACCATTTCGGAGGTATTTGAACTCGATGATCTTCAAGGTAAAAGTTATTTCCCTAAAACAGAGTATCAAACAGATTTTCTTGAAATAGGGCATGAAGAGGAAATGAAAAAGGACACTTTACAAAAAGGCAGTTTTCCTCCTGCAACAAGGTTTTTATTTCATACCCTCCTGATGTGTGTTTCAAATAAGACCACTACCTTCAATGAAATTCCATTGAAGATCCAATATCTGGGTTATGCTAAACTGAATGAAGAAAATTTTAACTACTCCCAGGAGATCTTCAATGATTTGGTAAAAAAGGTTAATAAAAAATCATTTTTACTGTTTCCAACGTTCTTAAGCTATTATTTTCAAAAGAAATTTTCAAAGGATAATGCTCATGTGCTTATCCAAGGTGAACCTTGTCAAATAAACAGCCTAACGCCTGAAACATATACAAGGCTGTCAAAAATTTTCAAAACACAAGCAGAGGTTCCTGAGCAGACTTTAGCAGCAACCACTGCTCCTCAGGCACCTGCTGTTGAGCCCACTGCTCATGGGGATCACAGCAGCAAAACAACTGCTGTGAAACCCCCACCTAAAACCACCAAAAGACCAAAACAGAAAAAATCTCAAAAGCCCCCCAAACCCACTAAAAAGGCAACTCTGGAAGATGAGATCACAGAGCAACTGCCAGTGACAACACAAAAGTCACCAATAACCACTGCTGCTACTTCCTCACAGCAGTTGGATGAAAGATCTCAACCTGAGCCTCAAACTCCTCATGCTTCTTCTAAAAAAGAATAGGTTGTAAGAATAGGGACACCAAATTATGATGCTCTGGAATCACTTGATTCCATCATCCACAGCCCACTGCCCGGGGCTAATTCGCTTTCTACACCTATCCTCACTTCACAAATTCCCCCACAAACAAAACTTTTGTTGGATGCACTTGATTTAGCCCAGACACAAAGCAGTTCTTCTCAAACACCTGTTAATGAGAATATACCCCAACAAGTGACTGGGTCTGGTGTTTCAATCATTGCTAACCCACCAACAACAACTGAGGAGGTTACACGGCAGGAAGTACAAGTACTTCCTGTCAGTAGTTCAAGTGGAGCAGCAACTACAAGTGTCGGATCCACTGATCTACACCTGGCCAGTTGTTTCATCAATAAGACTCCCTTGAAGGCAATTTCCCTTCCAGCAACTTTGATATCCGCTGGTGTGTTTGTTCCAACCACTGGTACTATTAAAAGGATGTCAATTGCTGAGGAAAGAAGTCCCCAGTACCAAGAAAAAGGGGCATCAGTGGATGACTTTTGGGAAACTTTCCCTAAGTCAACTGCTGATACAACCACTGCTAGTGGGAAATCAGATGATCCCATTAACTTGGGTGATGGTTTAATTTTAGAGAATTGACGGAGGGGGTTAACAAATTGGACACGTCTGTTGCAGACATTAAGTCTATGCTGCAACAGTTGTTACAAGCACAAAAGGCAACACCCACTGTTGCACCAGCTGCAACATCTGCTCCATCATCTGCTCTTACTCCCACTGAGCTTTGGAGCTTATTTCAACCTATGCTTCACCAACAAAGAGAATATGCTGATCAGCAACATGAAATTCAAGTTTAAAAGATCAGAAATTTAATGGAAGCAAGGTTCAAAGATACACAAGCAGACATCAAGGCAATCAAGGCCCATCTGTTGCAAACCACTGGCACTGCACCTCCTACTATAATTTTTGTTGATAATCCTCCACCAGCTGATGCCAAAAAGGGGCAGAAAATGTGGCAGTTAAAGAAAAAGGGATATGAAGATGGTCGGTACATTGCACCAGATAATTCCAGTATGCTTGCAGACATCCCTAAGCCAGATGGTTCCAAAAAGGTTGATGTGACCTTAAATGCTATTGCTGATGCAAAAGCAAGGGCTAAAAAGGATTTGGAGGCAAAGGGTAAAACAAAGTTTGAGCAGGAGAAGAAAGTTTATATGGAGACGGAAGTGCAGGGTGTTTCTGAGCCCAAGGATGAAGAAAGTCCTAAGCCAAAAAGAAAACAACCCACTAGAAAAGTGAGGCAACCTAAATCCATACCTTCCAGGCTCACAAAACACACTCCCCAAACTCCCAAAAGCTCCTCACATCAAACCTCCAAACCAACAGATGTTAAAACACCTGTTGTACCAACAGCTGTTGGTACTTCAATGGTTTCAACAGCTGTTACTCAAACAACTGCCACCACTATCACTTCAACACACACTCAATCCAATGCCTTACCACCACCACCAAAAATCACATCACCACCAAAAACATCCTCATTACCACCAACACCACCTGCCAAAAAGCAGAAGACATCAGGTGACACATCATCTGATGTAATGGCAACAGTGGTTGAAACACCAGTTGTTTCAACAGCTGTTAGTCAGCCAACTACCACTCAAATCACAACCACTCAACCCACCAAAACACCACCAACCTCTCCTAAACCTAAAAGGAGAAGGATAATACTGAGTGATGACTCTTCATCACCAACATCTTCACAACCACTGACTATTACTATTCCAAACCTTGTTCCACTCTCTTCAGCACAAGCCTTTAATCCAAACACTGCCATTACTCCTGCAGGTGTCCAATATCCATTAGACCTTCCAGCAGTTAGAGAGGAGATCAAATCCTTCTACTCTGAGGATGACCCTGCTAAAAGGAGTTTGCCATCTCTTCAAGGATATCCTAGGCCTAACAATATTGAAGAATATTTGATGATAAAGGCTCAACAAGCAGAGGATATCTCTAAAAGAAATTCACAGGGAAAATCTGACAAGGAGATTCAATGATACTATCAATACTTGTTAACTCAAGTCAGTACGTTGGAGAGGTTTGCAAAAGATCATTGTCAAAAGCTATCAGAAAGAGATGATGAAAGCCTGAGAAAAGATTACCTTGCTCATATCATGGCATTCAAGAAATACAAGGCAGATAAAGCTCAATATAAAGAATGGACTCTTGGTGAGCTCAAAGAGGAGTTAGAAAGAATTGAAAAGATGAACAAAGAGAAAGTAAAACACACTCCTCCTATTTGGTCAAAGTACATGAAAAATGTACGAGATAAGGTGTTAAAGCTGAAGAGAATGAAAGAAGAACTCATTACTGCTGATTTTGGGTCAAGGAATCAGGTGACAAGGTGGAAAGAAGATAAAGTCATGGCCAGTTACAAAAAGTTGGAAGAATTGAGAAAGAAAAATCCAAATGTTCCTCAAAAGCCTGACTATCCTGAAACAGTGGTTCCAGTGAGACAACAAAAATTGCCCATCAGGAGATCCACTGCTCCACCTGCTGCAATCTTTTATCAAAGAAGGAAACAAAAGCAGATGGATGCAGAAACAGCAGAAGATGTAGCAGCCGGGGATCACATTATAAAAATGGTCCTTCAACATATGATAGCAGAAAATCCTGAATTGGCTAAAGCTACAAACACTGGTGCTCAAAATGTTATAACAAGGCCACCATCTCCAAACGCATCTGCAATAAAATTTGTCCCAAGAAACCCACTGGATTCAAAAATACTAAAGTGGAAATTTGACAAACAGACCCACGTATTGAATTTGATCAAATCCAATGGTGAAGTGAAGAAAATATCAAGGGAACAAGCAATGGGCCTGGGTGTTGAAGATCTACAAGATCTCCTTGATCTTACACTGTGCAGGGATGAGGATGATACAGATTCCTTGGACTTTGAATTACAATTCAAAGGGCAAGTCAGGGAATTATTGATGAGGAAATAAAGATCCACAATAATGAAGAGTTTTGGCATCATCTGTTCCAGGGGGAGATTGTTGGGATTAAACCCTACCAAAGGAACAGTTGATTAAAGCCAAAACTGGATCAGAGCAGTGGATCCAGAATAAGCAGATGTTTGTATTCAATCTTTCCCCTTGACAGTGGCTCTAACATCTGATGGATTCATCTGCTGCCCTTCCTAACAACTGCTGACTCAAAAGACTGATGAAGACTAAGTGCTGATGATTACGCTACTGCCTTGTTTCAAGTACTGCTGAAGATTAAAGCACTGTTGGAGCCTAAGCAGTGGAATGAAGAATCGGTAGTTTGGTTTATTTCTTTGTAATGTATTGTAATCAGTTGTTTGTAATCAGTGGTTGTAATAGGTCAGTAGTTAGAGTTTGTTAGGAGGTTAGATGTCACTATCATGGTGACGTCAGCCAAGATGCTTCAGTGGTTTGCTCGTGCCTATAAATAGAACAGTACCCTGTACTGTTCTATCAGCACTTTCATCACTTGTCATTCTGCACGAACAAACTGTTGTGAGCTTAGGCTGAGGGGGAGTTTGTAATACATGCATGCAATTGTATTGAAGATTGAAATAAATTTAATCATTCGGTTCAATGATAAACATGTGTGTTGAAAGCATTTCTCTTGTTTGATTGTGTGTGAAAGTTTGTTTCCATTTTAATTCCACTGCATTTGCTTATTCATCTTCTTAATTCTCAAACGAAAACAGAATCATAAGAAACTCAGATCCTAACACATTGTAAACACTGTTATCTATCATCTGCTGATTCAACGTCTGATGAGCCTTATCCTCTGTTGTGCCTCAGCAGACCTTCTTCATCAAACTTTATCTTCTTTAATCAAAGGGTGATCAGACCTTTGCTTCCAGCAGACTTTAGTCTTCAGCAGAGGTTTACTTTAGTAGACCTTGTGAACCAGCAGACTTTAACTTGTAGCAGACCTTTGGAAGCAACAGTTGTTTGATGCCTTTGCCATTGGCAGGAGAATGTCTTCAAGCACTGTTATTTAGGATCAGTTGATGCTAGACTTATTTTGGCTTTCAATCATCTATTCTTTAGGTGGGATCCACATGAGCCAACAATCTCCCCCTAGACAGATGATGCCAAAACCCTTCTTTACTGCTGATCTTTATTTCTCATCAACATCTCCCGGATTTGCCCTTTGAACTGAAGTTCAAAGTCCAAGGAGATCATGTCCTCTTCTGTAACAACCTGACTTTTTAAAGTCAAAGTACAGGTCAAAGTCAAAGCCAAAGGAAGATAAGATTGCTATTCAGATCTGTCATTTCTGACATAATTATTGCTCGTACTGACTCGATAATCGATATTTTGGTTTACGCTATTTTAGTTTATGATTTATTAATATGCGAAGTAACAATGCGATAAACACAATTAAACGCTAATCTACTTAACGCTATTACATTGCTATTGCATCGCAACTCGAATCACAATTACTGTTATTGTTATGTGTGTGTGTTATTATGTGTTACTTGTGCATGTTTATATACGTTAAAGGTTTTATTCATAAACGCAATTGCAACTCTATCGCAAAGCAATCTCATCGCGGACTCGAAAACTAAGTTATACTTTTATGTTATGTGTTAGTTATGTCATTTGTGTAACTATTGATTAATACTATCGCATCGCTTACTCGCCACCCGCTTAACGCAACGCAATGCTCAACGCACGAAACGAAAGTCAGAAAACCAACTCGCGAAGGCCCTCCGACCGAACGACCATTTGGTCGAATGGACATCCGACCGGATGATGGTCCGATCGGATGGCCATCCAATCGAACGGTCGTCCGACCCATTAACTCTGCACCGCCTCTTCCCCTCTTCACCTATAAATACCCCTCCTGTCACATCACTGTTCATTGATGTGACAGCCCCCTCCAACCAGTGCACTCCCAAGCTCCTTTCTCTCGATTCCTCACAATTCTTGTAAGTTTTCATCTCAAATCTTGTACTTTCACAATCAGCACACACTTTCTCATCATCTTCTCCATCAAATCACAACTTTTCACCGTAAAATCCTCTGATTCGGGTTGTTCTAAGGTGACGTCATCATGGAGTTCTTATGAACATTGAAGTGTGACCTCATCTCATTAAGAATGGTTAAGATCTAATGGATTTCTACATGTTTAAACACTGATTTCACCTAAATCAAAACATTTTCAAATTGAATTAAACTTCTTTCAACTCTTTTACACTCTTTCACTCAAAACCGTTAGATTCTGGACTCGTTCGAGCCCTCTACTCATTCTCTAGTGGAAAACCGGTCTGAGAATGGAATTCTAGCGAAGAAAGGAGCGATTCACGGGTTGAATATGAAACTCCATCAAAGAACAGTTGGTTCTGACCGAACGGGGTGATGCCCATCCGATCGGACGAGTTGGACTTGATGTGGTTCCTGTTGTTTAACATGTCATCATACCGTTAACGTCAAACCGCAAACCTTTCTAAACTTAACTATTTTACAAGTTTTCAAACAACTAGTTGCTCATTCGAATAGCCGTCCGATTGGACAACCATCCAATCGAACGACTATTCAACCAGGTGACTTGTAATCTCAACACTTAAACTATTTTACAAAACTTCAAAGAATATTAGCTTCCAAACGAATAGTCATCCGATCGGACGACCATCCGATCGAATGACTATCCGACCAGGAGACTTGATTCTTGTAACTTTCCACTTAAACGAATTGCCATCCGATCGAACGGCCATTCGTCCGGATGACCATCCGATCGAATGACTTTATTTATACCAGAACGAAAACTTCAAAAGTTCAACATTTTACAAAACACCCCTCCCTCAGACGAATGACCATCCGACCGAACGGTCATCCAATCGATCACTCTTCTCACCCGACACGCTATTTTACGCACTGTTCAATGCTTATATTGTCGTACTGAGATCAGGCTAACTCTCCAGCGTTCCCTTCAATCCAAGATTGTGTTTATTTACTAAACACGAACTGTGAGTATACTCGATCCCTTTTTGCTTAACGCACTTTTGGGTGTTACATACGTTACTTATATCAAATCACATCGACACACACAATGCAACTACTTCTATATGCTAATAGCCTTGCATGTTATACGTGTTATTCGATGAATGCTTGTATGTTATGTTTACACAATGATTGTTGCCTGACACCTTAGCAACGATAGTACTATAGTTTGGACTCAGCACCTGTCATGGACATGGGTTGTTAAGGGAATTTCTTCACGTGTCACGGTGGTGATATGTGTTGCGCATTCTACAACTCGTAGTCATGTCTGTGCATATTTCATTGTCGATAGCCTACTTGCTTCACATTTCTACGTGTTACATGCTGGTTATGCGAAATCACTTTCACTACTATATGCTATTAAACTTGTATGCTCACCTTTACACTATGTGTATTGACCTATTTTAACGTATGTGGCAGGTGCTTAGGATGCTTTTATTTGCTGGATGTCATGGAATCAAGTTTAGGTGGTCTAGAAACCCACGAATAATTTATGAGTTGTCGAAACAATATTTGTCTTTGAGAACAATTATTTGTAATAACTATTTTTTACTTGATCTGTTAGTAGTATACGATACTAAAGTTAAGGATTGGTAATATATTAGTTGTTATGGATTCTCTTGGACAATCTGTTTCGCTCAGTGCCTCACCCCGATGTTTCCGCCATCGGTTGGGGGTGTGACATCTTCATCATCCCTTTCAAGTTGAGAGAAGCTTTTTGGAAGTATGGGTCTGTTGAGGCAAGGCAACAGTGGTTGTAGGATAGACTGCCTTTTGAGGAACATTGGGATCTTTGGCTCTGAGCTCTTCTACCTTTTTGTAGGTCTGAACTATTATGGATTCAGACCATCTAACAATGGATCTAGTTGTACCATAATCAGCAGCCACAAGCTCTGCTCTCATCCTTTTAAGTCTTAATGCTTTGTCTGGATCCACTTGTTTGCCTTTCTTCCAATTTGGAGGAGTTTGTTTTATCAAGGGATTATTCACCATTTTTATGATTCTTTCTATTTCTTCCCTGAGAGCATCTGATGACCAGTCTTTGAACTGAGTTCTAGTTACCCTGTATGGTTTGTGCTTCATAATGTGTTCAATATAATCATCCTTCAATTCCTTGTCAAGCTCATCATTAATTGGCCTCTCAGACATGGATTTACATAGGTCCTTAGCAAAGTCTTCAAGCTTTTTGACCTTGCTAAGCTCATGTGATAATTAGCCCTGATATTTCCTGTCATCCATCCCTTTGCACTCTTCTTTAGCTATTAGCTCAGCCTGTCTTGCCTTTAATTTCAGATAATCATCTAAGTTTTGAGGCTGTCTATAGCCATAAAGAGATGGGAATGATTTTTTTGATGGATCCTCTATTGTGAAGAATGACTCAATTTCACCATTAACAGTGAGCACCTCTAGAGGATATTGAGCGGCCAGGGGAATGACTGATGGTAGTGTAGCAATTAGAGGGGATGAAGTGGGTTTTCTATGTGGAAATGATGAGGATGGCATGGTTTGAATGGGGGCAAATGATAAGGGTATTGGTGATTTAATCTCCTCATCATCTTCTTGTACAACAAAAGTTTTTCTCTTGCATATATAACTGATTTTTGGTGATGGTGGTCGTTTAGGTGGTGAAGGTGGATGTGTAGGAAATCTTTGTGGTGTTGGAGGTGGTTGGGTTGATGGTGGTGTAATGAAAATGATCATGGCAAAGGATAGGCTAACATCTGCTGAAACAACTGGTGTCTCAGCAGCTGTTTGGCTAACATCTGCTGATACATTTGTTGCATCAGCATCTGTTGGGTGAATGGGTGATGATGGCGGTGAAGCTTTCTTTTGCTTCTTTTGTGGTGGTTGTTGTGGAGAAGGTTTGGTTTTGGGTGTAGCAGAGGATACAACTTTTGTAGGAGTAGCAGTGGTTTAAGGAAGGGTGGCAATTGGTGGTCTGACTTTTCTTGTAGACTTTCTTTTGTTTGAAGTACCAATATTTTCCTTTTTCCTCTATTGTGCCTGTTCTTTTATCCAATTTGAAGCTTTGCTTTCCTTTGTATCTTGCTTCTTCTGTTTTTCTAAAGCTATCTCTTTAGCTTTCTTGTTTAGGGTCTCATCAATCCCTTTTCCCTTTCCAGCTTCTGAAGCTTTTGAAGAAGATTGTTGTTGAGCAGACTCCGGCTTTTGTTGCACCTTTGGTTTTGCTTTTGAATCAGACTGCAACTTTCTCAGTGTATCTTTCTCCCCCCCTTTGGCATCATCGTTATCAGCTGGAATGATTAGTGTAGGGGCAGAGCCAGTAAATTTGAGCAAAATTCCTTAATGCCCTTAATGTCTACTTGTGTATCTTTATACCTAGCATCAACCATAATTCTTATAAGTTCCATATGAGTGTTGTGACTAATTCCAGCCAAACTCCATTGAGCTTGAAGGATGGATTGCACTAAATTCCAAAGCTCATTAGCAATTTGCTGAGTACTAGGTTGACTTTTAGAAAACTCCATCATCTACTTCATCATTTCTTTCATTTTAGCAACATATGTTTCAATGGTAGTCATTCTATTCGTCAAATCTTTATATCTTAATTCATCACCTAATTTAATAGGATCATCTGAATTACCACCTGTGGTGGTTGTATTTGTTTTGATAATAGGAGAAGACTCCCAATCATCAGAAACAAATACCCTTTTTTTCTTGGTTCTAGGGACTTCCCACTGGAACAGAGGTTACAGTTGTAGCCTCAATATTGGTTGCGTTCAAGGGCGTCTTAAGTATGAAACCACTGTCCAACTGTAAATCTATGGATTTAACATTTGCAATGGTTGCTCCACTTGAACTACCACCAAGAGTTTCATGAAACTCAAGGGGTGTAACCTCCTCAACTGTTTGTGGGATAGCAAATTGAATTGGTTCAGACACAGTCATTTGTTGGGTTATCCTCTCACTAATGTGTGAGTGAGAGGGACTGTTTTGGGTCTGAATTTCAATTGCTTCAAACAGAGGTATTATTGTTGGTGGAATTTGGGGAGAGAGTTGTGGTGTAGAAAGTGACATTACCCTGGGAGAGGGGCTTTTAAGCATATTTTCAAATGAAAGGTATGCTTCATGATGTAGTGTCCCTGTGCTTACAACATGGTCCTTTTGTGAGGATACATGAGGAGTTTGGATGGGTTGAGATCTTTCCAACTACTGTGAGGAAGTAGCAGCAGTGGTTTCAAGTGACATTTGTGTTGTCACTGGGTTAGCCTCTGGGATCTCATCTTCCAGAGGACCCATTTTGTTTTGTTTGGTTTTGGTTAGCTTTTTGGATTGGATAAGTTTCTTTTTGGGTTTGGCTGACGTGGGTTTCACAACACCAGTTGTGGTGTTATGATCACCAGGAGCAGTGGGCTCAGCAACAAAGGTTTGAGTAACAGATGTGGACTTATCTAAAATAGGCTCATCCCCTTTGCTTGTGAGTTTATTTTTGCTTTGCCAAGATACTAAGAAATTGCCTAGAAATTGACACCTTCATGATATGGACTTCCTTGTGGTGTTACAACCAGCAAAATCACTATCTGAATAACCTGAAAGCTTGATATTCCCATTTCACGGAGGCTATCCATGATAATGGGCTTAGAAATTTCTTCCTCAGTGTAGATCCCAACATCCACACCAAACTGAGCCATAGAGATTCTATACCAATCACCCCCACACCTGAAATGGATCGCAACGACCTCCAAGTTGAATTCATAAACTGATTGAAGCTCAGTTTCTATAAAGACACGTAGAGGTCCTGTCACTATATTGTCATAACTCTCCCTTTGGCCAACTGTTTCCAATGTGTTGTAGCACACTTGTCTTGGAGGTTCCTCATGTCGTGCATTTAGTCTTTCCATGCGGGCTTCGCATGCTCCATGTGCAGCTTTGAACCTCAACTACTTGTGGGCATTCATTTGCCTGTAAAAAGGGAACATATAAACAGTTAGGTGCAGCAAAAATTGCAAAAAACAGAAATATTGGGGTCTTCACACGACCTCGTGTTTCAGAGGCACGGCCCCGTGTCTACAGAGTTTCGAAGGGCACAACCCCGTTCCTAGGAAGCATGGCCCCATGTGAACCTATTGTTTGCACAAAAATTTGAGACTTTTGAGTCGGCTTTGAAAAGTTCAATGTCCCCCATGTGTGGTTTTCCCTGAAAAACAAACCTTAAGTGTCAATTTCAAGTAAACAACCTGTTTAACCCCTTAATTTTTAGATTTTTCGGTTATGGACAAGGATTTTCATAAATTACTTGAAATCTTCTGTATTTTCCACAATGGTTTGATGTTTTACTCTTCAAAACACTTCTATAGTCTACTAGTAACAAGATCTAAGAAATAATTTCGGATTAACACAGGTCAAGTTCAAGAACACTAATTTTTTCTCCAAATCTTGATGTTAATCTACATGCAAAACAATAATCTAACTTAGATAGATGTTAGGAACATACCTCATTGGTAGATTATGGAAGTAAATCGTCAAAAAGTTACGGGAGCGGGCAGGGAACCGGTGGGTGCAGAGAAATGGTTCGTGTGAGTTATGAGAAAGAAACGAATGAAAACAACGGTTTTATCCTCTCTACAGGTAGGCATGGCCCCATGCCTGGTGGGCACGACCCCGTGTCTTACGTGAAAATTATTATTTTTTGAGAATAAAGTATGGTCGTTTCTCTGTCCACTTGGTACCTTGGATCATTTTACCTGGCTCGTAGACTTTTTGGCATGGTCTTCCAAAATGTACCTACAAGATGGATTGTTATAACATAATAATAAAAGAAATATATACAAGTAGTTTTTGTTACCAAATCACTTATCTATCTCTTGTAACGTTATTTCTGTTTTTCATCCTCATGGAATCCTTCATAAAATTTAAGCCTTTGTCGATTGACTTTGAATGGTTCTCCATTTGAAGGCTTAATTTCTAGGGCCCCATGTAGACCTTGGGGATGGTGAAAGGTCCAGACCATCTAGACGTGAGTTTCCCAAGGAAAAGTCGTAGCCTAGATTTAAAGAGGAGCATTTGGTCTCATTCTCTGAATTCCTTTGGTCCGCTTATATATTGTCAAGAAATTTGTTTGAGTATGCTTGATTTTGTAGCTCATCTAACTTATTTAACTGGTGCGGACGATCTTTTCCTGAAGTCTCTTGAACCAAGTTAACATTTTTTAGTGCCCAGTACGCCATGTGTTCAATTTCTACTGGGATGTGGTAGTTTTTTCCATAGACAAACTTATATGGGCTGGTGCCTATTGCTGTTCTGCTCGAAATGCCCACAAAGCATCGTCTAGTTTGTCTGCCCATTCTTTTTGGTTTTGACCCACAGTTTTTCTAAGATCCTTTTTAAACCTCGATTGGCACTTCGGCTTTACCGTTGGTTTGGGGATTATAAGCAGTTGAGAGTCGGTGAGATACCCCGTATCGTGCTAGAGCTTTTTCCATTTGCAAATTGCAAAAATGGGTTCCTCTATCATTAATGAGGGCTTTTGGAGTGCCAAAATGGGAGAATAACTTTTTTAAGAATTTTACTACCACTCTTCCATCATTAGTAGGAAGAGCTTCGGCCTTAGGCCATTTAGAAACAAGGATGTATTTGTTTCCTCTCGATGGTGGAAATGGTCCCATAAAATCCAAACCCCGAACATCAAAAATTTCCCAAATGAAAATGCTATTTTGTGGCATTTCGTTTCTTGCTGAGATGTTGCATGCCTGTTGACATGTGTCACATGTTTTGACTAAGGTAAAGGCATCTTTGTGTATCGTAGGCCAGTAGAATCCTGCATCATACACCTTTCGTGCGGTGTTGGCTGCTCCATGGTCTCCTCTAACGCGGTTTTGACTAAGGTAAAAGTTCTTATATTTCTTTTCGTTGAAATTCTGACTTCTGCATATAATAAGTTGACTTTCGCATTTCTACTTCCTCTAATAGTCATCATACCATGAGAATTTCTTTCATAGTAGCAAATATTGATCTATTTCATTTCTTGGTAAATCCACACGTTACACATGCACTATTTGTTGCACATGTGGTTCGTTTGAGTTATGAAAACCATTGGAGGGCTTCATTCCAAATTTGTTGTTTTATCAAAAGTTCAAATCTCATTTTGCTATACTTGATCTTTGCATTGTAAACCGCGTTTCTACAAAGCAATGACTCTTTAATATCGAATCAATGAATTTCTTGAAAAACTCGATTTTCTTTTAAAAGGTATACAAGGTTTCTGTTATAATCATGTCCGAACTTCCTTATTAAAGCTTGTTTTATTCAAACCAATTGAATTTGCTCGCAATACGTATTTAAATTCAAAGTCCCATATGATATTTTCAGGCCGTCATATTTGAAATAATCCCAACAAGCACTTTGATTCTCTTGAACTATAACATGCTTGTTTGGTCTTCGACTTCATTAAATCGTTTCTTTTATCACGATCATCTTGTGGTGACGTTTTCACAAAATCTGAAGTTTGCACTAATATCAGATTTAATTATTTAATTATTTATTTATATTGAATCCGCTTGGATTTATTCTATAAAAGCAATCTTAACACAATCGTGTGCTAAGATAATGATACACAAATTTATTTCAGTGTATCTCTTAATAGTTCTTACAACATCTATCGAGCCTTTCGTGATATTTATTGCTTTATTATCATTAATCAATAAACATTATAAATATAAATTTTATTGATTATATATGGAAACTTATACAAGTAATTACGTTATTTACAATATAGTATTCCTATACTTAAAATTCTTGTTAAACCAGTAAAGGATTTATATTTTTACGTATAAAATTATCTTTGAGGTATACTCTCATTTAAGTTTTTTTTTAAGTTATCTATTATTAATAATTTTATTATTAGTAATAATATATTAATAATAGTAGTATTAGTATTATTTTAGACACTAGAGTTATTATCAGGGGCATGTATTGAATAGCCTAGCCTTAGTTAGGCATGGATTGGCCACCTATGCTTAAACAAGGCAGCACTAACCAATATCCAACCATGATAATAACTATTTAATGTATATAAATTAAGTCATCATACTTATTTAGTAAATTTTAATTATAAATATACCTTGTACTGTAAAGAGAAAACATATTCTCATAAAACAATAACAAGAATTAGAGGGACGAATAAAATTATATAAAATTGTGTATCACATGTTTTGTGCTAACTATGTACCATAACCCTCTGGCAAGAAAATAACCAGAAAAGAATAATATAGTAGTCATCAACTACGTTGGGTTAGGAGAACATTGTAATATATAGAGAATAGTCCCCGTTTTCACCTAATTACAACATTTGTAAATACATTCATAACATTATATGATTTTAAAATGAAAATAAGTAATCACATAGAATCGATCTATTAAGTATTATATATTTACAAAATATTTTACAAATATTTTTGTAAAAAAAATAAAAAAATAAAAAAAATAAAAAAATAATATATTTTTACGCCTTTTAACTTCAATATGGTATTTTGTAAAATATATTACATAGTAAATATAAGTTATTTTCCATAATATAGTAAAATATTAAAATATTTTATTTAAAAGTAGTGACCCTTTTACATATAGTAAAAACGCGTAACAAATAATATATATTACATTTGCTTTAGTACTATAATTTAATGGTTGGTCATGCCAAAACAACTTGTTCTTATTATATTTCCATCTCTAGAACATAGTATGAAAAATATAGTCACTAATAATGTACTATCACATTGTTTCATAATTAAAACAACTTGAAAACTCTAAACAAAGATATACTAACTCTATTGTCTTTTGGTGTATCTTTGCAATTCACTTATCTCAGCACATTGATTTTTCATACTTCAATATTTGACAAATCATTTTTCATGCTTTCATTTCATTTGAACCTATCAATTCTAAACCTTCCTTAGTTGCCAATCAAAATAAGCTTTCTTTTGACAAAGAATTTTTATTGATTCTAAAAGTCCTTCACATTCATTTCAAATATCTATTGGTTTGAACCTAGTCATTTTAGAAATTATATCATTCCATCTCATTTTGTTTGTCATCGATTTCTTGAACTAATTCAATTGAACCATTGAATCCTACTTATTATACAACTTGTATTCACAAAATTAGATATTTTGATTATGTGCCATCTACCTAAATATTGTTTTTATTAACTAAAATACGACATAAGTCTAAAAGAAATATCGTAACCCAAATCTCGAGGACGAGATTTAAAACAAGGTGGGGAGAATGTAACGTTCCTATTTTTTATATAAGAATTATGAGTTTGGTTAAATTTATTAACCACTAGTAACTAGTAACTAGTTTATTTTTAATATAAATATTTAACCCAAATAGTTTTAAACATTATTTTTGATTGAAATGTTATATTAATTAATTGGCTTGTATATGAGTGCCCTTTCTAATAAAATAAAAGTCTATAAAAATTTATACTATTAGACAGGTAACTTACGGGTAGTTTGACTGTAAGAAATATGAAGCACCTAAACGGGCCTAGTAACCGTATACTAATTAAAAATATAAAAATATATTGTATTTTGAACCTACTCTGTTTTTAATGAAACTTGGTTCGAAATGTAGACAAAAATATTCTCGTTCTAATAACGTAATTATTATTTTATAAAATGTCGTATTTTAGAAGTTATACGCACCAAATAAGTGACGCTGTTAAATTAATTATAACAATAAAATATTAAATCTAATTCATATTCATATATGATAATAGGGAAACTGAATGAACAGTGCCAAAGATCTGCTGGCATCTGTTCATTCAGCCACATATGAAGGGATGGGTGGTTCTCTTGTGGCATTTGATGTGTGTGCCACGTAGAGGGGCTTGCTTCCCCTGATTTCCAACCTCCTGAGACCTGAAAGAGAGAGATCAGAGAAGATATGCGACATAGCAGACAGAGAGGCAGGGTAGGGTGCTTCCACGTCTCCGGCGGCAGCGACGGTGGTTAAACCGTCAAAATGGGTGAGAACATGTTTCTCAAAAAGACCTTAGTGGCATCAGATGAAACAACGAGGGTGATACAAAGGTAAAGAAAGACAGAGATGGGAAGAGAAGAAAGAGCGAGAAAGAGAGATCCGGAGTCAGCGAGTCTCCGGCGACTGGCCCCCGGTGCATGCTCGCCTCCCACCCACAGAACGAAAGATGTAGAAATCCTCGAAGGTGTCGGAACGGGCCGTAGCAGACCGACAAAGAGGCCGATGGTTGGGTTTAGCAGATGAACGATGGTGGTGGTGCAAGACTAGGTCAGCGACGGCTTAGGGTTTCCATGTACAGTCGACAAACAAGCAACAGTGAGACGCATCTCCCGTCCTCTTGCAGAACGGGCCAGATCTGATGAGGTACAGGTGACCGGTGGCGGTGAAATGTGTCGGCTAGGGTTTCTAAGATTCCGGTGAGTTCACTTTTTTATTGGGTCGTGCTCTTTTCCTTTTTTGGAACATGATTTTTACAGAGAAAGCTAGGATCTCTTGCTTTTTTTTCCTCTGCCCTAGGGGATTTGCGATATGAACAACTTTGACCCAACACTTTAAAGTCCAAGTAGATCTCCTATCCCTGCTAAACTTTGGTACTCAATTGTCACTAGAAGAATGTTGCTGTTTTGTAACATTTTTTCCATAACTAACTGATAGTCATTTTCTAGCTTGAAATTTCTTTAGTTGTTTAGGATTTGTAAATGAAAGTGGCCCATTTTATTGTCATAAGTCGTTATAGCTAAAATTATTTTGTTAAAAAAATAAAATGTACGTTTGTAGGGGAAGGGAATAGCTCTGTTCCATCTACATATGTGTACCCCACGGCTCCCGGCGTATAGACGTTGACAGGAGTGGTCGAAATTGGCTGGTCAAATAATTTATAGCTATTCAGATTTCTAATTTAAATTCCATAATGCGAGACTGTAGTATCTAGATCTTAGAAGTGAAACTGAGATTTTATTCCTTTTGTTACTTGATACCAAGCTATTTATCTTTTATGTCCATTGGATATGTTGTAGTTAGGATTTAACTAATTTTCCCTTTTATTTTAAGTGGCTGATGGAGGATAGCAACAAGAAGGCTGAAATTGATTTGCATGAATCGAATGCTTCGTACGAACGCCGAAAGGAAGTAAGGTGGTCGCTTTTAAATGTGCTTTCTCATATAGAGTTTTAGAACTGAAAGATTTATAAAAAAAGTCAACTTAAATGTATCATTACTCACTTCGTAGCTTTATAAGAATGTATATGTCAAGCTTTTTACTCGCACATTCAAGTTCACCTTATTTAAATTTGTTTTCTCGTATAGAGTCTTAGAACGGAAAGATCCATTAAAAACAATCAACTAAAAATGTATCATTACTCACTTTCATAGTTTAATTTTAATCCCTCCAATAATCTATAGCTAACGCAATGTTATCAAATTTATTCTCACAGGCCTCCAAATACATCTAGCAGGGCGTTAGAGGTTCTTGATCGGGCTCCAAAGAAGTTGACTTATTTGCAGCTGATTAGAAACCAAATTCTTTCTTTATAAGTTGTAACAAGGTAGTAAAGCAACAATTTTTTTTTACCTTCGCGTTATAATGGTTGAACGTAAATTATGTTTAACCTATAAAAACTTTCTGAGGGCCAAATTGTTGAGAAAAGACTCGAGTGTTTGTACCATGGCTGGAAGTCTGAGGGTGAGGGAAAATATACCATGGAATGGCCAACTGTGGTAGCTCTTATTTTGCGGGAATTTCATATATGTCTTTCATGCAATTTAGTAATGAGCCGACTTTGGAATGCGAAAAGTGATCGATATTGAGGTTTTGCTTTTCCTGATTGTGAATAGTCAATACTCTGTGTATTGGAATTTGTATTGTTACGATCTTTTGGTTAAATTGATGCAGGTTATTTTTTTGTTTTGTCTTTGCTGAATTTTATTATGATTTACAAGCATTGAATTTCTTCTTTTTCATAGGAAAGCTGGAAGAGTTCACAGTGCTAAGATCGAGAGTGACAATTACCTTATGCGAGCAAAGCTACAAGACACCAGGTAAAAAAACTCTTGCCACCTTCCAAAATTTCAGATACTTAGAGAATAAGTTGTATTACTTAAATAAGTATCCCCATCAGAGCTGATGTACATTAGAACGTTGATTGTTTGGATGATGACACACGAATTAAAAACTGAGTTCGTTTAAGTGGTTAAACCTTATAAATTTATATAGAAATAGAACAGGTCTGGTCAATCCAATGAATTAAGGAAGCTTTTTTTTAAATAAAGAAGTATCTGACAATCAAACGGGTTAAAGATGCATCTTTACAAATATAGTCTCACTAATATGATGCGTTATAGCTTCGCAACAAACACTAGAAGACCCTTGCCAAACTAGGGATGAGGTGTACCGAAAAGGCTCGGTACGGTTTGGTACTGATACTGATACTGGTACGATACTGGTTTGGCACCGGGTACCATTCGCTCATCCCTAGGCCAAACTACTCACACACAGGAAAGGACGATTCAACTCATAACAAAGGTTTCGCAAAGAAATCGAACAACCTTCGAAACATTGCACCAGCTTGACAAATGAAAGGTACTCACATTTTGTTGCTGAACATTTTAATACTTTAGCTGATTCATATCTTCCATTTCAATATGACACTTCTATTGTTGTTAAACATTTTGTCACAATCTTTAAAGTTGTAAACTAATGTATTTGTATCAATTTGATCTAGCAGGCATTTACAACGTTCATTTTACATCTTGCATTCACCTTTTAACATTTGTACAGTAGATTTTTCTGAGTTTGCGTTTGTGTGCCTATACTGCTACAAGTCGAAGAATTTCCGTTACAATGAGCCGAATCAATTCCTACCTAACAATTGTCTTCCCTTGATGTAAATCAAATGTTGTATTTTTTTATTATATCACAATTTTATTTACTTATTTTTTATCAGTAGGTTATTACAACTATATAACGAGTGTTTGTACCATAACGAAACAAATTGATACCGACCAAATTACCATCGTTTACCCCTGTCGTGTTACGCAGTGAATTCCGGAGCAACGCGCCGGCTTGATACCACTAGTTTATTTTTAAAAATAGTAAACCTCATGCATAAGTGTGTGTATGCATGATTCATAACGAAATAATAAAATATAATATATCAACTTCATATAAGTTACTGTACGTGGACAAATAATAATAATATAAATTTAATATTTCAAATAGTAATGAAGTTATGGATAGGTGTCTCAAACCTTCAATACGTGTCTTAATTACTATGCACTACGTATTCCTAAATTGCGTACATTCAAAGCTAGAAGCAGTATAAATAAGAGTAGTGCATCTCATCGAAAGTTTGTTCAGTCCTTTTCTTTTCTTTTTACATATGTCGCCTACTCTCTCAAAAATATATATATATATATATATATATATATATATATATATATATATATATATATTTGTCCCTTATACTAATAATAAGGTTCTGCCCGTTTTAAGTATTTTAACTCCCGATCACCGCTACCCTTTCCGATTGATCTAAGCCTCATAACATATGTCAGGGCTCTGCCCGACTAAGTTGTGTGGATTCTATCTCGGGATTTCGGGACAAGGTTGAATTAGGGGTACTATACTTACCACGAGTGCATTATATATTTTTTATAACTCAGAAGTTATACCCAAAATTTATACCAAGAGATTTTCTAGTAGAACCCTAAAGTTACAAAGTGGGTCCATTCTCTTTTCTCACCATTTTATTTCCTTTTTGTGATTTATTCAAAACTATTATTTATTATTCTATTTTGTAAACAACTCTCATTAAAAGTCATATCTATTATTATATTTTGCCCAATAGGAAACCCTAGTTGAAACACCCAACTAATCCTGCACAACTCCTAAAAATTTTCATAACAATCAGAATCACGATCAGGGCCCCTAAAACTCAAGGGGGGTAAACCCTAGCTGATAATTATCTTCATAATTCGCTGTAAAATGTGAATTTAGTCGTACAATCAACTCAGCCAAGCTACCCCTAAACGTGTCCACCCTAGGCTAGAAAATAGACCCGTCGCATCACGCGACGGGTGCACATGTTCCTGTCGCGACACGCGAGGGGGTCGATTTTCCAGCTATAAATAGTAGGTTGTGGGACTTGAATTTCTGCATTGGAGCGATGTTAGAATTCAATTCGTACGCCGAGTTATAGTCCGTTAACTACCAAACCCACACAATCACGAAATGCTGCCACGATACAGGGTATTAACTCGATCGCTGCTACGATTCAATATCCGATCGACTGAAACTATCCGACAGGATGTTTAAGTGTTATCCTTTGTCATTAATCGTGATTCCGACAGGATGTTTGAGTGCCGCCCAAACTCGGGGTAGACTCTGTCATTCGTTGTGAATCTGATGGATGTTTAAGTGATTACACTTTGTCATTCGTTGTGAGGGTTTTAATCTCGTGAGTTATCGTAAAAGCTGTAATAGTTACTTACCTAGTTCGTGTGCACTAGGTTACAAGGCTAATCAATAGGCTAAAGCTCTGCCTGTATAAATCTGCAATATATCAAGGCAGGCTTATCTGTAGACTAAACTTTGCTCGTATGAATCTGCATGCTTATACTGTGAGTCATTCTCTTTTTATCAACTGTTTTACAATACTCCAAATTATTTTCAGAATTATAATTACAGTGATTAAGTTTATGTAATCACCAAATTACAGCCGGTATGTGGGGTATTGTGCACATTACTACTGTTGTTATCACTTTAGGTGAGCGAACCTAATTAGTGATAATCGTCACCATTGGGGCAGCCAATGGGGGATATGACCACAGTCACCGAAATAAGTCGAGTGACAAATACTATGGGTAGTTGGTTTGATATCAGAAACATTGTAATCTCTCTTAATACTATGAATTATAACAAATGTGTCGTTTTCAGCAAAATGAATGATTCACTCAGTATTTCCCGCTGACAAAACCTTTTTAAAACGCGTTTCAGGTAATTACAGTAAATTGGAGTAAGGATTGGATCTGGCACTGAAGGACTTCGAGAGATGACTTATTTTATTAATTAAATCAAATTAAGAAATATTGTTTTTATTAAAAGCTACCTTTGTAAAAATGAAATTTATTCCATCTATTTAAATAAAATCCGGTGTTTTCTAAACTCTGATATTTTTCCTAACTCACGGTCCTGATGAAATTTCCGCTGCAATATATAAAAAAAATAATCACCGGTACCACTGGACTGCTCACGGCACCTGATTCCGTCCAGGGTGGGTCGGGGGTCGTGACAGTAAAGGTGGTATCAGAGCCACTACTTTAAGCCTATAAGTGTTGTGATAATAATACTTAAGCTTAAATAAAAGAGTTAGGATATTGCTATTAACAGGTAGCACATCTGATAGCATTTAGACTTGAACATAAGAAAAGATGCCTTAGTATAAGCTAAGCCACTTATTTAAAGCAATTAGGTGATGTAATAATATCTAAGTTTAAACGGAGAATTAGGAACTTAATATTATCTGATAGCACTAAGGACGATATTTAGACTTGAACTTAAGAATTTTGCCTTAATATAAGCTTCAAGATAAATTACTTATATAAGTATAAAGTAATGAATATTGATATACCATAAGAATGGTAATTAGAATATTGCAAGATATGATAAATAAGCAATAACACTTAATTGCTATTAATCCTAGCTTATTTGATATTGCTTGGTCTAGAATAAAGATATGTTATGGAAATACAAATTTCCTTGATTTTGGACAAAAGTCCTAATAAAAGAGGCACTTTTAAAACCTTGAAAAGATACCATTTATGGGAAATCGAAAATTTTCTCCGGCAAGACTGGGTATGGTGTAGCAGACTCTCCAGCTTGTCTGGATATACTAAGATTACCTCTCCGGTGTGAACCGGATAAGACGGGGTATATAGTATGTCAAACAAGTGACAAGATTTTCCTAAATAATATCATGACCTAATATCTGACTTGTTTTTGGAAATATGAATCTGTTAAATACATTGACCTTATAAAGGGTATGTATATTATAGCATGTGAAATATATGATTATATAGATATGTATATCTATAAGAAATTCCAAAAGTCAATTAAGAATAAAGCACAAGCAGATGTGTCAATAATAAATCTAAATTCTTTTTCAGGAATCTCTTTTCCGATATCAAACATTATTTCGTTTGATCATTTGTCTCGTAGCTCGTGTGACAAAATAAACAATGGAAACCCTTTAAGTTGAAACATCATCCAAAAATACAAGAATTACCAATGTGTTATCATAAACTATTAACGCAAGTAAGAAACCTGTAAAGTTGTGCTAGTGCACAAGAAAACACATGAAACTTAAAATTGTACGTCCACAAGACGTCAAAGTATATCACACACGACTTCCAAGGCAAGACCTTTGGAAAATATAATTGGGCACGACAACACCAATGCTAATTCCGTCAGTAGAAGAACTAAAAAGTAGCACTTTGCCCTGTGATCCTATAAACAACATGAATCTCGCTAAGGTATGTTGGAACAAAATTTTTACAACCATCGGTGCACAGTCTAAATCAGAGTCATAATTATTATCCCTGCAAAAGGAGTCACATACACCTTTGCAAATTCCCCTATTTCATTTTATTTGACATTCCTTGGTAATGTCATTTAACAACGATTATCACACAAAATTCCAGATAAAAGTTCTTATATTTCTTTTCGTTGAAATTCTGACTTCTGCATATAATAAGTTGACTTTCGCATTTCTACTTCCTCTAATAGTCATCATACCATGAGAATTTCTTTCATAGTAGCAAATATTGATCTATTTCATTTCTTGGTAAATCCACACGTTACACATGCACTATTTGTTGCACATGTTGTTCGTTTGAGTTATGAAAACCATTGGAGGGCTTCATTCCAAATTTGTTGTTTTATCAAAAGTTCAAATCTCATTTTGCTATACTTGATCTTTGCATTGTAAACCGCGTTTCTACAAAGCAATGACTCTTTAATATCGAATCAATGAATTTCTTGAAAAACTCGATTTTCTTTTAAAACGTATACATGGTTTCTGTTATAATCATGTCCGAACTTCCTTATTAAAACTTGTTTTATTCAAACCAATTGAATTTGCTCGCAATACGTATTTAAATTCAAAGTCCCATATGATATTTTCAGGCCGTCATATTTGAAATAATCCCAACAAGCACTTTGATTCTCTTGAACTATAACATGCTTGTTTGGTGTTCGACTTCATTAAATCGTTTCTTTGATCACGATCATCTTGTGGTGACGTTTTCACAAAATCTGAAGTTTGCACTAATATCGGATTTAATTATTTATTTATTTATTTATATTAAATCTGCTTAGATTTATTCTATAAAAGCAATCTTAACACAATCGTGTGCTAAGATAATGATACACAAATTTATTTTAGTGTATCTCTTAATAGTTCTTACAACATCAATCGAGCCTTTCGTGATATTTATTGCTTTATTATCATTAATCAATAAACATTATAAATATAAATTTTATTGATTATATATGGAAACTTATACAAGTAATTACGTTATTTACAATATAGTATTCCTATACTTAAAATTCTTGTTAAACCAGTAAAGGATTTATATTTTTACGTATAAAATTATGTTTGAGGTATACTCTCATTTAAGTTTTTGTTTAAATTATCTATTATTAATAATTTTATTATTAGTAATAATATATTAATAATAGTAGTATTAGTATTATTTTAGATACTAGAGTTATTATCAGGGGCATGTATTGAATAGCCTAGCCTTAGTTAGGCATGGACTGACCACCTATGCTTAAACAAGGCAGCACTAACCAATATCCAACCATGATAATAACTATTTAATATATATAAATTAAGTCATCATACTTATTTAGTAAATTTTAATTATAAATATACCTTGTACTGTAAAGAGAAAACATATTCTCATAAAACAATAACAAGAATTAGAGGGACGAATAAAATTATATAAAATTGTGTATCACATGTTTTGTGCTAACTATGTACCATAACCCTCTGGCAAGAAAATAACCATATAAGAATAATATAGTAGTCATCAACTACGTTGGGTTAGGAGAACATTGTAATATATTGAGAATAGTCCCCGTTTTCACCTAATTACAACATTTTTAAATACATTCATAACATTATATGATTTCAAAATGAAAATAAGTAATCACATAGAATCGATCAATTAAGTATTATATATTTACAAAATATTATACAAATATTTTTATAAAAAAAATAAAAAAACAAAAAAAATAAAAAAATAATATATTTTTACGCCTTTTAACTTCATTACGGTATTTTGTAAAAATATATTACATAGTAAATATAAGTTATTTTCCATAATATAGTAAAATACTAAAATATTTTATTCAAAAGTAGTGACCCTTTTACATATAGTAAAAACGCGTAACAAATAATATATATTACATTTGCTTTAGTACTATAATATGATGGTTGGTCAGCCCAAAACAACTTGTTCTTATTATATTTCCATCTCTAGGACATAGTATGAAAAATATAGTCACTAATAATGTACTATCACATTGTTTCATAATTAAAACAACTTGAAAACTCTAAACAAAGATACACTAACTCTATTGTCTTTTGGTGTATCTTTGCAATTCACTTATCTCAGCACATTGATTTTTCATACTTCAATATTTGACAAATCATTTTTCATGCTTTCATTTCATTTGAACCTATCAATTCTAAACCTTCCTCAGTTGCCAATCAAAATAAGCTTTCTTTTGACAAAGAATTTTTATTGATTCTAAAAGTCCTTCACATTCATTTGAAATATCTATTGTTTGAACCTAGTCATTTTAGAAATTATATCATTCCATCTCATTTTGTTTGTCATCGATTTCTTGAACTAATTCAGTTGAACCATTGAATCCTACTTATTATACAACTTGTATTCACAAAATTAGATATTTTGATTATGTGCCATCTACCTAAATATTGTTTTTATTAACTAAAATACGACATAAGTCTAAAAGAAATATCGTAACCCAAATCTCGAGGACGAGATTTAAAACAAGGTGGGGAGAATGTAACATTCCTATTTTTATATAAGAATTATGAGTTTGGTTAAATTTATTAACCACTAGTAACTAGTAACTAGTAACTAGTTTATTTTTAATATAAATATTCAACCCAAATAGTTTTAAACATTATTTTTGGTTGAAATATTATATTAATTAATTGGCTTGTATATGAGTGCCCTTTCTAATAAAATAAAAGTCTATAAAAATTTATACTATTAGACAGGTAACTTACGGGTAGGTTGACTGTAAGAAATATGAAGTACCTAAACGGGTCTAGTAACCGTATACAAATTAAAAATATAAAAATATATTGTATTTTGAACCTACTCTGTTTTTAATGAAACTTGGTTCAAAATGTAGACAAAAATATTCTCGTTCTAATAACGTAATTATTATTTTATAAAACGTCGTATTTAAGAAGTTATACGCACCAAATAAGTGAAGCTGTTAAATTAATTATAACAATAAAATATTAAATCTAAATTCAATTTTAAAAATAGTAAACCTCATGCATAAGTGTGTGTATGCATGATTCACAACGAAATAATAAAATATAATATATCAACTTCATAAGTTACTGTACGTGGACAAATAATAATAATATAAATTTAATATTCCAAATAGTAATGAAGTTATGGATAGGTGTCTCAAACCTTCAATACGTGTCTCAATTGCTATGCACTATGTATTCCTAAATTGCGTACATTCAAATCTAGAAGTAGTATAAATAAGAGTAGTGCATCTCATCGAAAGTTTGTTCAGTCCTTTTCTTTTCTTTTTACATATGTCGCCTACTCTCTCAAAAATATATATATATTTTTCCCTTATATTAATAATAAGGTTCTGCCCATTTTAAGTATTTTAACTCTCGATCACCGCTACCCTTTCCGATTGATCTAAGCCTCATAACATATGTCAGGGCTCTGCCCGACTAAGTTGTTGGGATTCTATCTCGGGACTTCGGAACAAGGTTGAATAGAGGTACTATACTTACCACGAGTGCATTATATATTTTTAATAACTCAGAAGTTACACCCAAAATTTATACCAAGAGATTTTCTAGTAGAACCCTAAAGTTACAAAGTGGGTCCATTCTCTTTTCTCACCATTTTATTTCCTTTTTGTGATTTATTCAAAACTATTATTTATTATTCTATTTTGTAAACAACTCTCATCAAAAGTCATATCTATTATTATATTTTGCCCAATAGGAAACCCTAGTTGAGACACCCAAGTAATCCTGCACAACTCCTAAAAATTTTCATAACAATCGGAATCAGGATCAGGGTTAAAACTCAAGGGGGGTAAACCCTAGCTGATAATTATCTTCATAATTCGCTGTAAAATGTGAATTTATTCGTACAATCAACTCAGCCAAGCTACCCCTAAACGTGTCCACCCTAGGCTAGAAAATAGACCCGTCGCACCACGCGACAGGTGCACATGTTCCTGTCACGACACGCGAGGGGGTCGATTTTCCAGCTATAAATAGTAGGTTGTGGGACTTGAATTTCTGCATTGGAGCGACGTTAGAATTCAATTCGTACGCCGAGTTATAGTCCGTTTACTACCAAACCACACAATCACGAAATGCTGCCACGATACAGGGTATTAACTCGATCGCTGCTACGATTCAATATCCGATCGACTGAAACTATCCGACAGGATGTTTAAGTGTTATCCTTTGTCATTAATCGTGATTCCGACAGGATGTTTGAGTGCCGCCCAAACTCGGGGTAGACTCTGTCATTCGTTGTGAATCCGATGGATGTTTAAGTGATTACACTTTGTCATTCGTTGTGAGGGTTTTAATCTCGTGAGTTATCGTAAAAGCTGTATTAGTTACTTACCTAGTTCGTGTGCACTAGGTTACAAGGCTAATTAATAGGCTAAAGCTCTGCCTGTATAAATCTGCAATATATCAAGGCTTATCTGTAGACTAAATTTTGCTCGTATGAATCTGCATGCTTATACTGTGAGTCATTCTCTTTTTATCAACTGTTTTACAATACTCCAAATTATTTTCAGAATTATAATTACAGTGATTAAGTTTATGTAATTACCAAATTACAGCCGGTATGTGGGGTATTGTGCACATTACTACTGTTGTTATCACTTTAGGTGAGCGAACCTAATTAGTGATAATCGTCACCATTGGGGCAGCCAATGGGGGATATGACCACAGTCACTGAAATAAGTCGAGTGACAAATACTGTGGGTAGTTGGTTTGATATCAGAAACATTGTAATCTCTCTTAATACTGTGAATTATAACAAATGTGTCGTTTTCAGCAAAATGAATGATTCACTCAGTATTTCCCGCTGACAAAACCTTTTTAAAACGCGTTTCAGGTAATTACAGTAAATTGGAGTAAGGATTGGATCCGGCACTGAAGGACTTCGAGAAGTGGCTTATTTTATTAATTAAATCAAATTAAGAAATATTGTTTTTATTAAAAGCTACCTTTGTAAAAATGGAATTGATTCCATCTATTTAAATAAAATGCTGTGTTTTCTAAACTCTGATATTTTTCCTAACTGACGGTCCTGATGAAATTTCCGCTGCAATATTTAAAAAAAAAATAATCACCGGTACCACTGGACTGCTCACGGCACCTGATTCCGTCCAGGGTGAGTCGGCGGTCGTGACAAGTTTTGGAGAGCAGACGATAGGAACATAATTTATCAAATGCGAATACTACAGCTAGCAACTCTTTTTCGGTAGTTATGTAATTTTTGTGAGCGTCCATTATGAGTCTCACTAGCGTAGTATATGGGATGGAAATGTGTTTCCTTTCTTTGTCCCAGAACTGCTCCAACTGCAAAATCGTTGGCATCACACATGATCTCAAAAGGTTTCCAACTGTCGTGCAATCCTTGTCAAAGGTGAATTGGGCATCTTTTTCAAGTAGCTTGGTTAGAGGTCGAGAGATTTTGGAAAAGTATTTGATAAATCACCTATAGAATCTGGCATGTCCTAGGAAGCTTTGTATGGCTCAAAGTAATGATGGAGGAGGTAGTGGGGAAATATTATCGATTTTTGCACGAGCAACTTCCATACCTGCGCTGGAGATTTTGTGACCGAGTACTATCCCCTCTATGACCATAAAATGGCACTTTTCCCAATTAAGGTCGAGGTTAGTCTCCTCACATCTAGCTAGCATTCGTTCAAGGTTATCAAGATATTGGTCGAATGAATCACTGAAGATAGAGAAGTCGTCAATGAAAACTGATGTGAGGGTATTTAATCATGTTTTAAAGTGTTTAATTATGAGGTTTTACATGATTATGTGTATGAAAACGGGTTACTTTGAGTTGGTTTTGATTTGCATGTACTCGGAGCATAACGGATGGCTTTTGGAGCTTGACGGAAGGTTTTCGGGAAGCATTATGGAGTATTGGAAGCATACACACAAGTTGGAAGGCCAAAATATGAAAAATGGGAAGTTTGGTAGCAATCGGCGCCACTAGGCGCTGATTTCAGCGCACCACAGAAGCAAAGTACCATTTGGCGCAGTAGGCGCTTTTTTGGCGCACTGGGCGCTGAACCCAGATCTGACTTGCGAGTTTCTTGTTTTTCCACCATATTTAAGCACAAACATTCCCCAAACGAAATTATCATTAACCCTAGCCGTTTTCCACTTCCCAAGGACGAATTTTGGAGTTCACAACCTCAACCCAATCATCAATCATGCAATTCCTCATCAAGATTGAAGATCAAATCAAGAACATGAGCGGCTAAACCACCCGTGATCATCTCCGGGACTAGGATTTGTGTTAGGAACCAGGTTGACTTAGTTTTACAAACTTTTGGATTGAGATTTGACTAATCATTCGGTTAGTTTATCTTTATTGTTTATTTGTTTTTGATTAAACATTGTTGGATTATCATTTGCATACTTGTTCATCAGTTATTTGGTTTTGTCGTCAACAATTGGGATTAAATTCTAAGTTGTCATTGTCTTCAACTTTTAACCATTGAACTTGTCCATGTTTATGAAATCTAGGATTGGTAATTATCTAGGTTACTATTCAGTTGCATCAATCTTTCGGTTTCGATCGTGGATCATTGCAATTAAATATATTATCTGTTAATTATTTATCAAAACAAGTAGTTAGCAAATCATGTCTATGTGATTTCCAATTGGTAGTAATTAGGTTACCCGTGTTTCTACACAACTCGAAAACCCGGAGATTGGTCCCTCTTCTTACAACTGTTTACAATATTAATTTATATTTGTTTTCATAGTTATTTTCAAAACTGAAAAAAGCAATTAGTTTAGACATAGATGATAGCTAAAACAATGAGCTTCTGTACTTTCCACTGATTCCCCGTGGATTAGACACCCTACTTACCCTTTACTAGTAAAAGGTGAATAGGACACTTTTAACTTTATTTTTGACCGACCTTACGACATTGATCAAAATGACGCTGTTGCCGGGGAATCGGTGCGCTTAGTTTAGTTAGTTGTTTTTATTAAAAAATTCAAAAAACCTAAAAATTAGAAAACCCAAAATTCCAAAAATATTTCCTTTTGTTTGTCTTTTATTTCTTTAGTTCAATATTACGCTCGGTTTCTTGTTTGTCTGTGTGCAGGTGATTCTCGTGTTGCATGCATACCCGGTTTTCAAAGAAATTATCACCGTTATTGTTTGATCTAGAAATAGAAAAGACTGCTCGACAGAATCTCGTTCTTCTACGTTCAGCAGTGAAAGCTAAAGCTCAGTCGTCAACAGTTGCTCAAGACATTGAACAGGCAGCTCACGAGATGGCTGACCAAGAGCCACAACACCAAGCTCCATAGAACGAACTAATCCCACCCATTCCAGATCCACCAATCCCTCAAAACCAAAACCAAAATCAACCGAATAATCAAAACCAAAATCAACCACCACCACAACCTTTTCCACAATTCAACCCAGGCCCATAAAACCAACATGGGAATCTAAACCTCCGACATGGGGGGATCATTCGTCACAACCAACCACAACATCAACATGGGTATGATGTGGGTTTCGAACACAGAGAAGGCAGTATGCACACTTGGGAATCTGGTTGGGAAGAAGATGATTATCAGAATCAGTATGATGGGATATATGCTGACTACAGATATGATGAAGGGTATAATGTGAATCAGGGCTATCCGACACAACAACAGGTCAATCAAAGAAATCACATCCCGCACCCGATTCTACAAAATCTAACTCAACATGGAGTTCCGCAATTCAGTGCGGGGAATCAAAGAGCTAATAATCTGGTTGGAGGCGATCAGA
This sequence comes from Helianthus annuus, assembly GCF_002127325.2. NCBI lineage: Eukaryota > Viridiplantae > Streptophyta > Magnoliopsida > Asterales > Asteraceae > Helianthus > Helianthus annuus. Next base: position 68,436,970 of record NC_035439.2, on the reverse strand, counting down.
TACAGTTTGTGGATGGTGTACCACAAGTCGTTCAAGGGGCACCAATTCAAGGTGTTGAAGGTCATTGTCGACCCGTTGTAGTACCCAACTCATCAGCCATAGTTACACCGGTGGGAAACAATAATAGACCTTTCGAGGTGAGGCCTCAATACTTAAGCCATTTGCCAGAATTCTATGGAAAAAGAACCGAAGAACCTTACTTGCAGATAGCAAGTTTTGATTCAATTTGCCAAACTATAGGAGCTTCGGGTTTTACAAAGGATGAAGTTAAGTTGATGCTGTTTCAGTTCACCTTGAAAGACAAAGCACGCCAATGGTTCGCGACATTACCTCCAGGTAGTATCTATACTTGGCAAGAGATGCAGCAGGTATTCTTGAAAGAATACTACACCATGAATAGAACCAGTGATGCTCGGGATGCAATTAGATCACTCCAGCAACATTCAGGGGAAGCGTTCCATGAGGCATTCACAAGGCTAAAGGAGTTTCTTAGGAAATGCCCCCACCATGGCATTCAGACGTGGGAACTAATCAAAGCATTCTACGATGGGCTACTTCCTGATGATGTGAGAGATCTCATAGCCATCAGTAATGGTACATTTCTCACCAATACAGAAGCTGCAGATTGGGCATAATTGGAAAGACAGAGTACCACTTCAAAAAGACAGGCACAGTCTAGCAGGAGAGCAAGATCAACATCATCGAGAGCAATTGATTATGAAGCTGAAGAACGGGTTGAGAAATTGAAACAACAGAATTTGCTATTAGAGCGACAGGTCGCTCAGATGAAGTTGGGAAAGGGAGCTGAAGTTAGGGCAGCTAATGCGTTCGCAGTATGTACAGATTGTGGTGAGTTAGGACACCGGGTTGGAGAGTGTATCGCAAGGATGGGTCTGAATGAAGAGGTGGATCAAGTATTCGACGAACGAAAACAATATGATATGAAATCAAATACATATCATCCAGGTTTGCGAAACCACCCCAATTTTAGTTATGGTAATTCTGCTAATCAAATGAACCCTAATTTTCAGGTACCCATGCAAGGAGGCCAACAGTATCAGAGTCGTCAAGGTAATTACTCTCAAGGAAATTACCAAAATCAGGGCCCATATAATCAAGGTAATCAGCAAGGGAACTTCTCAAGTGCTAGCAGTTGAACGAGTGACAAAAAATTGGATGCTATTATGAAGTTTATGAAGGATATCCAGAAAGATAATGAAGTCCGGGACAAAACGTCTGAAGCAATGCAGAAGCAGTTGGGGCAGTTAGCAGAGGATCTAGCCCAGCTGAGAAGAGATCCAGGTAAGTTGCCAAGTACTACCACAGTGAATCCAGTACATCAGTCATCTAGCTCGAAAAATGGAAGAAATGTGCACATCAACGCGGTAAGTATTCTTCCGACTTCTGAAATTGGTAGTGTCACAATTACTCCACCATCACAATTAGTTGAGGAGGTGGTGGAGGATGTTGGTAATAGATTGGATTCGCAACATGATCGGGACCCACCAAGGGATGAGAGGTGGGAAAGTTTTAAACAAGCTAAAATTAATCTACCCTTACTCGATGTGATTAAAGATAGTCCCGATCATGTGGAGTGTTTGATAGAGTTAAGTACCCAAAAACGACTTCACAAGTTTCCTAAAAAACTTGATTTGACTTCAAATGTGAATGCCGTTTTGTTAGGTACCCTTCCCCCCAAACTCCAAGATCCAGGAGCACCCATTATTTCCGTACAAGTGGGTGAATTTAAAATAGAGAGGGCACTGTTGGATCTTGGAGCGTGTGTTAGCATCCTACCAGGGAGTCTGTATGACCAATATGATTTTGGTCCATTACAAAAGGTTAACACCACCGTGGTGTTGGCTGATCAAACTCCCATGTGTCCGAGGGGAATTGTAAGGGATGTAATTGTGAAGGTAGAAGAGTGTTACTACCCAGTTGACTTCTTAGTGCTTGATTGTACCATAAGTTCAAAGAACACGCACCCTCCAGTCATTCTGGGTAGACCGTTCTTAGCGACTGCTCATGCGATTATCAATTGTGTTGATGGAACAGTAAGTATGAAGCTTGGTGACCGTGAATTACGGTTAAATGTGTTTTCAGATGCCACTAATCCTCCCATTTCAGGTGAACGCTCAAAAGTTGAAAATGGTGATGAAAATGTCTCTCCTGCAAAGGAGATTCAAACCAAACAGGAGTGTTTATTGGTTGACAGGTTTGAAGTGGCAGGAAGCGAAGCAGTAAGGAAAAAGGAAAGTGTGGCGCATGAGGAGTGTAAAACAGACAAAGGGAAGCTACGAGGGAAGAAGAAGACAAAGAAGCCGCCTGAGTGTGATAATGCAAAACGGAGGTTAAAGTTATTTGGTCCAATGTGGAAAACAATGGACGACTTACCGGAGCACTGGCGGAGTACATACGTAGAGGCCATGGGACACAAACATCCCACTCGACCACCATAAGGGTATATCAGGTACGGTCTGGCTGAAGACCTATAAACTTAGCGCTCTCGGGAGGCTGCCCGAGGATGTAGAGTAGTGTATATTTGTTTTGTTTTATTTTGCGTGAGTATTGTTGCAGGTTACCAGGTTATTAATCTATACGGATGCAATGGTCCAAGTGTGGGGATGTTTGGTGAAGTCCCGATACGTTCTAGATGCAGTTGCGGACAATGCATGGATCAGAGTTCAGTCAGAACTGTCCATACTCAATCTCCATTTGGACGAGGATGATCTGAACACTAATTGTAGAGATTGACCTGAGGACGTGTGGACACGGCCGCGAATGGAATGCTATACGGTCGTGGTGGACATGACGCATGAGGATTCTACACGTTAAACTAGGGGAGTCTGTTCCACTCTTATTATTGTTTTTTTATTCATGTTTATGTGTTAGGGAATGTGTTATGTTCTGTGTGTTAGGAATGGTCGCTCATGAGGTTTGTTAGTTGGTATTCCCAGGTTTTGTTTTAAAAGCACTATACATTTGGGACAATGTCTCCCAAGTGTGGGGATATGGGAAACCCGGGAAGGGAAAGGTTTGGGACAGAGTTTGAAAGAGGTTGAAAACGATGAAAATAGAGAAATAACTGAAAATTGTGAAAATTTAAAAAGATTTCATCGCCTTAAGTGAACTAAATGGATACGAAAACCGAACGTTTCAATCACTAATGGGTTCCTTGCCGGTAGTAAACTAACATAGTCCCTTGTCATGGTCGTTCCTTTAAGTTTCATGAGAGTAGGTCCAACAGGTGTTTTAAGGAAAAAAGAATTGAAAAGAAATGTCTATTTAGGGGTAACATGCTTTAGACTGCATATGCTACATGTCGGCAGCCTTTTTACCCTTCTTTGGTGAGAATTTTGAGCCTGTAAAATGATAGAATGATTTACATTATGATTTTATTTGATGAGAGCAGGCCACATGTTATTCTGTGTTAGAACTTGTATAATTTGATTCATGCTGAGACTATGGTTTGATACGCGCACGTAAATGATAAAGGCATTAGGATATCCCTTACACCAGTTATGTTTGTTTCATGTCTACCGAACCATTACCCTTAGTAGCCCTGTTGAGCCTAGTTACCTTTTCGTTTGTCCACCTAATGTGAATTGTTTGATACCGACCGCGAACGACAAATTATGAACAACTGAAAAAAAAGAGAAAACAAAGAAAAGAAAAAAATATAGAAAATGGAAAAAAGAGCAAAACTAGAAGTTTTATGAATATCGTTTATGTTCTTGGGTAGAAACCAACCCAAAAGTTTGTTATGTTTACAAATAAAGTTGTCACGGTTTGGTTGTTTGTTTGTTCGCCACATAAAACTATAAAGATAAGCCAAAGATCTTCCTACCCTTAGCCTAAGCCTAAAACCGAAAGTCCTTTTGATGCGTGCGTGTTATATGATATAGTGGAGGTATGATTGTCATACAAGCCTATGATTACAGGATTTCATGTTTGGTTTTGAGTGATATAAATACTAGCACATTACACGCTAGTTCATATATTAAATCGAGAGGAGAGTTTATTGTGAGGGGCGTGTAGCATGTGTTGTGATCCTAAGCATGTTAGTTCTGAATAAACAAGTCTTAAGTTTTAGAAATTGCACCTATTGCTTGTCGGACTGTCAATCTCGATTGTGTTAGTCTATGGAACGGGTATGACTTGAGACTTAAATTTTTGCATTGCTAAGGGGTTTAGAGGTGTTGTTACGATGGTGAGTAGTTCCGTATTGGTTTGCTTGAGGACAATCAAAGGTAAGTATGGGGATGTGATATGAGGGTATTTAATCATGTATTAAAGTGTTTAATTATGAGGTTTTACATGATTATGTGTATGAAAACGGGTTACTTTGAGTTGGTTTTGATTTGCATGTACTCGGAGCATAACGGATGGCTTTTGGAGCTTGACGGAAGGTTTTCGGGAAGCATTATGGAGTATTGGAAGCATACACACATGTTGGAAGGCCAAAATATGAAAAACGGGAAGTTCGGTAGCAATCGGCGCCACTAGGCGCTGATTTCAGCGCACCCCAGAAGCAAAGTACCATTTGGCGCCCTAGGCGCTGTTTTTGGCGCACTGGGCGCTGAACCCAGATCTGACTTGCGAGTTTCTTGTTTTTCCACCATATTTAAGCACAAACATTCCCCAAACGAAATTATCATTAACCCTAGCCGTTTTCCACTTCCCAAGGACGAATTTTGGAGTTCACAACCTCAACCCAATCATCAATCATGCAATTCCTCATCAAGATTGAAGATCAAATCAAGAACATGAGCGGCTAAACCACCCGTGATCATCTCCGGGACTAGGGTTTGTGTTAGGAACCGGGTTGACTTAGTTTTACAAACTTTTGGATTGAGATTTGACTAATCATTCGGTTAGTTTATCTTTATTGTTTATTTGTTTTTGATTAAACATTGTTGGATTATCATTTGCATACTTGTTGATCAGTTATTTGGTTTTGTCATCAACAATTGCGATTAAATTCTAAGTTGTCATTGTCTTCAACCTTTAACCATTGAACTTGTTCATGTTTATGAAATCTAGGACTGGTAATTATCTAGGTTACTATTCAGTTGCATCAATCTTTCGGTTTCGAGTGATTCGAAGCTGGATGCAATCATGTCATTCATGAAAAAGAGCAAAAATAGAAGTTTTATGAATATCGTTTATGTTCTTGGGTAGAAACCAACCCAAAAGTTTGTTATGTTTGCAAATAAAATTGTCACGGTTTGGTTGTTTGTTTGTTCGCCACATAAAACTATAAAGATAAGCCAAAGATCTTCCTACCCTTAGCCTAAGCCTAAAACCGAAAGTCCTTTTGATGCGTGTCGTGTTATATGATACAGTGGAGGTATGATTGTTATACAAGCCTATGATTACAGGATTACATGTTTGGTTTTGAGTGATATAAATACTAGCACATTACACGCTAGTTCATATATTAAACCGAGAGGATAGTTTATTGTGAGGGATGTGTAGCATGTGTTGTGATCCTAAGCATGTTAGTTCTGAATAAACAAGTCTTAAGTTTTAGAAATTGCACCAATTGCTTGTCGGACTGTCAATCTCGATTGTGTTAGTCTATGGAACGGGTATGACTTGAGACTTAAATTGTTGCATTGCTAAGGGGTTTAGAGGTGTTGTTACGATGGTGAGTAGTTCCGTATTGGTTTGCTTGAGGACAATCAAAGGTAAGGGTGAGGATGTGATGTGAGGGTATTTAATCATGATTTAAAGTGTTTAATTATGAGGTTTTACATGATTATGTGTATGTAAATGGGTTACTTTGAGTTGGTTTTGATTTGCATGTACTCGGAGCATAACGGATGGCTTTTGGAACTTGACGGAAGGTTTTCGGGAAGCATTATGGAGTATTGGAAGCATACACACATGTTGGAAGGCCAAATATGAAAAATGGGAAGTTCGGTAGCAATCGGCGCCACTAGGCGCTGATTTCAGCGCACCACAGAAGCAAAGTACCATTTGGCGCCCTAGGCGCTGTTTTTGGCGCCCTGGGCGCTGAACCCAGATCTGACTTGCGAGTTTCTTGTTTTTCCACCATATTTAAGCACAAACATTCCCCAAACGAAATTATCATTAACCCTAGCCGTTTTCCACTTCCCAAGGACGAATTTTGGAGTTCACAACCTCAACCCAATCATCAATCATGCAATTCCTCATCAAGATTGAAGATCAAATCAAGAACATGAGCGGCTAAACCACCCGTGATCATCTCCGGGACTAGGGTTTGTGTTAGGAACCGGGTTGACTTAGTTTTACAAACTTTTGGATTGAGATTTGACTAATCATTCGGTTAGTTTATCTTTATTGTTTATTTGTTTTTGATTAAACATTGTTGGATTATCATTTGCATACTTGTTCATCAGTTATTTGGTTTTCATCAACAATTGCGATTAAATTCTAAGTTGTCATTGTCTTCAACCTTTAACCATTGAACTTGTTCATGTTTATGAAATCTAGGATTGGTAATTATCTAGGTTACTATTCAGTTGCATCAATCTTTCGGTTTCGAGTGATTCGAAGCTGGATGCAATCATGTCATTCATGAAAAAGAGCAAAAATAGAAGTTTTATGAATATCGTTTATGTTCTTGGGTAGAAACCAACCCAAAAGTTTGTTATGTTTGCAAATAAAGTTGTCACGGTTTGGTTGTTTGTTTGCTCGCCACATAAAACTATAAAGACAAGCCAAAGATCTTCCTACCCTTAGCCTAAGCCTAAAACCGAAAGTCCTTTTGATGCGTGTCGTGTTATATGATACAGTGGAGGTATGATTGTTATACAAGCCTATGATTACAGGATTTCATGTTTGGTTTTGAGTGATATAAATACTAGCACATTACACGCTAGTTCATATATTAAACCGAGAGGAGAGTTTATTGTGAGGGATGTGTAGCATGTGTTGTGATCCTAAGCATGTTAGTTCTGAATAAACAAGTCTTAAGTTTTAGAAATTGCACCAATTGCTTGTCGGACTGTCAATCTCGATTGTGTTAGTCTATGGAACGGGTATGACTTGAGACTTAAATTGTTGCATTGCTAAGGGGTTTAGAGGTGTTGTTACGATGGTGAGTAGTTCCGTATTGGTTTGCTTGAGGACAATCAAAGGTAAGTGTGCGGATGTGATGTGAGGGTATTTAATCATGATTTAAAGTGTTTAATTATGAGGTTTTACATGATTATGTGTATGAAAATGGGTTACTTTGAGTTGGTTTTGATTTGCATGTACTCAAAGCATAACGGATGGCTTTTGGAGCTTGACGGAAGGTTTTCGGGAAGTATTATGGAGTATTGGAAACAAACACACAAGTTGGAAGGCCAAAATATGAAAAATTGGAAGTTCGGTAGCAATCGGCGCCACTAGGCGCTGATTTCAGCGCACCACAGAAGCAAAGTACCATTTGGCGCACTAGGCGCTGTTTTTGGCGCACTGGGCGCTGAACCCAGATCTGACTTGCGAATTTCTTGTTTTTCCACCATATATAAGCACAAACATTCCCCAAACGAAATTATCATTAACCCTATGTCACACCCCCAAAAACCACACGCGGAGTACCACCGCTTGGAGGCGTGACATGACCAGGATCAAGCCACCAATCATATTGAACATGTAATTAAATAGTAAAAGTTATCCATCAATACGAGAGGTGTTTATCAAAACCAACATAAGTAGATGTAGCGGAAGCATTAATGTATAAAACCCAACATGAGTATTAACGTATGAAATGTCATAAGTGTTTAATAAGCAATCACGATCCATTTGCCCACAACGACCTGCTCCTCCTTGTGCAAGCTCCATTAGTACCTAAGGTCCTGCAAGGCATGCAGCAGAGAGTCAACAACTAGTTGAGCGAGTTCACAGAAAGTAAGTTCAGTAATAGTAATGGTATAGTAAGCATTGCGTTCGTTCATTTAATCATGTATCGTATTAGTTCGTATCGCAGCCTTCTAGGCATGTATGCGAAGATTAGTTCGTTGTTCCTGTATAGTATTGGTTTCCATCGCGGGCCCTTTCGGCATGTATGCGAAGATTTGGGTTAATACTCCCAAATATTCTAGACTATGTATATTTGTATCGCTGGCCACCCTGGCATGTGTGCGAAGTTTAGTATGTATAGTTCGCAGCCTTCCTGAGGCATGTGTGCGAAGATCAGTCATAATATCGCAGCCAACCCCTGGCGTGTGTGCGAAGACCAGTTCAAGTAGGTATACTAGTCTAGCCACATCTCATCCTTTCCCTTCCCCTCCCGAGGACTATATCTTTAGGTTTAATAACTAAGTATGTACGCATAATTCATTCAATCCCATTCCCACCCTAGGAACCCCATGCCTTGGCTGTGTGAACTCACCTTGGGTTGCTCGGCAGATACACAGAAAGTTCAAGTAAGCTATATGGTGATCAACCACGTCCTAGCATGGTTATCATACAAGTCAGGTTCGTATTCGAATATAGCACATAGGTTCTACACGTATTGTGGCAAGTATGATCATGGCAAATCACATAAACGTATCAGCAATCCAATAGAAAACAGATAACAATTCTAAGTATTCGGCCCAAACAGTTGGGCTGTAACAGTGCAGGTCCAATACAAGTATTGTCGGTCTCGAGTCGAGACTATCGGTCTCGAGTCATATTGGTGTTGAGATCTCGAGTCGCAACGAAGGAGGTTTCGAGTCGCAACAGAGGTGTTCTCGAGTCGCAAGTGAGCTGGTCTCGAGTTGTCATGGTCCGGTCGAGACTGTTCGGTCTCGAGTCGCAACTGGACCCGCAACCTCGGTCTCGGCTGGTGCTACTGTGTGTCGGTGTGAGGTCTCGAGTCGAGACTGAAGGTATCGACTCGCAATCTGTGTTGCAACAGAGCATGTAACTACTTTCCATAATTTTAGTCAATTAATTCCGTGATTTTAGCAAACAGATTAGTCAGTTTCGGAAACAGATCAAACCCGATAATTAACAGTTTCAAAACACCTTCAAATCATCATCATACGTGTTCATATTATTATCATCAACAAGATCATTAGCACATCGGATTATCATACAAGACTTATACCGAAATCATTGACTATCATGCAACCTAGCCGGTTAACACGTATTAAACATCATCAACAGTCATATATCACCTACATTAACAACATACAAAACTGATTTCAAAGCAACAGGAACGATCATAAACAATCATGCTAACAAAATCCTAGATCATGAATTCCGATTAATCATAACATCACCTAAACATATGAAACACGAAATCATAGATATCATACTGACCGAGATAGTAAGAGAAGGATTCAGATTCACAAGCTCGATGAGTGTTCGGTTCGGCAGCCCTTGATTCCGAGTCGAGAGGGTGTTTGGTGTGTGTGTGTTCTTGATTGCAAAGTTGTGAAACTAAAACCCTAAAGGTGTGGGTGAACATGTATACGTATGGAATGGAAGTGGGCCGAAACCCCCACTTGGGCTACCTCATGGTCTCGAGTCCAACTATATGGACCGAGTGGGTTTTTATGTAATCGAATTACTATTCGGTTTAAGTAACTATATCTCGCAATCACATACTCACGTAACACATAACATTCATTCAATCAATATAATCACTTCAATCACGATAGTTCGTATAGTTACACAAAATCTAAGAAACGGTTAAATACGAGTTGTCACATTATCCCCAACTTAAAAGAAATTTCGTCCCGAAATTTGGTATGCACTCACTGAGGAAGCTAGGTAAGTTGTATTGTTCACTGGTTTTCCTGGGGTGTCACACCCTAGCCGTTTTCCACTTCCCAAGGACAAATTTTGGAGTTCACAACCTCAACCCAATCATCAATCATGCAATTCCTCATCAAGATTGAAGATCAAATCAAGAACATGAGCGGCTAAACCACCCGTGATCATCTCCGGGACTAGGGTTTGTGTTAGGAACCGGGTTGACTTAGTTTTACAAACTTTTGGATTGAGATTTGACTAATCATTCGGTTAGTTTATCTTTATTGTTTATTTGTTTTTGATTAAACTTTGTTGGATTATCATTTGCATACTTGTTCATCAGTTATTTGGTTTTGTCATCAACAATTGGGATTAAATTCTAAGTTGTCATTGTCTTCAACCTTTAACCATTGAAGTTGTTCATGTTTATGAAATCTAGGATTGGTAATTATCTAGGTTACTATTCAGTTGCACCAATCTTTCGGTTTCGAGTGATTCGAAGCTGGATGCAATCATGTCATTCATGAAAAAGAGCAAAAATAGAAGTTTTATGAATATCGTTTATGTTCTTGGGTAAAAACCAACCCAAAATTTGTTATGTTTGCAAATAAAGTTGTCACGGTTTGATTGTTTGTTTGTTCGCCACATAAAACTATAAAGATAAGCCAAAGATCTTCCTACCCTTAGCCTAAGCCTAAAACCGAAAGTCCTTTTGATGCATGTCGTGTTATATGATACAGTGGAGGTATGATTGTTATACAAGCCTATGATTACACGATTTCATGTTTCGTTTTGAGTGATATAAATACTAGCACATTACACACTAGTTCATATATTAAACCGAGAGGAGAGTTTATTATGAGGGGCGTGTAGCATGTGTTGTGATCCTAAGCCTGTTAGTTCTGAATAACAAGTCTTAAGTTTTAGAAATTGCACCAATTGCTTGTCAGACTGTCAATCTCGATTGTGTTAGTCTATGGAACGGGTATGACTTGAGACTTAAATTGTTGCATTGCTAAGGGGTTTAGAGGTGTTGTTACGATGGTGAGTAGTTCTGTATTGGTATGCTTGAGGACAATCAAAGGTAAGTGTGGGGATGTGATGTGAGGGTATTTAATCATGTTTTAAAGTGTTTAATTATGAGGTTTTACATGATTATGTGTATGAAAATGGGTTACTTTGAGTTGGTTTTGATTTGCATGTACTCGGAGCATAACGGATGGCTTTTGGAGCTTGACGGAAGGTTTTCGGGAAGCATTATGGAGTATTGGAAGCATACACACAAGTTGGAAGGCCAAAATATGAAAAATGGGAAGTTCGGTAGCAATCGGCGCCACTAGGCGCTGATTTCAGCGCACCACAGAAGTAAAGTACCATTTGGCGCACTAGGCGCTGTTTTTGGCACACTAGGCCTTGAACCCAGATCTGACTTGCGAGTTTCTTGTTTTTCCACCATATTTAAGAACAAACATTCCCCAAACGAAATTATCATTAACCCTAGCCGTTTTCCACTTCCCAAGGACGAATTTTGGAGTTCACAACCTCAACCCAATCATCAATCATGCAATTCCTCATCAAGATTGAAGATCAAATCAAGAACATGAGCGGCTAAACCACCCGTGATCATCCCCGGGACTAGGGTTTGTGTTAGGAACCAGGTTGACTTAGTTTTACAAACTTTTGGAATGAGATTTGACTAATCATTCGGTTAGTTTATCTTTATTGTTTATTTGTTTTTGATTAAACATTGTTGGATTATCATTTGCACACTTGTTCATCAGTTATTTGGTTTTGTCATCAACAATTGGGATTAAATTCTAAGTTGTCATTGTCTTCAACTTTTAACCATTGAACTTGTTCATGTTTATGAAATCTAGGATTGGTAATTATCTAGGTTACAATTCAGTTGCATCAATCTTTCGGTTTCGATCGTGGATCATTGCAATCAAATATATTATCTGTTAATTATTTATCAAAACAAGTAGTTAGCAAATCATGTCTATGTGATTTCCAATTGGTAGTAATTAGTTTACCCGTGTTTCTACACAACTCGAAAACCCGGAGATTGGTCCCTCTTCTTACAATTGTTTACAATCATAATTTATATTTGTTTTCATAGTTATTTTCAAAACTGCAAAAAGCAATTAGTTTAGACATAGATGATAGCTAAAACAATGAGCTTCCGTACTTTCCACTGATTCCCCGTGGATTCGACAACCTACTTACCCTTTACTAGTAAAAGGTGAATAGGACACTTTTAATTTTATTTTTGACCGACCTTACGACTTCGATCAAAATGGCGCCGTTGCCGGGGAATCGGTGCGCTTAGTTTAGTTAGTTGTTTTTATTAAAAAATTCAAAAAACCTAAAAATTAGAAAACCCAAAATTCCAAAAATATTTCCTTTTGTTTGTCTTTTATTCCTTTAGTTCAGTATTACGCTTGGTTTCTTGTTTGTCTGTGTGCAGGTGATTCTCGTGTTGCATGCATACCAGGTTTTCAAAGAAATCATCCCTGTAATTGTTTGATCTAGAAATAGAAAAGACTGCTCGACAGAATCTCGTTCTTCTACGTTCAGCAGTGAAAGCTAAAGCTCAGTCGTCAACAGTTGCTCAAGACATTGAACAGGCAGCTCACGAGATGGCTGACCAAGAGCCACAACACCAAGCTCCATAGAACGAACTAATCCCACCCATTCCAGATCCACCAATCCCTTAAAACCAAAACCAAAATCAACCGAATAATCAAAACCAAAATCAACCACCACCACAACCTTTTCCACAATTCAACCCAGGCCCACAAAACTAACCTGGGAATCTAAACCTCCGACATGGGGGGATCATTCGTCACAACCAACCACAACATCAACATGGGTATGATGTGGGTTTCCAACACAGAGAAGGCAGTATGCATACTTGGGAATCTGGTTGGGGAGAAGATGATTATCAGAATCAGTATGATGGGAGATATGCTGACTACAGATATGATGAAGGGTATAATGTGAATCAGGGCTATCCGGTACAACAACAGGTTAATCAAAGAAATCACATCCCGCACCCGGTTCTACAAAATCTAGTTCAACATGGAGTTCTGCAATTCAGTACGGGGAATCAAAAAGCTAATAATCTGGTTGGGGCGATCAGATACAGTTTGTGGATGGTGTACCACAAGTCGTTCAAGGGGCACCAATTCAAGGTGTTGAAGGTCATTGTCGACCCATTGTAGTACCCAACTCATCAGCTATAGTTACACCAGTGAGAAACAATAATAGACTTTTCGAGGTGAGGCCTCAATACTTAAGCCATTTGCCGGAATTCTATGGAAAAAGAACCGAAGAACCTTACTTGCACATAGCAAGTTTTGATTCAATTTGCCAAACTATAGGAGGTCCGGGTTTTACAAAGGATGAAGTTAAGTTAATGCTGTTTCAGTTCACCTTGAAAGACAAAGCACGCCAATGGTTCGCGACATTACCTCCAGGTAGTATCTACACTTGGCAAGAGATGCAGCAGGTATTCTTGGAAGAATACTACACCATGAATAGAACCAGTGAAGCTCGGGATGCAATCAGATTATTCCAGCAACATTCAGGGGAAGCGTTCCATGAGGCGTTCACAAGGCTTAAGGAGTTGCTTAGGAAATGCCCCCACCATGACATTCAGACGTGGGAACTAATCAAAGCATTCTACGATGGGCTACTTCCTGATGATGTGAGAGATCTCATAGCCATCAGTAATGGTACATTTCTCACCAATACAGAAGCTGCAGATTGGGCATACTTGGAAAGACAGAGTGCCACTTCTAAAAGATAGGCACAGTCTAGCAGGAGAGTAAGATCAACATCATCGAGAGCAATTGATTATGAAGCTGAAGAACGGGTTGAGAAATTGAAACAACAGAATTTGCTATTAGAGCGACAGGTCGCTCAGATGAAGTTGGGAAAGGGAGCTGAAGTTAGGGCAGCTAATGCGTTCGCAGTATGTACAGATTGTGGTGAGTTAGGACACCAGGTTGGAGAGTGTCTCGCAAGGATGGGTCTGAATGAAGAGGTGAATCAAGTATTCGACGAACGAAAATAATATGATATGAAATCAAATACATATCATCCAAGTTTGCGAAACCACCCCAATTTTAGTTACGGTAATTCTTCTAATCAAATGAACCCTAATTTTCAGGTACCCATGCAAGGAGGCCAACAGTATCAGAGTCTTCAAGGTAATTACTCTCAAGGAAATTACCAAAATCAGGGCCCATATTATCAAGGTAATCAACAAGGGAACTTCTCAAGTGCTAGCAGTGGAACGAGTGATGAAAAATTGGATGCTATTATGAAGTTTATGAAGGACATCCAGAAAGATAATGAAGGTCCGGGACAAAACGTCTGAAGCAATGCAGAAGCAGTTGGGGCAGTTAGCAGAGGATCTAGCCCAGCTGAGAAGAGATCCAGGTAAGTTGCCAAGTACTACCATAGTGAATCCAGCACATCAGTCATCTAGCTCGAAAAATGGAAGAAATGTGCACATCAACGCGGTAAGTATTCTTCCGACTTCTGAAATTGGTAGTGTCACAGTTACTCCACCATCACAATTAGTTAAGGAGGTGGTGGAGGATGTTGGTAATGGATTGGATTCGCAACATGATCGGGACCCACCAAGGGATGAGAGGTGGGAAAGTTTTAAACAAGCTAAAATTAATCTACCCTTACTCGATGTGATTAAAGATAGTCCCGATCTTGTGGAGTGTTTGAAAGAGTTAAGTACCCAAAAACGACTTCACAAGTATCCTAAAAAACTTGATTTGACTGCAAATGTGAATGCCGTTTTGTTGGGTACCCTTCCCCCAAACTCCAAGATCCAGGAGCACCCATTATTTCCGTACAAGTGGGTGAATTTAAAATAGAGAGGGCACTGTTGGATCTTGGAGCGTGTGTTAGCATCCTACCAGGGAGTCTGTATGACCAATATGATTTTGGTCTAAAACAAAAAGTTAACACCACCGTGGTGTTGGCTGATCAGACTCCCATGTGTCCGAGGGGAATTGTAAGGGATGTAATTGTGAAGGTAAAAGAGTGTTACTACCCAGTTGACTTCTTAGTGCTTGATTGTACCATAAGTTCAAAGAACACGCACCCTCCAGTCATTCTGAGTAGACCGTTCTTAGCGACTGCTCATGCGATTATCAATTGTGTTGATGGAACAGTAAGTATGAAGCTTGGTGACTGTGAATTACGGTTAAATGTGTTTTTAGATGCGAATAATCCTCCCATTTCAGGTGAACGCTCAAATGTTGAAAATGGTGATGAAAATGTCTCTCCTGCAAAGGAGATTCAAACCAAACAGAAGTGTTTATTGGTTGACAGGTTTGAAGTGGCAGGAAGCGAAGCAGTAAGAAAAAAGGAAAGTGTGGCGCATGAGGAGTTTAAAACGGACAAAGGAAGCTATGAGGGAAGAAGAAGAAGAAGGAAAAGAAGCCGCCTGAGTGTGATAATGCAAAACGGAGGTTAAAGTTATTCGGTCCAATGTGGAAGACAGTGGACGACTTACCGGAGCACTGGCGGAGTACATACGTAGAGGCCATGGGACGCAAACATCCCACTCGACCACCATAAGGGTATATCAGGTACGGTCTGGCTGAAGACCTATAAACTTAGCGCTCTCGGGAGGCAGCCCGAGGATGTAGAGTAGTGTATATTTGTTTTGTTTTGTTTTGTTTTGTGTGAGTATTGTTGCAGGTTACCAGGTTATTAATCTCTACGGATGCAATGGTCCAAGTGTGGGGATGTTTGGTGAAGTCCCGATACGTTCTAGATGCAGTTGTGGACAATGCATGGATCAGAGTTCAGTCAGAACAATCCATACTCAATCTCCATTTGGACGAGGATGATCTGAACACTAATTATAGAGATTGACCTGAGGACGTGTGGACACGGCCGCGAATGGAATGCTATACGGTCGTGGTGGACATGACGCATGAGGATTCTACACGTTAAACTAGGGGAGTCTGTTCCACTCTTATTATTGTTTTTTATTCGTGTTTATGTGTTAGGGAATGTGTTATGTTCTGTGTGTTAGGAATGGTCGCTCATAAGGTTTGTTAGTTGGTATTCCCGGGTTTTGTTTTAAAAGCACTATACATTGGGGACAATGTCTCCCAAGTGTGGGGATATGGGAAACCCGGGAAGGGAAAGGTTTGGGACAGAGTTTGAAAGAGGTTGAAAACGATGAAAACAGAGAAAAAATTGAAAATTTTGAAAATTTAAAAAGATTTCATCGCCTTAAGTGAACTAAATGGATACAAAAACCGAACGTTTCAATCACTAGTGGGTTCCTTGCCGGTAGTAAACTAACATAGTCCCTTGTCATGGTCGTTCCTTTAAGTTTCATGAGAGTAGGTCCGACAGGTGTTTTAAGGAAAAAAGAGTTGAAAAGAAATGTCTATTTAGGGGTAACATGCTTTAGACTGCATATGCTACGTGTCAGCAGCCTTTTTACCCTTCTTTGGTGAGAATTTTGAGCCTGTAAAATGATAGAATGATTTACATTATGATTTTATTTGATGAGAGCAGGCCACATGTTATTCTGTGTTAGAACTTGTATGATTTGATTCATGCTGAGACTATGGTTTGATATACGCACGTAAATGATAAAGGCATTAGGATATCCCTTACACCAGTTATGTTTGTTTCATATTTACCGAACCATTACCCTTAGTAGCCCTGTTGAGCCTAGTTACCTTTTCGTTTGTCCACCTAATTTGAATTGTTTGATACCGACCGTGAACGACAAATTATGAACAACTGGAAAAAAAAAGAGAAAACAAAGAAAAGAAAAAAAGTATAGAAAATGGAAAAAAGAGCAAAAATAGAAGTTTTATGAATATCGTTTATGTTCTTGGGTAGAAACCAACCCAAAAGTTTGTTATGTTTACAAATAAAGTTGTCACGGTTTGGTTGTTTGTTTGTTCGCCACATAAAACTATAAAGATAAGCCAAAGATCTTCCTACCCTTAGCCTAAGCCTAAAACCGAAAGTCCTTTTGATGCGTGTGTGTTATATGATACAGTGGAGGTATGATTGTTATACAAGCCTATGCTTACAGGATTTCATGTTTGGTTTGGAGTGATATAAATACTAGCACATTACACGCTAGTTCATATATTAAACCGAGAGGAGAGTTTATTGTGAGGGGCGTGTAGCATGTGTTGTGATCCTAAGCATGTTAGTTCTGAGTAATCAAGTCTTAAGTTTTAGAAATTGCACCAATTGCTTGTCGGACTGTCAATCTCGATAGTGTTAGTCTTTGGAACGGGTATGACTTGAGACTTAAATTGTTGCATTGCTAAGGGATTTAGAGGTGTTGTTACGATGGTGAGTAGTTCCGTATTGGTTTGCTTGAGGACAATCAAAGGTAAGTGTGGGGATGTGATGTGAGGGTATTTAATCATGTTTTAAAGTGTTTAATTATGAGGTTTTACATGATTATGTGTATGAAAACGGGTTACTTTGAGTTGGTTTTGATTTGCATATACTCAGAGCATAACGGATGGCTTTTGGAGCTTGGCGGAAGGTTTCGGGAAGCATTATGGAGTATTGGAAGCATACACACAAGTTGGAAGGCCAAAATATGAAAAATGGGAAGTTCGGTAGCAATCGGCGCCACTAGGCGCTGATTTCAGCGCACCACAGAAGCAAAGTACCATTTGGCGCAGTAGGCGCTTTTTTGGCGCACTGGGCGCTGAACCCAGATCTGACTTGCGAGTTTCTTGTTTTTCCACCATTTTTAAGCACAAACATTCCCCAAACGAAATTATCATTAACCCTAGCCGTTTTCCACTTCCCAAGGACAAATTTTGGAGTTCACAACCTCAACCCAATCATCAATCATGCAATTCCTCATCAAGATTGAAGATCAAATCAAGAACATGAGCGGCTAAACCACCCGTGATCATCTCCGGGACTAGGGTTTGTGTTAGGAACCGGGTTGACTTAGTTTTACAAATTTTTGGATTGAGATTTGACTAATCATTCGGTTAGTTTATCTTTATTGTTTATTTGTTTTTGATTAAACATTGTTGGATTATCATTTGCATACTTGTTCATCAGTTATTTGGTTTTGTCATCAACAATTGGGATTAAATTCTAAGTTGTCATTGTCTTCAACCTTTAACCATTGAACTTGTTCATGTTTATGAAATCTAGGATTGGTAATTATCTAGGTTACTATTCAGTTGCATCAATCTTTCGGTTTCGAGTGATTCGAAGCTGGATGCAATCATGTCATTCATGAAAAAGAGCAAAAATAGAAGTTTTATGAATATCGTTTATGTTCTTGGGTAGAAACCAACCCAAAAGTTTGTTATGTTTGCAAATAAAGTTGTCACGGTTTGGTTGTTTGTTTGTTCGCCACATAAAACTATAAAGATAAGCCAAAGATCTTCCTACCCTTAGCCTAAGCCTAAAACCGAAAGTCCTTTTGATGCGTGTCGTGTTATATGATACAGTGGAGGTATGATTGTTATACAAGCCTATGATTACAGGATTTCATGTTTGGTTTTGAGTGATATAAATACTAGCACATTACACGCTAGTTCATATATTAAACCGAGAGGAGAGTTTATTGTGAGGGGTGTGTAGCATGTGTTGTGATCCTAAGCATGTTAGTTCTGAATAAAGAAGTCTTAAGTTTTAGAAATTGTACCAATTGCTTGTCGGACTGTCACTCTCGATTGTGTTAGTCTATGGAACGGGTATGACTTGAGACTTAAATTGTTGCATTGCTAAGGGGTTTAGAGGTGTTGTTACGATGGTGAGTAGTTCCGTATTGGTTTGCTTGAGGACAATCAAAGGTAAGTGTGGGGATATGATGTGAGGGTATTTAATCATGTTTTAAAGTGTTTAATTATGAGGTTTTACATGATTATGTGTATGAAACGGGTTACTTTGAGTTGGTTTTGATTTGCATGTACTCGGAGCATAACGGATGGCTTTTGGAGCTTGAAGGAAGGTTTTCGGGAAGCATTATGGAGTATTGGAAGCATACACACAAGTTGGAAGGCCAAAATATGAAAAATGGGAAGTTCGGTAGCAATCGGCGCCATTTGGCGTTGATTTCAGCGCACCATAGAAGCAACGTACCATTTGGCGCACTAGGCGCTGTTTTTGGCGCACTGGGCGCTGAACCCAGATCTGACTTGCGAATTTCTTGTTTTTCCACCATATTTAAGCACAAACATTCCACAAACGATCATTAACCCTATCCGTTTTCCACTTCCCAAGGATGAATTTTGGAGTTCACAACCTCAACCCAATCATCAATCATGCAATTCCTCATCAAGATTGAAGATCAAATCAAGAACATGAGCGACTAAACCACCCGTGATCATCTCCGGGACTAGGGTTTATGTTAGGAACCGGGTTGACTTAGTTTTACAAACTTTTGGATTGAGATTTGACTAATCATTCGGTTAGTTTATCTTTATTGTTTATTTGTTTTTGATTAAACATTGTTGGATTATCATTTGCATACTTGTTCATCAGTTATTTGGTTTTGTCATCAACAATTGGGATTAAATTCTAAGTTGTCATTGTCTTCAACCTTTAACCATTGAACTTGTTCATGTTTATGAAATCTAGGATTTGTAATTATCTAGGTTACTATTCAATTGCATCAATCTTTCGGTTTCGATCGTGGATCATTGCAATCAAATATATTATCTGTTAATTATTTATCAAAACAAGTAGTTAGCAAATCATATCTATGTGATTTCCAATTGGTAGTAATTAGGTTACCCGTGTTTCTACACAACTTGAAAACCCGGAGATTGGTCCCTCTTCTTACAATTGTTTAGAATCATAATTTATATTTGTTTTTCATAGTTATTTTCAAAACTGCAAAAAGCAATTAGTTTAGACATAGATGATAGCTAAAACAACGAGCTTCCGTACTTTCCACTGATTCCCCGTGGATTCGACACCCTACTTACCCTTTACTAGTAAAAGGTGAATAGGACACTTTTAACTTTATTTTTGACTGACCTTACGACATCGATCAAAAACTTCCATGGTTTTCTCTATCATGTCATGGAAAATGGCCACCATGCATCGTTAGAATATTGTAGGAGCATTGCATTGACCAAATGGCAAGCATCGATATGCAAAAGTTCTGTAGGGACATGTGAAGGTGGTCTTCTCTTGGTCTTCCGGTGCAATGGGAATTTGGAAGTAACCAGAGAATCCATCCAAAAAACAGTAGAATTTGTGGTCGAATAATCGTTCTAACATTTGATCAATGAAGGGTAAAGGGAAATGGTCTTTTCTTGTGGCTTCATTTAGTCTTCTATAGTTGATGCAAACTCTCCATCCGGTGACGGTTCTTGTTGGTATGAGTTCATTCTTTTCGTTGGTCACAACCGTCATTCCTCCTTTCTTAGGTACTACTTGGACGAGACTTACCCATGGTCTATCGGATATAGGGTAGATAAGTCCGGCGTCTAAGAGTTTGATGACTTCTTTTTCACTACTTCTTGTATGTTAGGATTCACCCGTCTTTGTGGTTGGATCACCGCTTTGTAGTCATCTTCCATCAAGATTTTGTGTGTGCACATGGAAGGACTAATGCCTTTGATGTCCATTAGTTTCCATGCGATTTCCGTTTTATGTGTTTTAAGTAGATTGAGTAATTTTTATTTTTCAATAGGAGTGAGATACGAGGAAATGGTAATGGGAAACTAACCTTTATTGTCTAAGAATGTATATCCTAAGCCTTTTGGAAGTTCTTTGAGTTCAAGGGAAGGTGGATCTTCAATAGATGGCTTAGTTGTTGGTTCCTCATTGTGGTCGATGGCCGAAAAGGTTTGTTCGGTAGCGGTTTACTCTTCGAAGATTTGGTCATTTTTTACCTCCGTATCGGGTGGTTCTACCTCATCTTCCAACAAGGGGTCGTCATTGCCTATCGAGTATTTCATTAATTTATTTATGTTAAAGTTTCGTTTGTAGGCCCCAAGTTTAGTAGGAAGATTATGATGTTTTTATTTGAGCAAAGCTTGATAGGTTTTTGTAAATGGTTGTCCCAACACGAGTGGAGCATCATCTAGGATGATGAAGTTGGTTGGTACAACCGTTTGGGGTGTTTGAATGAGAACGTACTCAACCATTTCTGTAGCGTATATTGTTTTTCGATTAGCCAAGAGGATAGGAATTTTGATTGGAAGAAGATTACCAATACCTAATCTTTCAAATTCATAGCTAGGCACTATATTAACACAAAGATCTTTATATATTGAAATGTTACTAATATAGATGTTTTGAATAAAGCATGTTACCAGTTTTATGTCTAATCTAATTTGTTCATCTTATATTAGTAAAGTTTGATCTTTAGTCAAATTAATACTTGCCATTTCTTTGATTTTAGGACTGGTGTTTAGCTCTTTTGAAAACTTAGCATGAGATGGAACCAAAAGTTGATTTCTAAAAGAAGGTTGTAAAATATGTATTTTTTGTTGTTGTTGTTCCTCTTTGAAGTTTACCTTTGTAGACTTACCTTCCTTGTGGTTTGGCTTGGTTTTTTCATCTTCATGTGTTGAGTTTTCTTTCGGTGGTTCCTTTTTCTTCGGCTCTTGAGGTTTTACCTCTTCTATGATTACCTCTTTGGTACAAATAGTCTCTTCATTTGCACGAGATTTCTTGATCAATAGTTTTAAGTTCTTGAGACTTTGTATGAGGCTTTCGGCTTTAGGGATGATTGTGGGTGTTGTCTCGTACGTTTCAAACAGTGGATTGTCCCAATCAAAGCTCGACTTTGGGAGCTCAAACATTGGTTCCTCATATGTTGTGTATTAGGTTGATGGTTGGAACCGAGTGGGATTCACCACATATGGTACAATATGGTTCCTCGTAATAGTAGTAGTCATAATCTCTCATGTAGTATTCCATTGTTTGGATAATAAAGATTACGGCTCTCAGGAAAAAGTTTTTATGAAAACAGAAGGTAAACATGGCCCCGTGTCATATGAGGCACGACCCCATGTTTAGGACTGTGATTTATCTGATACTGGGCGTTTTTAACACGACCCCATGTCAGATTAGGCATAGCCTCGTGTGAGCCTTCTATGATGAAAATTTTGTTGATTTTCAAATATTGCAAGTTAGCCACGGCCCTGTGTCAGATGAGGCACGACCACATGTCAAGCTTCTGTAACTGAAATTTTTAGAAAAAGAAGAAGAATTTTGGAGAGAAAAACTGAAAAAGAAAGAAGATTAGGCCGTCGATTTTAAACTTTCTTAAAATCCTTGTGTACCCGGCAACGGCGCCAAATACTTGACGTGTGAAAGCGTGGGTATAATTTTTTGATATATCTTTAGCACTTTTACTTGTTTATTCAGCTTTAAATTTATAAAACACGATATAACACTATCACTCTCTACAAAACGTTCAGGCAAGTGCACCCATCGTTGGCGTAGTATAGTGATGGTAAGATACCGAGGTCATCTAGGGACACAAGAACTTTTAATACTGGGATATCGTCAACGTCTAATCTAACCAAATTTTTGAGAAAAGATGTCTGGTAAATAAAAAATTATAAATAAATTAAAATATTAAAAAGAAACAATAGACAAGATAGAATCACTTGTTTCCGACTCCTCTTTTACGTATCCTTTGATGATTTCCACACTTTTGGTTTTTTAAGAGATTATCTTGGAGCTTTAAACACTTGTTAGGACACTAGCAACATCAAGACACCTCACCTAACACTTGTCAAGCTCTCCTTAATCCTTGATGACTATAAAAAGTCACATGTTCTTGAGTTCTCTTCACACCATTCTTTTCTTTCTTCTCAAATCACTCTCTTGGAGCTTGCTTCTCAATTGAGGCCTCCACTCTTGAGTTCTAATCTTCCCATTGAAGCCCTTGTAAGTGTTTCTCCTTCTTTTTTTAGCTAGTTATGAGCCAAAAGCAAGCAAACTGACTTTTGCTTTGACTTTCGGTTCTGATCTTTTTGGTTAAGTCAAAATTCAAATTGAACTTTGCTACATGATCATAATGATGAAGGTGTTAATCCCTTGAGATTACACCCTCTGATCATCACGTTTAGTAGGCGGAATGACGAGTCACACATGTTTTAAATAAAAGTAAAAAACGTATAAAATGCTTTTTACGACGAATGAGTTTTTAAGTATTAAAACCAAAAGTTTTGACACCAAATCAGTTTGTATAACATTATAAAACATGTTTTAACATGTCTAGCTTGTCATTTCAAGTTTAGCTCTTAATTCTTAGCCGAAAGTGAAGCAGTATGACTTCTACTTTGACTTTCGAATCTGACCCGTTTGGTCGACCTTAGGACCCGACCAAACCTAATAATATGAAATAATAATATAGGGAATAATTATCTGAGATTATACCTTATGGTCATTCCGTTTGATGAGTCAAATGACGAGTCAACTTTATATACTTTTAAAATGTCAAAAATACCCTTTGTGTAGAATGCTTTTAAACTTATATGATCAATATTTTTTACTTTTAAAATGATCATACAACATCAATAAAGATGTTTTGACATAACGGACTCGTCATATGACCCATTTGACCATCTGGACCTGTATTTGCGCATAGATCCGTTAAAATGGCATAAACCGTTTTAACAAGTCGTAACAGGTCAAAACACTTCAAAACCCTTTCCAATCAGAATGTAAGGTTTAACAAACATATTATACGAGATCCTTTGCTCGTTTGGTTAATAGACCGCATTCTATCCGATCTTCCGTTTAAACCGCAATATACACTAACTTATAATTATCTGAATTATTAGGAAACACTTGAGCTTTGCTAACACAATTAAGCAAGTCATCCACAATCCAAGTGAGTACATAGTTCCCCACTTTTCAGTTTTCAAATATTTTTGGGGGTGATTCATATGTGCCTACATTTTCCACATCTATAAAACTTATTTACAAGTGGTTTATATACACAACATGCTTTACATTGTACGAAACTTAATGGTGTGTTGAACATGACAATGATACATTCATTAACTTTGGCCAATCCGACCGGTAGTATGCTATGGTAACACAGGATTGACAACCCTATTCCCGCTTCCTAGTTCTGTTTCGAAGTTACCTCTGGGAATGATAGAAATTGTGAAACACATTTGATAAACCTTTATTATTAAGGGTTTGTCTGACAGTTAACAAGGCTTGAATATATTCACCAACAAACCACACACGTTTTATACAAAAAGGCAAATTGTTTTATACAAAACAAGACATTTTGTTTATACAAGACTATTTGGTTTACACAAGACATTTGGTTATACAAGACATTTTGTTTATACAAGACATTTGGTTTTCAAACATGTATATAACCATAAAATTTTTGTGCTCAACATTAGCTTACACGAGTTTACAAAGAAACAATTTGGTTAACGTTCATGGCTAAAAAAGTTTATTCACTCATCGACTCTTGTAGTCGGATAAAGTATTGAAATACAAATACTTAGCCATGAATTTAACTACAAAACCCATGTTACTCACCAACTTTATTGTTGACCGTCTATTTTCACACATGTTTCAAGTGCAAATGTTTGATGATCTACAAGTATGCTACACATAGGAATGACTCGGGCCGTAGTATGCTTAAAATAAAAGAAATAGTTTATGTTTCGTTTTCGTATTCCCAAAGACAATGTAATTCAATAATTCAGTAAAACAAAACTTTAAATACCATGTGTTCAAAAAAATTTGTGACAAGACCCCCCGACGTTTTCCGCCGCGGGTTGTTATATGCGCTCGGGGTGTTACAACTAGATGCTCAGTTTATTTTCTTTATTTATATGCATGATTGCTAAATTGTTTAGGAAATAATTAGCCCACCAAATAAATATTTTCACATTCAATGTAAAATGACAAGATAACTAAAAAGGGGTTTTTAAGTTAACTTGGAAATGTATATTTTAATGAAAGGCGTTTTAGTAAAAGATGCAACAAGTGCGGGTTAAAATTAAATAGTTTATAATAAATCCGTAATTAATAAAACAATTTATTAATTAAAATCAAGTTTGTGATAAACGACCAATGTAGTTTTAAATAAGGTATTTAAAATTGATCGTGTGGAGCGTTGACAGAAGTTTCAATTATTACGAACGAATGTAAAATTGGATTTTACAAAATTGCATGACTCTCCTCATGCTACAAGTTGTCTAAAATATTTTCACCCATTTCGATAATTAAATATAAAAGTAAATCCTATAACTAAAATCGATATTGTTGCGCCACCCTAAATTAATGACACTTTATTAAATCTATCCGAACCCCCTTTGTTAGTGATTATCCTGCATTGGGACTACGGTTTTGGTATGAGTTGAAGCATAAGTTTCATACGTCATAAATTGAAGGGCCAATACCAATTAAGGAGTTCGAGTGGGTATAGTTAGGGTTAGACTTCCAATGTCTTGACAACACTCGTCATGCGAACCTGATGGAGCCATATGATACATAATATTCCAGTGTTAAAAACTCGTTTTTAAGGGCAACTGTAGCAAATATGGTAAAAATAGATAGTTATTGATGTTTTGTTGAGATTTGCAAGTAAATATTAGGAAGAAGGTAATTTGGGCGTGAAAAGGTGAAAATGAAGCAATGGGAAAATGATGTGTGTGTGTGTGTGAACAACACAGTGTAATTTGTATAGTTTTGCACACGTTGTAGTACTGCACGTTGATTTTATATCTATATGTTGTTCTTATTGTACGTTAGGTTTTTGACTTAACAAGGGCTAAACGAGGTAAAAGAAGCGTTCACGCTGAAAACTGGTCTCGACGAGTCAACACGGGACCCACAGCACAAGTGATGTAAAAGTGTCTCCCCCGCGCTACGCGGGGGAATGGGTGAAGCTTCCCGTGACGCTTGGGAGGGAGTCAATTGTGGGCCAACTTGGCTTGCTGCCGCGCCACTTGGCGAAGACAGGAATCTCCCTTGCGACACGCAGGGGAGTGCAGTTTTGCAAAAGATGTTTAAAACCCCTAACACGGGTTTTAAACAATACATTCATCATTCAGTTGTCCAAGACAAATCGAGAGTTCCCCATAGGCGATTTTCAGAGTCCTAACATCCTAAACTTCCAGTTTCTTCATGCAAACTCATAATAGATCAAGATTTGAAGCTGTGATGACAACCATGCAAGGATAAACTTCTTGTGACTTCCCCCGGATGAACGATTGCTCAGTTTTGTGCATCAAACTCTGTTTCTGATTCTTGTAACTGGTAATTTTAACCACTTGTTTTGATTTCTTGGTAACTAGTACTTTTATCGTTTACAAGCATATTGGCATTTCCTGCATTGTTAGCAGGATGGTAAATTGGTGGGTAATTGGTATAATTGTTAGGTAAAGTCAAACTGTAATTGTGCTTTGAGACAATCTTAATGTTTTTGAAATCAAACTGCAGTTGTTGTAATTGTGCTTTTGAGACAGTCTTAATGTTTTTGAAATCAAATTGCAGTTGTGCATTGTAAGAGTCTTAAAGTTTGACTATTTTTAAGTCAAACTGCAGTTGTGTACATTGATATTAGTAGTTTGACAGATATTTGGTATTGTTGAACACATAAGAGCATGAGAATGACAGGTATAGTCTCTGTATAGTTGTGTATTGCATCAAAACCCAACTATCAAAGTGGACTTGTGCATTGTAGTTTGACTTAAGTCAAACTGCAGTTGTGCACGGTTTGACGGTTATTGTTACATGATTATTTGACTAAAAGGTGTATTGTTTGACAAGATAAAATCCAAGTCGAAGTCATGGTGCAATGTTTAACCACATAAGTCAAATTGTAGTGGTGATGGGTTTTGAATTTGGAGAGAACATAAAGTGTAAGTTTAAATGTAAGTGTCTGTTAAATAAATATCACCACGAGAAGGAGTCCTACAATTGAGAAAGGAGTAGCATAGTCTTTTCACATCCTGTTGAAGGGTCAACTAACGGTCAAAGAAATTATTTTTTAAACAATCTGACCAAATCATAGGGAGATAAGTTGTAATTAACTTTTTAAATTTAAATTGCTTACGTATGCACGTAAAAGTAAATCGGTAAAGAGGAATTATTTTTTAAAGTTGGTGCCCATCACGCCATCATCGACGCCCTGGTCACCTCAAATCATTTCCACGCCCAAATCACATCATAACCCATAGTGTAATAAGATATTCGACAGGAAGTTAAGTATTTTTAAAATAATAATGTATATACATTTATTATAGCTGTATAACAACTCCACATAAATGCCATCAATCCAATTTGTCTTCCAACTGTCTGATAGGCATGTTGCATTCGAGTTAAACCACATATCTATTATCTTTTACTTCTAAAATCAATAAAAGTAATTATTATAATTTATCTATGAGCTATATATTTTCTGAATTTGTCTAAAGTAAAATTGATAATTGAAATATCCAAAAAAAAAAAATAGTTTTTGTATTTCCAAAACGATGTAATTTTTTTGTTAGTGTAATGTTAGTTTCAATATATTAAAGACTAGATCGGCAGTCGAACGCGGCATGATATAATAAATTTAGAGTAAATTATGTTTTTGACCCCTGTGGTTTTATCACTTTTACTATATTAGCCTAAAACAAGAAATTTTAACATATCTGTCCCCATAGTCTTTATAACTAACCATTAGCCCCTAATTCTAGAGATCATGGGGGCCAAAATGGTTAGTTATAGAGACCATAGAGACCAAAATGGTTAGGCTTAAGTGCCAAAATGGTTAGTTATAGAGACCATGGGGGCATATATGTTAAAAATTCTTATTTTGGGCTAATATAGTAAAAGTGATATAAACACAGGGGCCAAAAACGTAATTTACTTATAAATTTATTAAAACAGAATTATATGCCATATTACCAGAAAATTTACTCAGTTGAAAGGTTACCAGGACCCTTGACCTTCACCTGGTTCTGCCAATAAGTGATGGTTAGGGGAGTGGGGTGGTATCACTTGCAAAAATTCTAACTCACAAACATTCAATTAAGTTTCGTCATGTCATCAACCATTTTTCCATCACTCACAACCTTTTTTTAGTGGCAATGGTCATCACTCACAACACCCAACAATAAACCCTCACACCCTCTCACATCAATTTATCACTCACACCTCATAACGCATTAAAATTATCACGGAATCTATACTATCACTTGTTAAACTTGCATGTGGCGGTGGGGAGTTTGAGTTCATCACGCGTTGTAAGGTTTTATCACGGAGGAAAGTTCCTCCACCCCCAGTCCCCTTATGATTCTGGCATTAGTGGGTAGGAATTCCTCATTGACTAGAATTTCGTAAGACTTTGGAGGAACCAAGTGAGGGTAGATGGAAAGTGGCTCAATCTAATTAGTTTTTGCTTTAACCAAGGTTTGCCCATTTTGTTTTTTTTTTTTAATGGTAAGGTTGTATGATTAATAGAATAGAGCCAGCATATGCTGTAAAAAACTCAAAAGTACAGTACAAAAAGAAACAAAAAGCAAAAAGTAATACACCCACCGGTTACAACTTTATTTCACTATATCTCGAATATTAAAATCCGTCCATCTCTCCCACACGATATCATGGAATTTCGATTTGGTTTTTAACCAAAAGTAGCTATCCGTCATTATTGTTTCTGCTATGTCATTGCCGGTTCGAAGGTTGCCTTCAAACTCTTTTTCAATTCGAGACTTCCATATGTTTCAAATGGTCGTTTGAAACACTGCACTGATGATTTTCTTCCACTTCGGAGTTTGCCATTTCTTGACAGTCAGTTTATGCTTCATAGACAAATAAATACAATAAATTATGTTTGTAACAACAAATTAATAAGTCACGTAGTATCTTATCTCAACTAAAATATTGTGCATGTGTGCATCAGAGAACATCTTAGGTATAATTTTTTTTTGTATAGATCTTAGTTATAATACGTTCATGATTCCTTGTATATTGTACGTAATCGTATGTCGAGTTGATGAACAATGTAAGTATGTAAAAAATAAATCATATGTTCATCAAATGTTTTATTTTGTAATTTAGAAAAAAAAAAAAAGAAACATATTCTCAATTGGTCGCCAAGCTAGCAAGTTTATTTTCTTAATCGAATTCAAATGTTGAAAATGTGTCTCTTTTACTTTTATCATCATTATTATATCAGATTCTCCAATTGAAACTTAGTCGATGCATCCTTTGTTTGATCTGGTCATGTTATCATACAACCAAAGCGAGACAAATAACTAGTGATGAAGGGGTAGCTTAAGCCTCAATAAAATAACTGAGAATACATAATAGCTTGAAGGGATAAAAGGTTCAAAGGTTTAAAGCCCGTAAACTAAGGTGAACAACACGTGTACAGTAATCAGTCACTTCACTGATTACTTGAACAACTCTCCCACAGCCGCAAAAGCAAAACGTGTGCACAGGGAGAGCTCTTTTATCCGCAGGTCCAAACGCTTCAACCCCTAAAAGGGTAAGTCCTCCACTGCAAGCAGGATTCACTAGTCAAAGGTTTCTTCTTTGAAAAACCTCCTTCCCTGTAAATGACACTTCATTGAATACATTTCAAACATTCCAGATCAGCATAGATCTCCTTGGATCTCTGATCTTCCTTCTTGTCTCTCGAGAACTTGTTTCATACAAGTCTCTCTTCTTCATCCCAACACACACAATTTACTTGTCCTTACATCCAAGGTTGAATATACTTCAGCTGAGGATCTTAAGTAAATAACAAACATAACTAGTGAACCTCTCTCCATGTCTTGCAAACGTGGGGGGACCCCACGACCTGCGTTAGGCAAACTTCAACCCTTGAAGCCTTTTGTCTAACCTGCTTGACCACTACTTCAGATCTCATTCTCGTTGTAACAACAAGTTGGCGCCCACCGTGGGGCTACGCCAGTCATTTCTCTCAAAAGAAGACCAGTAGTGTAGCTCCATTCTTCCTGAAATCGTCATGTCTGAAGGAGAATCTCCGGGTGAGGTAAACCAAGTACCACGTACCCCTACCCCTAGCACTAGTCAAACTCATGTGGCTATATCTGTCACACCCCCAAAATCCACATGCGGAGTATCACCGCTTAGGAGCGTGACATGACCAGGATCAAGTCACCAATCATATTGAACATGTAATTAATAAGTAAAAGTAAATGTCATTCAACCACCAATATGAAAGGTGTTCAAAATATAAGTATGTTATCACTGTTTAGCGAAAGCGTATAAATAAAACCCAACATAATAAAGTACGAAATGTCATAAAGTGTTTTAACGAAACATTCACGATCCGTGCCCACAACGACCTGCTCCTCCTTGTGCAAGCTCCATAAGTACCTAAGGTCCTGCAAGGCATGCAGCATAGAGTCAACAACTAGTTGAGCGAGTTCACAGTTATTAGTTCAGTAATAGTAATGGTATTGTAAGCATTGCGTTCGTTCATTAAGGCATATATCGTATTAGTCCGTATCGCAGCCCTCTAGGCATGTATGCGAAGATTAGGGAAAGTTCTCAAGTATTCTAGACTATGTATATTTGTATCGCGGCCACCCTGGCATGTGTGCGAAGTTTTAGTATATAGTTCGCGGCCTTTCCAAGGCATGTGTGCGAAGATCAGTCATAATATCGCTGCCAACCCCTGGCGTGTGTGCGAAGATCAATTCAATTGGTATACTAGTCTAGGTCGTATCTCATCATTACCCTTCCTCACCCTGAGGACCATATCACTAAATTCTATCATCTGAGTAAGTACGAATAAATAATCCAAAACCCATTCCCACCCTGGGAACCCCATGCCTTGGCTGTGTGAACTCACCTTGGTTTGCTCGGTATGCTAAGTATGTGCTCACAGTTTATCAATCAAGTCCTAGAGTACGCATGTGTACATGATCAGTTCATATCCAAATTGTTCACGTATAGGTATAATCACATAAGTACTAAACATGTATTCAATATCATACAAGTCATGCTTATCACTTAACAGCAGTTAATCTATCCAGTTAACTTCTAACAGAGTTAAGTCAGGTTACTGTGCAAAGTATTCAAGTCGGCGAAACACAGGTTGACGAAACATACCCTGTTTCGTCAATCACCCTTTGGCGAAACAAGTTTATGTTTCGTTGATAACCCTTGGCGAAACACAATTCTATTTCGTCGAGAGTTCTGTTTCGCCAAACAAGTCAGTTACGTCAAATATCAATTACGTCGAATATCAATTACGCCAATCATGCCGATCAGTTACAGTATCAACACAGAAACCCTAATGATCATGAACAGCCGTTACCACATCAATCAGTAATCATACAGAAATCGCTCAACATACAACCATCATCTAACAGAATCATTATACAGAATACACAATAATCATTGAGTCGGAAACACGGTTCCCATACTTAACCTACCACCGACAAGAACCTCAACCCGATCATAACAATTACAGTATTGGATTCAGCATCATTCGTTTATTTATTAAGTCAGTCAATGTAGTTTAGCAATAACATACATCATGCTTAACCTTAATCAATTCGTCAAGATCATAACCATTCACTGTTAATCATAACAAGAGCATACCAAGAAATCATGTTGCTTATCTAATCATATTCTTACCAGAAATTAAACAAACACAACATGTAACAATAATCAAAGCATCAACGAAACCGATTAAACAAGCACGCAACTAACCGCGGTAGAGGGTATGAGGGTTTGATCGTTCACGAGGGTTTGGGGGTACACAAGGCTGCCGTCACACTAAGAGAGCTCTAGGGTTTCTCTGATTTTGCTAAAGTGTGACGAATGGGGTGGTTCCGTATGACTTATACGTGCAAAAGTATACTGGGCCCGAACTGGGCCTTGGCGAAACTGATGGGCCGGCGAAACACTTGTTTCGTCGAGAAGTTGTTGACGAAACAGATTTCCTGTTTCGTCGAGATTGGATTGACGGATCAAGCTTCTGTTTTGTCGAGATTCGGGAAAGTTATACAAGACTTAGCTAGCCCGAGTGTGTACTAACAGGTTCACATTATATCATTAACACATAACATGCAATATCCACAATACGTTTCATTATAACATGACGTGCACAGTTACAAGTCAAACAAGTCAAACAACTACACAATCAAAGTCAACGCTTAATAAATGTGTAAGTGAAAGTCGAAAACTCGAGTTGTCACATTATCCCCAACTTAAAAGAAATTTCGTCCCGAAATTTGGTACGTACCAACTGAGGAAGCTCGTCACTTTGCATGGTTTTCCTGGGGTGTCACATCCTCCCCCCGTTGATCTGGAATTTCGTCCCGAAATTCCGTGGCGGCTTCAGCCTCAGCGGTAGTTGTACTGTTCGTGAACAACTGGGGATACTTTTCTTTCATTCGGTCTTCGCGTTCCCAGGTGTACTCTGGGCCACGTCGGGAGTTCCAACGAACTCGAACAAGAGGGATTCTCTTGTGTTTGAGGACCTTCACATCCCGATCCGTGATTTCAACAGGTTCCTCGACGAAGTGCAACTGTTCGTCGATAGTGAGCTCTTTAAAGGGAATTATGAGGGTTTCATCTGACAGACATTTCTTCAGATTCGATACATGAAAGACATTGTGAACTGCACCGAGTTCAGCTGGTAAGTTTAGCTTGTAGGCCAGTTTGCCTATTTTCTCAATGATTTCGAACGGTCCGACGTACCGCGGATTTAGTTTGCCCCGTTTTCCAAAACGAACCACACCCTTCCAGGGTGAGACTTTGAGTAAAACCCGGTCCCTGACCTGAAATTCCAATGGCTTCCTACGCTTATCCGCGTAGCTTTTCTGACGGTCGCGAGCTGCCGCCATACGTTGCCGTATTTGCGCAATCTTTTCTGTGGCGTCCACTACAATCTCTGGACCCGTGATCTGACTATCCCCCACCTCTGCCCAACAGAGAGGTGACTGGCATTTACGCCCGTACAATGCCTCGAATGGAGCGGCTTGTATGCTGGTGTGATAACTGTTATTATACGAAAACTCCACCAAAGGGAGATGCTTTTCCCAGCCGTTGCCGAAATCAATAACACATGCCCGAAGCATGTCTTTAAGAGTCTGGATCGTTCGCTCAGACTGCCCATCCGTCTGAGGATGATATGCTGTGCTCATGTCTAATCGTGAGCCAAAAGATTTGACGTGAATCGTGCATCCCGATCCGAAATGATGGAGGTGGGCACCCCGTGCCTCGAAACAACTTCTTTAAGATAAACGTCTGCGAGAGTGGAGAACTTATCCGTTTCCTTTATAGTCAGGAAGTGTGGAGACTTGGTGAGTCGATCGACGATCACCCATATGGTATCATTCCCATGCTGGGATCTGGGTAGGCCTGTAACAAAATCCATGGAAATTTCTTCCCATTTCCATTGCGGTATCTTGGGTTGCTGAAGTAGGCCCGCTGGTTTCTGATACTCCACTTTGACTTTTGCACATGTCAAACACTTGCCAACGTAAGTCGCGATTTGGCCTTTCATGCCAGGCCACCAGTATGTTGTCTTGAGATCGTGGTACATTTTATCCGACCCTGGATGTACCGAGTAGCGGGACTTGTGTGCTTCGTCCATCACAAGTTCCCGTAATCCGCCATATAGTGGGACCCAAATACGCCCTGTTACATAGTAGGCGCCGTCTTCCTTTTGTTCCATTCGTTGCCTTGAGCCACGTAAGGCTTCAGCCTTGACGTTTTTGGGTTTCAATGCTTCTATCTGAGCAGTTCGTATCTGTGCAGGAAGACTGGACTGAATGGTGAGTTGCAAAGCTCGTACACGCCTAGGTGTAGTATCTT
Source organism: Helianthus annuus (assembly GCF_002127325.2). Classification (NCBI taxonomy): domain Eukaryota; kingdom Viridiplantae; phylum Streptophyta; class Magnoliopsida; order Asterales; family Asteraceae; genus Helianthus; species Helianthus annuus. The sequence goes on along the minus strand of NC_035439.2, from coordinate 68,403,463 downwards.
TCCGACTGAGGGCATCAGCCACAACATTGGCCTTGCCTGGATGGTACTTGATGGTGCATTCGTAATCGTTCAGAAGTTCGACCCATCTTCGTTGACGCATGTTCAAATCCTTTTGCTTAAGGATATGTTCAAATCCGTCGCCATATCTTAAGCGCGAAAACAACAGCTCCCAGCTCTAGATCGTGCGTCGTGTAATTTCGTTCATGAACCTTGAGTTGCCGCGAAGCGTAGGCAATAACTTTATCCCGTTGCATCAATACACAACCAAGCCCCTGTATCGATGCGTCACAATAGACCACAAAATCTTCGTGCCCTCTGGCAATGAAAGAATAGGTGCGCTGCAAAGCCTATCCTTTAAGTACTGAAAAGCGGTTCCCTGGGAATCTCCCCAACGGTAGGTGACACCTTTCTGTGTCAGTAGTGTAAGCGGCTGTGCGATCTTCGAGAAGTCTTTGATGAATCGCCTGTAATAACCCGCCAAACCCAAGAATTGGCGTATTTCTATCGGTGTACGCGGTGCAGGCCAGTTTCTGATCGAATCTACCTTGGATGGATCAACATGAATCCGATCCTTGTTCACCACGTAGCCTAGAAAGTGGACTTCACGAAACCAGAAGTCGCATTTAGAAAACTTGGCGTACAACTGTTCCCTTCGTAGCAGTTCCAAGATCAATCGTAAATGCTGTTCGTGTTCCTCCTGACTCTTGGAGTAAATCAGAATGTCGTCGATGAAAACAATAACGAACTTGTCTAGATACGGCTTGCACACTCTGTTCATTAAATCCATGAATACTGCGGGCTCGTTCGTTAACCCGAATGGCATAACAAGGAACTCGTAGTGACCGTAGCGAGTTCTCAATGCGGTTTTGGAGACGTCCTCATCCCGGACTCTCAGCTGATGATACCCTGACCTCAAGTCTATTTTGGAGTAGTAACTCGACCCTTGCAACTGGTCGAATAAGTCGTCTATACGCGGAAGAGGATAACGGTTCTTCACTGTCACCTTGTTGAGTTCCCGGTAATCAATGCACATCCTGAAGGTACCGTCCTTCTTTTTCACGAATAACACTAGAGCTCCCCAAGGCGAAGAGCTTGGACGAATGAAGCCCTTTTCCAAAAGCTCTTGTAGTTGCTTTGACAGTTCTTCCAGTTCAGTTGGAGCCAAACGATACGGTGTGTGGGCTATTGGTGCTGCTCCAGGAGCTAACTCAATCTGGAATTCGACCTGGCGATGAGGCGGTAGCCCAGGTAAATCTTCAGGAAACACCTGAGGAAAGTCGTGTACGACTGGAATATCCTCCAACTTCTTTTCTTTCGCTGATGCATCAGTAGCAAGTGCCAAAATGGCAGTGTGGCCCTTGCGTAAACATTTCTGAGCCTTCAAGAATGAGATGATGCCAACCACAACACCACTCTTGTCGCCTTGAACTTCGAGAGGTTCTTGACTAGAACGAGGAATACGAATGATCTTTTCCTTGCATAAAATCTCTGCGTGATGTTGGGATAACCAATCCATACCGATAACGATGTTGAAACTACCCAAAACTATGGGTATAAGATCAATCGAGAAGGTTTGACCAGCTAAAACGATGCTACAACCCTTGACTACATGTGCGGCTTCTACACTTTTACCATTTGCTAACTCTACGACATGTTTGGTGTTTAGGGGTGTTGGTGTACGTTTTAACAATTTACTCATTTTCAATGACATATAACTTGTATCAGCACCCGAATCAAATAAGACAGTAACATAAATATCGTCGAGAAGAAACTTACCCATAACCACATTGGGATCATTCATTGCGTCGCCCCGACCCAGCATGAAAGCACGACCCCGAGCTTCGTTGCCATTGTTGTTTTTGTTTCCCCCGTTATTGTTGTTCCCGTTGCCCTGGTTGTTGTTGTTGTTGCGATTCTGGTTCTGGTTCAATTGAGGGCAATCACGTTTGAAGTGACCTTCTGCCCCACACTGGAAACACCCCCGGTTTCCACGCTGTGGCTGCTGCTGTTGGTTCTGTGGAGCTGGTAGTTGTAGTTGCTGTTTCTGATTCGCAGGTCGCGCACTCCTGCAGTCTTTAGCTTCATGCCCTAACTTGAGGCATCTCTGACAACGTTCCTTGCGACACCTTCCACTGTGGTGTCTGTTGCACTTATTACATAGTGGGTGAATTCCCCGATATCCACCCTGTCCCTGATTGCCTGAAGAGTGCTAACTGGGACTCTGATAACTGTCAGTCTTTCGCTGCTGAACCTGTGACTGAACTGAAGCTGATCCCTTGCTGGAATCCCCATCCCATTTTCTTTTGTTGTCACTGGGAGTAGCAGAAGTAGTAACAGCAGTAGTGGTAGCACTGATGCGTTTTGGCAGCTTGTTCTGCTCTACTGCCTGATCCGTAATACGATGAGCAAGGTGTTGAATAGCCTGGATGTTGTCAATATTAGCCGATGTCACATGGCTCTGGATCTCTGGCGCTAACCCCTTGAGATACAACTCAATGCGCTTGACTGGAGGGTCCACCATCGTTGGACACAACACGGCCAGCTCGTTTGACCTTTTGGTATAAGCTTCAATTTCTGACCCAGTCATTTTCAAATGGTAAAACTCGTCTTCCAACTTGTGGATGTCTTCCCGTGTGCAGTATTCACGTTTAATCAGTTCCTTGAAATCATTCCAAGGGGTGGCGTTAGCAGCTGCTAACCCTAGGATCTGTACTTGCGCGTTCCACCAGGTTAGCGCAATTCCTTCCAAAGTACCAGTGGCGTACTTGACCCTGCGAGCCTCAGGGCATTCACACATCTCGAATACCGACTCGAGCTTCTCAAACCAATGGAGTAGTCCCACTGCTCCTTCCGTGCCACTGAATATGCTTGGACGACAGTCCATGAAGTTCTTGAATGTGCAGACAGGTTGTGGAGCGTTTTGACCTATTGTGCATAGAATAGGACAATGTTAAATACAAAGGTTGATTTAGGAATGTAGGATTCAAAGATCCTAGTGTGTATCCCATCCGCAGGGTATACTACCTGCTGGTGCAGCTGCAAGTGCCGCAGCTACTCGTTCATTGATAAGAGCCGTCAACTGGGCTTGAGTCATGTTCACACGTCCAGACATGATCTTCATAGTAAAAGTAGAGTAAGTGAGAAAGGTTCGCGAGTAGTGCGATGACAGAAGAGTGTAAGCACATAGGTGTTCTCATGTAGTGACGTATAGTAGGCAATGTAATCTAAGCATACTACGAGCTAAGTTCTATATAGTTCTAGCAAGCAGGTAATAAACGTAAACCTTATTACCTAGGATGTTGAGTCTTGCACGTGGAGCGAAGCGTCGTTGTGGATCGTGGAGAGCACTATTCTGGTTATAGTCTGGTTTTAATAAAAACGTTTTCCCTTATTAAAACCAAGTTCTCTATAACCAATGGCTCTGATACCAATCTGTCACACCCCCAAAATCCACATGCGGAGTATCACCGCTTGGGAGCGTGACATGACCAGGATCAAGCCACCAATCATATTAAACATGTAATTAATAAGTAAAAGTAAATGTCATTCAACCACCAATATGAAAGGTGTTCAAAATATAAGTATGTTATCACTGTTTAGCGGAAGCGTATAAATAAAACCCAACATAATAAAGAACGAAATGTCATAAAGTGTTTTAACGAAACATTCACGATCCGTGCCCACAACGACCTGCTCCTCCTTGTGCAAGCTCCATAAGTACCTAAGGTCCTGCAAGGCATGCAGCATAGAGTCAACAACTAGTTGAGCGAGTTCACAGTTATTAGTTCAGTAATAGTAATGGTATAGTAAGCATTGCGTTCGTTCATTAAGTCATATATCGTATTAGTCCGTATCGCAGCCCTCTAGGCATGTATGCGAAGATTAGGGAAAGTTCTCAAGTATTCTAGACTATGTATATTTGTATCGCGGCCACCTTGGCATGTGTGCGAAGTTTTAGTATATAGTTCGCGGCCTTTCCAAGGCATGTGTGTGAAGATCAGTCATAATATCGCGGCCAACCCCTGGCGTGTATGCGAAGATCAGTTCAATTGGTATACTAGTCTAGGTCGTATCTCATCATTACCCTTCCTCACTCTGAGGACCATATCATTAAATTCTATCATCTGAGTAAGTACGAATAAATAATCCAAAACCCATTCCCACCCTGGGAACCCCATGCCTTGGCTGTGTGAACTCACCTTGGTTTGCTCGGTATGCTAAGTATGTGCTCACAGTTTATCAATCAAGTCCTAGAGTACGCATGTGTACATGATCAGTTTATATCCAAATTGTTCACGTATAGGTATAATCACAGAAGTACTAAACATGTATTCAATATCATACAAGTCATGCTTATCACTTAACAGCAGTTAATCTATCCAGTTAACTTCTAACAGAGTTAAGTCAGGTTACTGTGCAAAGTATTCAAGTCGGCGAAACACAGGTTGACGAAACATACCCTGTTTCGTCAATCACCCTTTGGCGAAACAAGTTTCTGTTTCGTTGATAACCCTTGGCGAAACACTATTCTATTTCGTCGAGAGTTCTGTTTCGCCAAACAAGTCAGTTACGTCAAATATCAATTACGTCGAATATCAATTACGCCAATCATGCCGATCAGTTACAGTATCAACACAGAAACCCTAATGATCATGAACAGCCGTTACCACATCAATCAGTAATCATACAGAAATCGCTCAACATACAACCATCATCTAACAGAATCATTATACAGAATACACAATAATCATTGAGTCGGAAACACGGTTCCCATACTTAACCTACCACCGACAAGAACCTCAACCCGATCACAACAATTACAGTATTGGATTCAGCATCATTCGTTTATTTATTAAGTCACTCAATGTAGTTTAGCAATAACATACATCATGCTTAACCTTAATCAATTCGTCAAGATCATAACCATTCACTGTTAATCATAACAAGAGCATACCAAGAAATCATGTTGGTTATCTAATCATATTCTTACCAAAAATTAAACAAACACAACATGTAACAATAATCAAAGCATCAATGAAACCGATTAAACAAGCACGCAACTAACCGCGGTAGAGGGTATGAGGGTTTGATCGTTCACGAGGGCTTGGGGGTACACAAGGCTGCCGTCACACTAAGAGAGCTCTAGGGTTTCTCTGATTTTGCTAAAGTGTGATGAATGGGGTGGTTCCGTATGACTTATACGTGCAAAAGTATACTGGGCCCGAACTGGGCCTTAGCGAAACTGATGGGCCGGCGAAACACTTGTTTCGTCGAGAAGATGTTGACGAAACAGGTTTCCTATTTCGTCGAGATTGGATTGACGGATCAAGCTTCCGTTTCGTCGAGATTCGGGAAAGTTATACAAGACTTAGCTAGCCCGAGTGTGTACTAACAGGTTCACATTATATCATTAACACATAACATGCAATATCCACAGTACGTTTCATTATAACATGACGTGCACAGTTACAAGTCAAACAAGTCAAACAACTACACAATCAAAGTCAACGCGTAATAAATGTGTAAGTGAAAGTCGAAAACTCGAGTTATCACAATATCGACCTCCTTCCAAACACCGACACCGTCTCGTTCAGGGGTTCCATCTCCTAATGTTGATGCTTCTAACACCCCCTCACGTATTGACCTTACCCCTAAAAGGGGTCGCTAATAACTTTTTAGAGTTAAGGTCTCTCCTTAACCAATATGTGAGTAGGAAAGAGACAAGGGAGTGAGGATTCAGCTGGATTATGACGAGCCAGAGCCATCGTTATCTCCTGGACCTCCTACTCTTCCTTTTACAAGCTCACAACCTGTTGGACCGTTCTATGACCCGAAAAGTCAGTCGAAGTAGTTCATCTTTACATACGAAGGCGGAATCAACGTAAGTAAAGTAACAACAGCTAATCCTTTCAATTCCTTGTGTTTATATTGCTTTCTGATAAAATTTCAGCAGAGTTTCAGCTCCGTAGCATACACATCTATCGTTACAACATATGAACCGCTCCAGCCTATATATAGAGATCTTGGGTCGCTTATATGACATGCCATATAAGCGATCCAGGATACTTGTCCTATAAGCGATCCAGGCTACTGCCTAATAAGCGGTCCACAATGACACAAAAGCGGTCCACAATTCATTGACACATAAGCGATCCTAAGTCTATCTTACACAATATTTACACTTTGACCCCCTATAGACCAATCTTGACTTTAGACTTCTTGTAGACGCAGTCAACAGACATTCCGTGCATCAACAGACTCCCCCTTGGATGTTGACGTAGTCTTTTAGCATCTTCAGATCCGTAGTCTTCAGTCTTTGTCTATTCACCAACTCTGTCTATTATCTCAAGCATTCTTCACAGGTTTCAGCATCACCTTGCTCTAACTTCAACTTCCCAATAGTTGTTGATCCAGACTCCCCCTCTCACTGACTCCCCCTCTCATTATGCTGGAATCTTGAGATATCTGTTTCAAGCTTTTGCAATATGCCTCCGTTGGGAAATATTGTCCAAACCTGTTACTCAACCAATAACATTACAATCTATCTTTTCAAACAATAAACGCAACATCAATCATTTTTAGAAGTCCACTCAAGTTTTCAAGTTCAAGTTAATGACCCTGAATACTTGATTAATCTACCAAGTTCAACTTAATGACCCTGGTTGATCTTTTGACGAATCAAATTGATTTAATAAAAACTATTTTCCAATTTTCTTTCTGAAAATACCAAGTATCAACTTAATGAACTTGTTTGTGACTTTGAAAACAAACACATTTCCATCAATGTAAGCTCCCCTCATTCTTCAGCTCAGAATCTCCTGCATCTGCTTCATCTTTCCAGAATCCGACAATCAACTTTCCACTCTGGTTTGTCTAAAATAAAGCAGAAATAAAATCTTTTTGGATTTTAAAATGATCTAAACTAAGAAATGAAATAACAGAAAACTTAAATTGCAGAAAATAAACTATTTACAGGTTTGTTTTTGGCGAGCGTGTCAGGGAATCATATCAGCTTTTTCAGACAGATTACAAGTACCGTTAAGCTACATTACATACTCAGTTTTAAACAATTCACCTCGATTGTCGATATATTGATCCATCTTAAATTTTCATACAAACTTCAATCTATTCAGGATACTGTTTAAGTGTTTTAAGAACTTAGATCAATCCATGTGTCCCACCTCTTGAATATACTCCCGTATCCAGAATCCCAATATTCAGTCTTACAGGCAAAAATACTACAATGATGTCTGTACATAAATTAGGGTATGCGAGAACTGAGGGATCTCAGGTCAGAACTTCCGTTCAGCAGAGAGATATCAGCTTCGACTTTGCAGTGTGTTCCCTTTAGAGAATCTTTTCAGCTACAACAACTGATTTTCAATTTTATTGTCTAAACAGCTGAGGGCTTTATGCTATATTTCAAGCATTTTGGTGAAAGTATTAGCCAGGGACTAGGTCAGAACCACCGTTCAGCAGAAGTCCCGGAATAATACCCCAGACATCATAGAGTATAACCACCTAGTATATCAGAATACGAGACCTTTCAAACGAGATTTCAGGGGTTACCTATATATCCAAGTAGTGTTCCCCACGAATTTCACAAGTTTGAAATTTTAGGTTTATATCCCGAATAAATATACTAAATGTACGAAAACCTATCGACACATCATTAGTGAGACTGTTTAACTCATTTTGTCTTTCCAAATCTTTAGCATACTGTAATTGTCTAGCTGATGTACTATCATTTTCCCTTTATACACAGGCTCTTTTTCAATTTTATCATGTTTTTGTATTTTAGCATTTTTTACTGTTTTTGTATTTTTCTGAAAAATAAAATATGTACAAAACTATCTATCTCCCCCTAAATACCAAAACACGTAAAAAATCGACAAACCATCGCAGATTGTTTCTCATCTTCATCCGCAACAGTACTCTCATCAACGCTCATAACTCCATCCGACACCGAAAGGAATTTCATACCATTAAGTTTTAACAAATATAGAAACCTATTTTTATCAAAAGCTTTGGTATGCAAATCAGCTTTTTGTTCGTCAGTGTGGATTTTTTTCAATTCGTATCAACTTTTTCTCGAAGCAATCGCGAATAAAGTGATGACGAATCTCAATATGTTTAGTTTTAGCGTGATGTACTGGATTTTTAGTTATATTAATTGCGGCCTCATTATCAACAAACAGAGGTGTGTTAAGAAACTGCAAACCGTAGTCGCGCATCTGTTGCTGTATCCACAGGATCTGAGAGCAGCAACTGCTAGCAGAAACATACTCCGCTTCACATGTAGATAGCGCCACAGATGTTTGTTTCTTACACTGCCAAGTAACCAATCTCGGACCAAAGAATTGGCATCCTTCAGTTGTTGATTTCGCATTAATTTTGCAGCATCCGAAATCCGAATCGGAAAACCCTTCGAGTGTAAAATCGCCTTTGCGAGGATACCACAACCCCAATGTGGGTGTGCCTTTCAAGTAACGTAAAATCCTCTTCACAATAATCATGTGCGATTCTCTCGGGTTAGACTGAAATCTTGCTGCGAGGCACGTTGGGTACATGATGTCAGGACGTGAAGCAGTTAGGTACATCAAAGAACCTATCATGGATCGATAAATTGTCTCATCAACCCTGTCTCCGGTGAGATCTGGGTGAATTCCATGATTAGTCGCAAGTGGGGTAGCAGCTGGAGTAGAACTTGACATTCCAAATTTCTCCAGAATATCATGCACGTACTTCGTTTGATGAATGAAAATCCCTTCAGGAAGTTGTTCAACTTGTAATCCCAGAAAGAATTTCATCTCCCCCATTGAAGACATTTCAAATTTCTGCTTCATCACCTGTTCGAAATCTTTGCATAATTTCTCATTCGTTGACCCAAAAATTATATCATCTACATAAATCTGTACTATCAGAAGATGACCATCAACGACTTTAGTGAAGAGAGTGGCATCCACTTTTCCACGTATGAACTGGTTAGCGAGTAGGTGTTGAGACAAAGTCTCGTACCAGGCTCTCGGCGCCTGATGTAGACCATACAACGCTTTGTCCAGCAGATAAACTTTGTTCTTGTGGATTGGGTCAGTAAAGCCCGGCGGCTGACCAACATAAACCTCCTCTTTGACCTTCCCATAAAGAAACGCTGATTTAACATCTAACTGAAATACTTTGAAATTCTTCCAAGACGCAAATGCTAGGAAAATTCTGATAGCCTCTAGTCGTGCGACAGGAGCATAGACTTCGGTAAAATCAATCCCCTCCTGTTGACTAAAACCCTGAACAACGAGTCGAGCTTTGTTCCTTACAACCACTCCTCTGTCGTCCCTTTTACATTTGAAAACCCATTTTGTATTGATTTTTCTTTGAACATCCGGTAAATCAACCAACTTCCACACACCTAACTTCTCAAACTGACTTAATTCATCTTGCATCGCTATGACCCAAGAGTCTTCAGTAAGCGCCTCTTTGTAAGTTCGCGGTTCGACCTGCGAGATAAAACAACTTAATGAAAATTCAGTTTGTAAAGGTGCTACTGTAGAATAAAAACATGTTAAGCCCTGGTCAATTTGACGTCTCGTCCGAACGCCCGATTGCAATTCTCCTATTATCAACTCCTCTGGATGATACGAAAGAGTTCGCGGCATCACTTCGCTTGGAACATCTACATTTCCTTCCAGATTAGTAACATTCTGCTCTGCATCTTGTTCACCAACTTGGTTTGTTTGACTTGACAACTGGATCTGCTCCCCCTCAAGATCTGAATCACCATGGTCAAAAACTGGCATATGTTCAGCTTCCTGATCATCATTCACCTCCGACTGATTACCAGGAGCAACTTCATCATCATGTTCACCAGCGTTACTAGGACCTGCTTCAGCATCATTTGAAGTCTCCCGAGGTCTGCTAGAATACTCTGCTGGAAACCTGAGCGACGATTCATACTCTCGTAAAATATCCAGCTCATCAAAGAAATCTTCCTCTTCCTCTGATTCTTCTCTCATGTCAAACGATTCCCAAAGTTTGTCATAATGAAAACGCCATGAATCACTAGGATTCTGAGGCGGCATAGTATAACCCTGACATTCAACATTTGCTGCTTCAATAATACGCTTTTCACTTGGAACAAAGACACGCCGTGTAGGACCTGAATATCCAACAAATATTCCTTCAAAGTTCTTTGAACCAAACTTGCCATTCGGCTCTATTACCGTACAGGGTGACCCAAACGGTTCTAGATACTTCAAATTCGGCTTGCGTTTATTGATTAGCTCAAAACACGTCTTGTTGAACTTCGTCACAGTAAGAACTCTATTGAGAGTATAGCATGCAGCAGAAACAGCTTCAGCCCAAAAATTAATAGGTAACTTGGAATCTGCAAGCATCGTTATGGATGTCTCGATTAGCGTCCGGTTCTTGCGTTCTGCAACTCCATTTTGCTGAGGAGTGTACGGAGCACTAAATTCATGCAGTATACCTTTTTCATCACAGTATTCCTCCATCTTACTATTTTTGAACTCAGTACCATTATCACTTCGAATTCTACAAATCGGTCTCTGGTACAGATTCTCAATTTTCTTAAACAATACTATCAAACTATCAAAGGTTTCATCTTTCGTTTTCAAAAACATGACCCACGAAAATCTGGAGTAGTCATCAGTCACGACCAGACAATAGGAATCTCCTGTTATACTTTTGACGTTCACTGGACCAAATAAATCCATATGAAGTCTTTCCAAAGGTCTTGAAACTGAATTGACTTGTTTTGTAGGGTGTGACTTTTTCTTCTGTTTGCCTCTGACACAACTTATGCACTCCTCTTCCAGATGAAAACCTTTAATATTCACTCCAGTGACCAAGTCGTTATGCACTAAGTGATTCATTTTCCTTAGGTGAATATGCCCCATCTTTCTGTGCCATAACCTTGACTCTTTTTCCGTTGCTCTGGACACAAAACAATGAGCCTGACCCGTGGTTGTAGTAGCAACGCTCATGTCCAACACATACAGATCGTTGACTCTTGGTGCCCTCATGATGATCCACTCTTCAGGTATCACAAATCCCGGTTTCAAGATCAAACATTCTTTGTCGGTGAAATGAGTAGTATACATCCTGTCACAGATCTGGGAGATACTCAGCAGGTTGTTCTCCAGCTCAGCGATGTAGTTAACTCTCTCAAACGTGATAATGCCATTAGATAATGTTCCTTCACCTATGATCCTTCCTCCTTGATTACCCGCAAAACCCACATAACCACCATTAATGTCATTCACATCATATAGCAATGCGGTCTTCCCTGTCATATGCCTTGACGCTCCACTATCCATTATCCACCTGGATACAAGTTTTGGAAGATCCTGCATATAACAAATCATCATTTAAACAACTTCAAGAAAAATGCCGATTCATGCTTCGCAATCCAGGAAGCTCCGGCAATTCAAATTGTTTAGTCAAACATGGTGTCCACCCAGGCCTTATCAGCCTTACGTGTAACTGTGACTTTGGCAATTTGAATTTTGAAATTCTTAGACTTAAGAGGTGGAAATTGTGCATCATAATCAACCGTAATTGATTCTTCAGCCTTTTTCACCTCAGAAGTTGAAACTTTCTTCTTAACTTTAGGTTCAATTTTAGGTTTCCACACCTGTTGAACTACTGCAACCCTCTTATAAAGTGTATCATTTTGAATTACCAACTTCTTTACGGGTTCAGTTTTTACTTTCAAGTTGTCAATTTGAACATTTTTCTTCCCAACAACTTTCTTCTCAACATACATCGGTGTTTTACCCTTCACATCAACTTTCTTTTGTTGAACCTTCACAGCTTCAGTCTTAGGCTTCACATATGTACACTTTCGTGCAATATGACCAACCTGTTCACATCTAAAACAAGTACGAGTATCAGCTACTCTACTCGTGCCTTCAGACTGAGCCTGTGAAGCTCTCTTCTCAAAAAATTCTTTGTTTGATTTTGTAAAAATTTCTCTTTCTTCATCAGCAAGTGAACTTGAACTATTCACAAAATTTTTCTTTTCGACAAACCTCTTGTTTGCAACATTTCTTTTATGAAATGGTTTACCCCCCTGATAACCACCCGACCAATTGTTTCTGTTGTTATTGTAAAAACGTGGTGGATAAACAGTTTTCTTGTTGTAAACCCGCTCTTTCTTTCGACTCAGATTGTTCACTGCTGACAACTCGACTTCGACCAGTTTGAAAACATTTGTTAATTTGTTCAGATTAACATTCTCTATTGGAAACTCAGAATCCGAAAACAACTTATCCGATCCCGACATCTTGTACATGACAAGATCAGATTCATCATATAAGTTGTTTTTGGACTTTTGCTTCGGAATGTATTTATCTAGAAAACACCCATCCTCCTCAGAAGTGTCACAATCCGGCTTAAGCACTTTGTCTATCACACTTTTCACCACATCATTTTGGACACCCTCTTCATTGGAACACGTGAACGTGACATCAATGTTCTCAGGAAGTGTAACATCACTTTCTTCCTCAATTTCCACCAAACTAGACTGCTTTTTCGTGTAGTTGTCTAAAATTGGCGGTGGAACTTTGTGAAACCCTGCACCCGTTCCATCAGAAAACACATCCTCACCAGCTTTGTTTTTTCCTATAGGTTTGGGAACGATGTGCTGCAAAACAAAGCTAGCTGAGCTATAGCTGTTTAATTTCAACTGAATTCTTTCATTTTCAATCTCAATTTCTTTAACCTTAAGTTTTAATTTTGCAATCTCATCCAGTTGTTCATTAATTGATTTTTCTTTGAATTGCAACACAGCTCTTAGATGTTCGTTTTCTTTGAATGTTTTGCCGTTTCGATCATCACTGTCTTTCACAACACTTTTAAGTTTCTCAAATTTTTCGAAGATCTGACGGTTTTCCAGAATTAACTTTTCATTGTCAGTTGTAATTTTGTCACATTTAGTTGTTAATTCATTAAACCGTTCAGTTGAAACTTTTAACTCTGTGTCACGATCGAGAATCTGATCTTCAAAAGTTTTAACTTTTGATTTCAGATTCTTGAATTTCTCATCATTCAAATATGTGACAGTACTACAAAAATTGCATTGTTTGGTGCAATTTTTGCAGTCAACATTTCCATCGACTTTATTACCTGACCTGGATGTTGACTCACTTTGACTGACCTTCCCTTTTGACTCAGAGACAGAATTAGAATCTACCTCAAGTGCTTTCGCAGCTAGCACTTTGTCAGCCATTTTTTCTAAATTCTCAGTTGTCAACTTCCGAGTCACATCGATCAACCCCGTATCAACCATCTTCGATCTCTCAGTCTCTGCGTTTTCTTTCTTGTCTCTCTCTTCTTTTTCCTTTCTCTCTTTTTCTTTCTTCTCCTCAATCATCTTCGAAGTTGGTGTTCCCCACCACTTATGCTGCCAGTATTCATCCTCTTCTTTGTACTCCTGAATGATGGCTTCAATATCTAGCGTTTTGTCATCAATCGCCACATTGCCATACCGATCAAGATAGCACTCTCTGTCCGGATCCCAACGATTTGCTCTTCTTGTTTCCAAGTATACACCAGAAAGTCTGATAATCTTTGTTTCAGCAGTCATCTTCCTGTATTGGTACTTCTGTTCCTCTGTACGATCATCCTTCCATGGAATCGGTTCATCATGACTTGCCATGAAAGCATAACCAACCGCATCTTCTTCCGGTAACACTTCTTTACTCCAATCGTACCCCTCGTCATCATAAATCACTGCCAAAGCCCTTGATTTATCTCTGTTATCATCAGACTGCTTCAATCTAGGTGGCTCGGATTTATTCTGATGGTAGATTGCCTTTTTGTAGTAGTCATCTCGAAATGGATTCTCTGACTCATCAGCATATGCATTTCTGCATTCCCGTTTGAAGTGACCCTTCTGCTTACACTTAAAGCACGTCACCTTTGATTTATCAAACCCCAACTTTGTAGATGGACCACCGATCGTTTTTCTCCCAGTAATTTCCATGAAACGTTGCGCACGTCGAACAGCACTTGCCATTGCCCAACGAATGTCAATAAGCTCCATTTCTTCGGGGTCTATCTGATCGTAGTCTTCTTTTGTCAGATTTGTATTCCCGATCTTTCCAGCTACCAAACCTTCATAGGACTCTAGCACAGATGCCAGAAAAACCATTTGTTGCTTGGCCGACTCTTCATCAAAATTCTGTGCGTTCTTTAGATCTATCGTGATGTTACAAGAAAACTTCGCATCAGAACGATTTGCAGAAGACGTAGATCCACTGTGATAACCACTGTGGCTTCCGCTGCTTGAACTGCTTTGACTTTCTTTGTTTGTTGAAGAAACATTCTCAGCAGAAAATGCCGTTTTCGGAGAAGTAGCTTTCGGGATCAAGCTTTTTGGATAATACAGATCCAGATTCTGCTGATAGGATGAGTGATTAACTTTGTATGTTTTCTTCAACTCTAGCTCATGGCTTTCAAGTCTTTCAATCACCACATCTGGTTTCAAATCTTCAGGAGCAATAGTGTTCTTCAACATCAACACATAATATCTCCAATCCATCTCGTCTGGTAATGAATCAAACAGTTTATCCACAAGTTCTTCCGGAGAATACTCAATATCATGTCGTGCCAGTTCCAGCTTCAGATGACCGAACCGTTCAATCATTTTGCACACCGATTCATTCTTAAGACAACTAAACATGTCAAACTCTTTTTTAAGCAGTTTCTACTTATTTTTTATAATCTCAGTACTCCCTATACACTTTTTCTTGAGTTTATCCCATAAATCTTTAGCATTTGTATAATCTTTTAGAGAGATAATATCCTCCCGAACCGATTGAAACAGCAAAGCAACACACTTTTGTTCAGCCACAAAATTGTCAATTTCTTCAGCTGATCTCAATGCTTCGCCATTCTTCTTTCCATTAGCATAACCAGTTTTCATACTCTTCCAACTGGGAAAGGCGAATGCCATCAACCAATCTTCAAACTTTGTTGCCCACCTGTTGTAATCTTCTATAGCCATCAACTTAGGAGGTTTGTTAAATGTTCCAAATGCACTTTCGGACTCCCAAGCTTCTTTCTTTTTCTCTTTTGGTTGATTTTCGTTCGTATTGTTCGATGTCGAATCGTTATTTCCTGAACTTCCTGTGAATGCGTACATGTCGCTAAATGGATTCAAGAACATATCATCCATTGTGAACGTACCTGCAAAATCAGACAACACTTAGAAAAATTTTGGTTTTGAAAAACCAACAGAACCACAAAAGCGATCCTGTCTAAACAGTTTGACAGAAAAGCGGTCCAGTATATGTTCGTAAACGCGGACCAGACAGTAATGACTAAGTCCTCTCGAGCGATCCACAATATGTCAAATAAGCGACCGAGAGTATGTACGTTCGAGCGATCCAGAGAATGATCATTCGAGCGGTTCAAATACTGTCCGTTCGAGCGGTTCAAGTAAGTTCGAATAAGCGGTTCAAACTATGATCGTTCGAGCGGTCCTACTATATCCGTTCGAGCGATCCTGAGAACAAAGTTGTCAAAAAAAGCGGTCGTAAATGTGAATTTGGAGCGATCCAAGCAGGTTATGTTCAGATAAGCGATCCAATGTCCGAAAACGCGATCGACAGTTTTTAACCAGTTTTTACCATTTTTAGTCCGTATTTTCACCTGATTCTTTATAGGGTTTGTTAAAAGTGTGTTTTACACGTTATACTCAAATTTCAGACAATTTTGACCGTAGGAACCACTAGAAACTGAAAAAGTATGAGAGAAAGTGAGTAGAAAAGAGAAATTTCTGCAGATCTATGTTGTCTTAGTATGAACTCCTCGTCCTGAGCTCTGATACCACTTGTTGGACCGTTCTATGACCCGAAAAGTCAGTCGAAGTAGTTCATCTTTACATACGAAGGCGGAATCAACGTAAGTAAAGTAACAACAGCTAATCCTTTCAATTCCTTGTGTTTATATTGCTTTCTGATAAAATTTCAGCAGAGTTTCAGCTCCGTAGCATACACATCCATCGTTACAACATATGAACCGCTCCAGCCTATATATAGAGATCTTGGGTCGCTTATATGACATGCCATATAAGCGATCCAGGATACTTGTCCTATAAGCGATCCAGGCTACTGCCTAATAAGCGGTCCACAATGACACAAAAGCGGTCCACAATTCATTGACACATAAGCGATCCTAAGTCTATCTTACACAATATTTACACTTTAACCCCCTATAGACCAATCTTGACTTTAGACTTCTTGTAGACGCAGTCAACAGACATTCCGTGCATCAACACAACCAACCATGTCCAGGAATAAGGCTGGTCCCAGCCATCCACCTCCAAATCCCAGTCCATACACATACACAAGGCCAGATCCAACGTCTTTCCCTCTATTTTCTTCCCAACTATTTGCAACCGGTGCTCCATTGGGGCACGAGCTAACTTTGGATCAGCTGTTACAATCTCCTGTTGCAAGCCTTCCACCTCCAGCAACAACTACATGGGAGAAAGCTTTGTCTGTTCTCCCTTTGGCACGAAGTGCCGTCTTGAGTGCTCCTTTGGGAGTAAACTGTACAGCTGCACCCGGAAGCCTTCAAGGCTTCAACCTCATGCCACAAATGATGGCAAGCTTCCCTTGGCAGCACTTCATCAATCAAGTGTTGGCCACCCAAGGGAACACCAACAACAACACGGGTGCCAGGATGGAAGAGGATTTGGCCAAGCCATACAAACCAAGCAATTTGTCATGCTTTTCTCAGCAAATCGCTGATTATGACTTTCAAATCAGGATAAAGATGCCTTCCCACATACGAACCTATAACGGAACGGAGGATCCAGAGGATCACCTTGAGATCTTCACAGGGGCAGCAAGGATAGAGAAATGGTCCAACGCCGAGTGTTGCTTAATGTTCATGCAAACCCTCGTTGGGTCTGCCATGATCTGGTTCAATGACTTGCCAACTCGAATAATTCGAACCTTCGATGATCTAAGCAAGGGTTTCTTGGCTAACTTCTCACAACAAAGGAGATATGTGAAGGATGCCACTGTGATCCTCCAAATCAAACAAAAAGATGACGAAAGCCTCAGGGATTTCATCGAAAGGTATAAGAAGGAGGGTTTAACATATGTGGGAGCCGATGAGAAGATGAGGGTTGCAGACTTCATGAATGCAATCACCTCCAAATACCTTACCAGGGACTTTAACAAGTGCCTGCACAAAACCTTGGAGGAAGCCCTTGAAAGGGCTGAAGCTCACATCAGGGGTGAAGAGACGGTTGACATTAAGGAGCAAAGGAAGAGGGGTCCTAGCTGGAGGCACAACAGCCCCAGCCAAAAAAGAAGCAACTACGGTTCTTATGATAGACGCTTTCAAAGCTTAGACCCTCGAAGGTCTGAAGGTCGGAACCCTTCTGGCAAAGACAAGGCGGTGAACTTCACAGCCTTGACCAAAACCCCTCAAGAAATAATTGCCACTGAGGAAGTCAAGCATAGCTTCAGACTGCCAAGGCCCCTACCTAAAAGCAGGAGAAACGAAAATTCCACCCAATTCTTTGAGTTCCATGAAGAGAAGGGGCATCACACTAATGATTGCTTCCAACTCAAAAAGAGAATTGAGGAAGCCGTCAAATTAGGAGAACTAACTCACCTTGTTAAAGGGGTGAAGGATAAAATGGGTGATGGAAAAAACAAAGAAGTCAACATGGTGAATGTCACTGAAGGGACTCCCACCAAGCGGCAACACCTGAAAGCTTAAGAGCTTCAATGCCTGTGCTTCCCACCACCACAAAAAGGGCTTCACTCAAACCCTTTGGTTGTGGAGGCCACTGTGGGAACACTGAAGACGAACAAGGCATACATTGACATGGGTGCAGCAACTGAAATAATGTTTGAAAAATAATTCAACTTACTCAGCGATCAAGAGCATTCAAGGCTTCAACCGGCTGAGTCATCCATCAAGGGCATCGCTGATATACCCATCAAGCCTTTAGGGCAACTGACATTAGACGTCTGCTTCAAGGAAGGTGAAATGGAAAGAACCAAGCCACTCACCTTCATTATAATCAACATGCCTTCTGCCTACGACATCATCGTAGGGAGACCAGGCCAAAGTGAATTCAGCATGGATGTCTCTGTTGGTCAAGGCATTGTCAAGTTCCCCACTAGGAAGGGAATCGCAACCTTCCAACCAACCCTTGAAGCCCTCATGATTGAAGGGGCAGACTCAGAAAAGAATGAAAGTGAAGAACAAGACATGAAGCTAAACCCGATAAAATGCTCGTTTCGAAGAAGGCAAGTTCCTGGGACACATTGTTGGCAAACAAAGCATAAAAGCCAACCCTAACAAAGTCAAAGCTATTTTGGAAACAAAGCCCCCTCAAAGCAAGAAAGAGGTTGAAAGCTTGAACGATAAGTTGGCAGCCTTGAAGCGTTTCACCGCTAAGCTGGCAGAAAGGTCCCTTCCTTTTTTCAAAACCCTCCAAGGGTGTACAAACAAAAGGGACTTCAAGTGGACAGAAGAAGTGGAGGAAGCCTTCAACCAAATGAAGCAGCACCTGGCTTCATTACCAAACATTGCAGCACTTGAAGTGGGGGAGTTGATCTCTGTCTATCTATCAATCGCCGGGGAAGCAATCAGTGCAGTCCTAACCATCGAAAGAAACAAGGCTCAGGTACCTGTTTACTTCTTCAGTAAGACACTAAAATTGGCAGAAACCAAGTACCCCCCACTTGAAAAACTTGCTTTTGCACTAGTCAAGACAGCCAGAAGGCTTCGGATATACTTTCAAGCACATCCCATACAAGTGGTCACGGACTAACCAATCAAAAATGTGCTTGAAAAACCCAACACTTCTAGACATTTAGCCAAATGGGTTGTGGAACTAGGTGAAAACAATATCACCTATGTCCCAAGAAAAGCTGTAAAAGCTCAAATCTTTGCTGACTTCATTTTGGAAATACCCAAAGAAACAATAACGGAAGTCAATACAACCTCTGCTGAACCCTCAAACCCTCATACCTGGAAGCTCTTTACCGATGGAGCTTCCATCGTTGAAGGGTCAGGAGCAGGGCTAGTCCTAATTGATCCGAATGAATTGGAGTTCACGTATGCTCTTCGCCTTGAATTTCATACTACAAACAACGAAGCTGACTATGAAGCATTGATTGCTGGGCTCAAGCTTGCAAGAAAAATGGGTGTCAAAATACTTCAAGTCTTCACAGACTCATTACTTGTTTCAAACCAAGTAAGTGACAACTACATGGCGAAAGAACCACACACGAAGAAATACTGTGAAAAAAGCCAAAGAACTCATGAATTCATTCGAAGCATGCACAATCAAACAAGTCCCAAGATCACAAAACAAAAAGGCTGATTCTCTAAGCAAACTTGCTTCATTGACCTTTTTCCCTTCTCACAAAAAAAGGTATTGGTTGAGGTGTTGAAGCAATCATCTCTCCAAGAGCTAGAAGTGCAAGATGTCATCACCGAGGAAGGCACAAATTGGATGACCCCGGTGATCAAATTTCTCACAAATGGTGAACTACCAAAGGATCAAGTGGAAGCTGAAAGGGTTCAAATAAAATCAAGACAATATGTGTTGCAAGAAAATATTCTATACAAAAAGGGTATCTTGCACCATTGCTTTGTTGTGTCGGCCTGGAACAAAGTCAATACTTGATCAAGGAAATTCATGAAGGAATTTGTGGAGCTCATTTCCGCCCCAGATCAGTAGTCTCAAAGTTGATGAACCTTGGATACTTCTAGCCAACCATGCATCAAGACATAAGTGAGCAATTGAAAAAATGTGAAGCCTGTCAAATACATGCTCCAGTGCTAAAAAGCCCAAAGCATGATTTGGTTCCCATCTCATCTGCTTGGCCATTTTTCACAAATGGGGAATGGACATCGTTGGACCGTTCCCCCGGCCAAAAGAAGAGTGAAATTCCTCCTAGTAGCGGTTGATTACTTCACCAAATGGTCGGAAGTGAAGCCACTAGCGAAGATAACAGGAAAGCAAATCACTGACTTCGTGTGGGAAAGCGTCGTTTGCAGATTTGGGTTAATGGGGGTATTAGTCACGAACGATGGTAAACAATTTGCTTAGAAGCCTTTCAGCATATGGTGCAAAGAGTTCCGAATAACACAAGTCTTCAACTCAGTAGCCTACCCTCAACCCAATGAGCAGGTTGAAAGAACAAATCGAAGCATCGTTGAGGGCATCAAAGCACGATTGGGAAAACATGACACCAATTGGCTTGAAGAACTCCCAAACGTGTTATGGGCAATAAGAACCACCGAAAAAACAAGTAACAAGAAAACGCCTTATAGCGTAGTGTTCGGATCCGAAACTGTAATCCCAGCAGTAATAGGAGTTGCAACAAAGAGAACGTTCAACATTGATCTAGAAGCAAACAAAAAAGAGACAATGTTGAACTTGGAACTCCTGGAAGAAGCACGGGATTAAGCAGCCATCCAAGAAGCAAAGTATAAACAAAAGATGGAATCTTATTACAATGCCAAAGTCAAGCATGAACGATTCAAGCCTGGTGACCTAGTCCTCAGAAACAACGAGGCAAGCAAGAAGGAAAGCCAAGGAAAACTTAGTCCCAAATGGGAAGGACCATATGCCATCCTCGAAGCCCACAAGGGAGGATCCTACAAACTGACTGATTCAAATGGCAAAAAGCTTTCCAGGCATTGGAATGGCAAAAACCTTAAAAGGTTCCACGTTTAGAAAAACATGTGTTAGAAAAGTTGGCAAAGTGTTGTTTTTGGTCCTTTGTAATTTGCACCCTTTGATGAATGAACGATGAGGTTCTTGTTAAAACTTGTCTTTTTATCCTATGACCAGGTTGAGAACTTAGCAAAAAACTCCATGACAAGAGTCATGTAAGGGGATGAGCTCCCAGGCCACATCGCTCAATAGGTTCAAGGGTTGAATGAACCTATATAAGGGGTGAGTTCCTAAATCAATACAACTCCATGAGACTTATAAAATTTTCAAAAACAAACTTATCTCATAGACGGGTCTGAACAGCTTTCACCAAATGTTCCTTAAGCCTTAGAAAATTTCCCAAAAAGCAAATGATAACCAACAGGCTTACGAACCAAGATCAAACCAAGGAAAATGATAGATAAGATAAGTGCTATGTCTTCTAGTTAAAAATACCAAGGCTAAGTGACTGAAGCACTGAACTCTTCAAGGTATAAATAACATAAGGACAACACAAAACCAACAAAGACAATTCCATAAACATATAGACAATTGAAAGGACAAAACAACAACATAACAACAAAGGTTGTATGCAACTTGGAGCAAAAAAATACAAATAAAAGCATAAGTCATAAACAACAAACAACAGCCGGAAGCCTCGAAGGCTGCAAGCTACAAGTATCTAACCAAGCTGCCTTACCAAAACATACAACAATATAAAAAATCACAACAAAGCAAGTAGTAGAAAGTTAATAGCATAACATAAGAAGCCTTAAAGGCCACCAAAACATACATAATGTTCAAACAGTCACAACCAAACCTTAACGGTTTGTAAACATAGAAATTGTTCAAATAGCCACTAGGACTAACAACCATCAACAGAAAACTTAAGGGTTTCTGCTAAGCCTAAATTGTTTTAAAAGACATACAACCCATCAAATTGTTTTAAGGTGCTAAGAAAGCTACGAATGTATTGTTCAAACATCAGCAAGAGGCTTAGAAGCCCCAGAACCATCACCCTTACCTTTTTTGGCCTTCTTTGCTTTCTTGACCTTTGAACCACCATCACTGTCACACCCCCAAAATCCACACGCGGAGTATCGCCGCTTGGAGGCGTGACATGACCAGGATCAAGCCACCAATCATATTGAACATAGCGTATAAATAAATGTAAAAACCCAAACACAATATAATTGGTGTCCAAACAAAGCATAGTTTAAGTAATCAGCGGAAGCATAATGTTTAAAATCAAAATAAAAGTTCAAATGTATCAAACGTTTGACATGGTATATGACTATCCATGTCCCACAACGACCACGCCTCCTCGTGCAAGCTCCCTGAGTACCTAACGACCTGCAAGGCATGTAACAACGAGTCAACAACAAAGTTGAGCGAGTTCACAGTTGGTTGATTAGGTATTGAGTTCGTTTCAATAATCGTAAGTTCGTTTTGTAAACCACGTTTTAATTAGTAACCCTGTTTCCCAAACCTTCTCAATAATTAGTGGGGACTTCCCATGTGAATTACCAGACCGTACCATATCAACTACTAACGAAAGTAAGTTGTGCCCTAAGTCAATGTCTATCATCATTGACCCTTTGCGTTAGTCCATTAGTACACGCCCGTCCTACCGACACGGTGTGAGGTTTGTTAAACCTAATAGCGCTATTAACTAATGACCCGCTCGCCATCGGCCTCGGCGATTAAGTCGATATCAAAAATGAGGGACTTATAATAGAGTTTTGGTCCAGTATGTTTAATCTTGTTGTCCTACCCAAGGAGGACGAACGTACGTATCCTACCCAAGGAGAATACGCGAGGTTTAATCTTGGCATCCTACCCATTGAGGATGGCCGTACATATCCTACTCAAGGAGAATATGTAGTTTCCGTTTTAGTTCTTTAACCCATTCCCAACCCTTGGGAATCCCATGCCTTGTAGAAAGTGTGAACTCACCTCGGTTTGCTCGCTAAGATTATTACTCGCTCACAAATAATTCAATCCAAGCCTATAGTATTTATACATGCGTAATCAGTTGATAATCACACAGTTAAAGTAACAGTCATGATCATCACATATATTCGAGCAATGACTAACGCATAGCATTTAACAGTTATACAAGCTCATGCAACTCATGCTTATCATTAACAACAACTAACTAACCCAGTTAACCCTTAACAGACCTAACCGAGTTACTGTGCATGTTTAACCCTTGACGAAACCTCCTGTTTCGTCATGACTCCCACTTGACGAAACCCTAAGGTTTCGTCGTGCATCCCTTTGGCGAAACCCACCCGTTTCGCCGTGATTACCCTCGGCGAAACCCCCTGGTTTCGTCGACATCGGCGTTTCGTCCATTAGGTCCGTTATGTCGTGTAACTGATGATTACCTAGAAACCCTAACCGCTGATCATCATCATACGGAAATCATACAATAATCATTCAATCACAACAGAACCATGCATTAATCTTAAACGATCTATTACAATGGCTATTACGTGAACACAATTTCATAGATTCAACCATATCAATCAATTTATCCCATCGTTCAACATCCCATTCAACTCAATAACACCAAGAGACCCTAATCGTTAACAGATTCAACATTTTGCCGTCACATAATCCGAATTGTGTTTACAAGTATCATTCTCGTTCATACATATCATAATAATCATCATCAACAATCAAGGGGATCCAAACATAAGATCAAGCATTACATAACATCGATGAATCATGTTTTCGATTAAGAGTTAGCAATGATAACAGTCAATTAATCATGCAAGGGTTAAACACTAACCGTGATAAACGAAAATACTAACTTGATCGGCCTAAAGGGGCTTCGAGAACACAAGATCGCCGTCAGTAGGGAGAGAAAGCTCTAGGGTTTCTAATTTGCTAACAGTGTCAGAAAATGAAATCGTTTCGCTTAGTTATATCCAAAACAGCGTACTGGGCCCTTAGTGGGCTTCAGCGCAAATCTGGGCTGGCGAAACCCTGGGTTTCGTCGAGATGAAGACGACGAAACTCTCCTCTGTTTCGTCGAAGCGGTTTATGGCGAAACCCTTGAGGTTTCGTCGAACTCATTCAATGTTTAATAATTTAAGTTTTTTTTTTCAAACAAGTTACATGTTATATCACCAAACATATAGATGCAACAATCACATAACGTTTAAACATATATCAAACACGTATGGTTACAAGGCAAACAAATCATGAAAGCAACCAACTAAACAATTAACGTACAATTAGCGTGAAGATTGAAATCTTGGAAACTCGAGTTGTCACATTATCCCTAACTTGAAAGAAATTTCGTCCCGAAATTTGGCATGCGGTTACTGAGGAAGCTAGTTAAGTTGCGTGGTTTACTGGTTTTCCTGGGGTGTCACATCATCCCCCCGTTGATTTGGAATTTCGATTTCGTCCTGAAATTCTGCAGTAGCTTCAGCCTCAGTAGTAGTTGCATTGCTCCCGAACAACTGGGATACTTGAGTTTCATTTGGTCTTCTCGTTCCCAGGTGAACTCTGGGCCACGACGGGAGTTCCAACGAACTCGAACAAGAGGTATTCTGGTATGCTTGAGAACCTTCATGTCTCGGTTTGTAATCTCTACAGGTTCTTCGACGAATCGCAGCTGATCATCGATAGTGAGCTCCTTAAAAGGAACTATGAGGGTCTCATCTGACAGACACTTCTTCAGATTTGACACATGAAATACGTTGTGAACTCCACTGAGTTCTGCTGGTAGGTTCAGTTTGTAGGCCACTTTTCCTACTTTCTCTATGATTTCGAACGGTCCGACATAACGCGGATTGAGTTTGCCTCGTTTGCCAAAACGAACTACACCTTTCCACGGTGAGACTTTGAGTAGCACTCGATCCCCAACCTGGAACTCGGGTGGTTTCCTACGCTTATCAGGGTAACTCTTCTGACGGTCATGAGCTGCCGCCATTCGTTGTCGTATCTGAGCAATCCTTTCCGTTGTGTCTACTACATGTTCTAGACCCGTGATTTGGTTGTCACCAAATTCTGCCCAGCAAAGAGGTGATCGGCATTTATGTCCGTACAATGCCTCAAACGGAGCGGCTTGGATGTTGGTGTGGTAACTGTTGTTATACGAAAACTCCACTAACGGGAGATGTTTTTCCCAGCTGTTGCTGAAATCAATCACACATGCCCTAAGCATGTCTTCAAGGGTTTGGATGGTGCGCTCAGACGGCCCATCCGTCTGTGGATGATAAGCGGTGCTCATGTCTAAACGTGAGCCAAAGGACTTGTGCATTGCTTGCCACAGTTCAGAAGTAAAACGCGCATCACGATCGGAAATAATGGAGGTTGGCACCCCGTGCCTCGAAACCACTTCCTTTAAGTAAACGTCTGCTAGAGTAGAGAACTTGTATGTTTCTTTGATAGCCAAAAAGTGTGCAGACTTAGTTAATCGATCCACTATCACCCAAATAGTGTCATTTCCACGTTGAGATCTAGGCAGGCTAGTAACGAAATCCATGGAAATTTGCTCCCATTTCCATTGTGGTATCTCTAGTTGTTGGAGTAGGCCCGATGGTTTCTGATATTCAGACTTGACCCTCGCACAAGTCAAACATTTGCTGACGTAAGTTGCTATGTGAGCTTTCATGCTAGGCCACCAGTACGTAGTCTTCAAGTCGTGGTACATCTTATCCGAACCAGGATGTACCGAATAACGAGACTTATGTGCTTCATCCATCACAAGCTCGCGTAAGTTTCCATAGTATGGGACCCAGATGCGCCTTGTAACGTAGTAAGCGTCGTCTTCCTTTTGTTCTAATCGTTTCCTTGATCCACGTAGGGACTCCGCCCTGACATTATCTGCTTTTAATGCTTCAACTTGAGCATCCCGTATCTGAGTAGGAAGACTATATTGGATGGTAAATTGTAATGCTCTCATGCACTTAGGCGTAGTATCCTTTCGACTGAGGGCATCTGCCACAACATTGGCCTTGCCTGGATGGTACTTGATCGCGCATTCGTAATCATTCAAAAGCTCGACCCATCGACGTTGTCGCATGTTTAATTCATTCTGTTCGAAGATATGCTCGAGACTCCTGTGATCGGTGTAAATGGTGCACTTGGTACCGTACAGGTAATGTCTCCATATCTTAAGCGCGAAAACAACAGCTCCCAACTCCAAATCGTGTGTAGTGTAATTCCTTTCGTGAACTTTGAGTTGGCGCGATGCATAAGCAATGACTTTATCCCGTTGCATCAACACACAACCAAGACCCTGAATTGGCGCGTCACAATAACCCACGAAATCGTCTGTGCCTTCAGGCAATGAAAGTATCGGTGCGCTACAAAGTCTATCCTTCAAGTGCTGAAATGCAGATTCCTGTGCATCACTCCAACGATAGGTGACACCTTTCTGAGTCAGTGAAGTGAGAGGTTGCGCAATCTTGGAGAAATCCTTGATGAACCTTCTGTAGTAGCCCGCCAAACCCAAGAATTAGCGGATTTCTGTTGGTGTATGGGGTGCAGGCCAGTTCTTGATCGAGTCTACCTTGGATGGATCAACATGAATCCCATCCTTGTTTACCACGTGGCCTAGAAAGTGGACTTCACGAAGCCAAAAGTCGCATTTTGAAAACTTAGCGTACAACTACTCTGCTCAAAGTAGTTCCAAAATAAGCCGAAGATGATGCTCATGCTCCTCCTGACTCGTAGAGTAGATCAGGATGTCGTCGATGAATACAATAACGAACTTATCCAAGTAAGGCTTGCACACTCTGTTCATAAGATCCATGTAGACTGCAGGTACGTTTTTCAATCCGAAAGGCATAACCAGGAACTCATAATGCCCATAACGAGTCCTGAATGTTGTCTTAGAGATATCCTCGTCTTGAACTCTCAGTTGATGGTAACCTCACCTCAGGTCAATCTTCGAGTAGTAGCTCGAACCTTGTAGCTGGTCAAATAAGTCATCAATGCGTGGAAGTGGATAACGATTCTTTACAGTCACCTTGTTGAGTTTGCGGTAGTCAATACACATTCTGAAGGTACCGTCTTTCTTTTTCACAAATAATACTGGAGCTCCCCAAGGTGAAGAGCTAGGACGAATAAAACCCTTGTCCAAGAGCTCTTGTAGTTGAGTGGACAGTTCTTCAAGTTCTGATGGAGCTAAACGATAAGGTGCCCGAGCTATGGGCGCTGCTCTAGGAGCTAGCTCGATTTGAAACTCAACTTGCCGATGAGGCGGTAGACCAGGTAATTCCTCACGGAATACCTCTGGATAGTCACATACGATCGGAAAATCTTCTATCTTCTTCTCTTTCTTTGAGGCGTCTGTAACGAGTGCTAAAATAGCAGTGTGGCCCTTTCGCAAACACTTCTGGGCCTTAAGAAAAGAAATGATGCCCACCACAGCACCACTCTTGTCACCATGAATCACTAAAGGTTCTCCATTTGAACGGGGAATGCGGACGATCTTCTCCTTGCAGAGGATCTCTGCTCGATGTTCAGATAGCCAATCCATACCAATAACAATGTCGAAACTACCTAGTACGATAGGAATGAGGTCGATAGAGAAGGTCTGACCAGCTAAGATTAGATTACAACCCCTAACTACGTGTGTGGCCTCTAAACTTTTACCATTTGCTAGCTCTACCATGTGCTTGGTGTTCAAAAGTGTTGGGATACGCTTTAACATTTGACTAACTTTTAAGGACACATAGCTGGTATCAGCACCCGAATCAAATAAAGCATTAACATAAAAGTCATCCAGTAGAAAGTTACCCATCACGACTTTGGGGTCATTCCTAGCATCACCCTGACCAATCAAGAACGCACGGCCGCGGGCGCCACCGCCATTATTGTTACCCCTGTTGTTATTTCCATTGTTGTTCCTGTTCCCCTGATTATTGTTGTTATTCTTGTTCTGGTTCAACTGAGGACAGTTTCTCTTGAAGTGACCTTCAGCACCACACTGAAAGCATCCCCTGTTACCCTGCTATTGCTTCGGCTGATTCTGTGGAGCTTGCTGTTGCTGTTGACGATTCAGATTCGCAGGTCGTGCGCTCCTGCAATCCTTGGCTTTATGACCCATCTTGAGACACCTCTAACAACGACCATTGTTGCACTGACCACTGTGGTGTCTGTTGCATCAATTGCACTTAGGGTAATTTCCCTTGTATCCACCCTGGCCCTGATCTTGACCCCCTGAAGATTGCTGACCGGGACTCTTGAATTCGTCTGTCTTTCGTTGTTGAGCCTGTGACTGAACAGAGGTTGAACCCTTACTTGAGACCCCGTCCCATTTGCGCTTGCTGTCGCTGGGAACAACTATTGTAGTGGTAGTACCGATATGTTTAGGCAGCCTGTTCTGTTCCACTGCCTGGTCAGTGAGACGATGAGCCAAACGAATAACTTGCTGGATAGTGCCAAGGTTAGCTAAGGTCACGTAACTCTGAATCTCTGGCACTAAACCTTTGAGGTACAGCTCGATACGCTTGATGGGTGGATCTACCATAGTAGGACACAGAATAGCTAGTTCATTTGACCTTTTCGTATACACTTGGATTTCTGACCCCGTCATCTTTAGGTTGAAGAACTCGACTTCCAACTTGTGGATGTCATCACGATTGCAGTATTCTTCCTTGATCAGTTCCTTGAAATCGTTCCATGGGGTGGCGTTAGCAGCTGCCAACCCTAGCATTTGAACTTGCGCTTTCCACCAATTTAACGCAATGCCTTCAAGTGTTCCAGTAGCATACTTCACCCTACGAGCCTCAGGGCATTCACATATCTTGAAGACAGATTCGAGCTTCTCAAACTAGTGGAGGAGGCCTACAGCTCCTTCAGTGCCGATGAAAGTAGTAGGTCGACAGTCCATAAAGGTTTTGAAAGTGCACACAGGTGGTTGAGCAGGTTAACCTGTCGTGTGTGTAATAAGAGACAAAGTTAAGCCCATGTGTTGATTTACAAGAGTAGGATCCAAGGATCCTAGTGTAAGTTGCAATGGCAGGTTGTACCTCCTGCCTGGGCGGCTGCGAGTGCTGCAGTAACTTGTTCATTGATTAGAGTCGTTAGCTGGGCTTGAGTCATGTTGATACGTCCACTCATGATCTTCATATCAAAGGAAACATCAGTGAGAGAGGTTCGCGAAAGTGCGATGACAGAAGAGAGTAAGCACACATGTGTTTTCAAACAGTAGTTGCTACGTTTATGTAAGCATATCATGAGCAATGTACTATGTAACTAGCAAGTAGGCAATATAATCATAAATCATATCACCTATAGTGTTGAGCCTTGCACGTGGAGCGAAGCGTTGTTGTGGATCGTTGAGCACTGTACAGGTTATAGTCTGGTTTTATCAAAAAGCTCTTTCCCTTTTTAAAACCAAGTTCACTATAACCAATGGCTCTGATACCAATCTGTCACACCCCCAAAATCCACACGCGGAGTATCGCTGCTTGGAGGCGTGACATGACCAGGATCAAGCGACCAATCATATTGAACATAGCATATAAATAAATGTAAACACCCAAACACAATATAACTAGTGTCCAAAGAAAGCATAGTTTAAGTAATCAGCAGAAGCATAATGTTTAAAACCAAAATAAAAGTTCAAATGTATCAAACGTTTGACATGGTATATGACTATTCATGTCCCACAACGACCAAGCCTCCTTGTGCAAGCTCCCTGAGTACCTAACGACCTGCAAGGCATGTAACAACGAGTAAACAACAAAGTTGAGGGAGTTCACAGTTGGTTGATTAGGTATTGAGTTCGTTTCAATAATCGTAAGTTCGTTTTGTAAACCATGTTTTAATCAGTAACCCTGTTTCCCAAACCTTCTCAATAATTAGTGGGGACTTCCCATGTGAATTACCAGACCATACCATATCGACTACTAACGAAAGTAAGTTGTGCCCTACGTCAATGTCTATCATCATTGACCCTTTGCCTTAGTCCATTAGTACACGCCCGTCCTACCGGCACGGTGTGAGGTTTGTTAAACCTAATAGCGCTATTAACTAATGACCCGCACGCCATCGGCCTCGGCGATTAAGTCGATATAAAAAATGAGGGACTTATGATAGAGTTTTGGTCCAGTATGTTTAATCTTGTTGTCCTACCCAAGGAGGACAAACGTACGTATCCTACCCAAGGAGAATACGCGAGGTTTAATCTTGGCATCCTACCAATGGAGGATGGCCTTACATATCCTACCTAAGGAGAATATGTAGTTTCCGTTTTAGTTCTTTAACCCATTCCCAACCCTTGGGAATCCCATGCCTTGTAGAAAGTGTGAACTCACCTCGGTTTGCTCGGTAAGATTATTACTCGCTCACAAATAATTCAATCCAAGCCTATAGTATTTATACATGCGTAATCAGTTGATAATCACATAGTTAAAGTAACAGTCATGATCATCACATATATTCGAGCAATGACTAACATATAGCATTTAACAGTTATACAAGCTCATGCAACTCATGCTTATCATTAACAACAACTAACTAACCCAGTTAACCCTTAACAGACCTAACCGAGTTACTGTGCATATTTAACCCTTGACGAAACCCCCTGTTTTGTCATGACTCCCACTTGACGAAACCCTAAGGTTTCGTCGTGCATCCCTTCGGCGAAACCCACCCGTTTCGCCGTGATTACCCTCGGCGAAACCCCCTGGTTTCGTCGACATCGGCATTTCGTCCATTAGGTCAGTTACGTCGTGTAACTGATGATTACCCAGAAACCCTAACCGCCGATCATCATCATACGGAAATCATACAATAATCATTCAATCACAACAGAACCATTTTTAAATGATCTATCACATACAATGGCCATTACGTGAACATAATTTCATAGATTCAACCATATCAATCAATTTATCCCATCGTTCAACATCCCAACTCAATAACACCAAGAGACCCTAATCGTTAACAGATTCAACATTTTGCTGTCACATAATCCGAATGGTGCTTGCAAGTATCATTCTCGTTCATACATACCATAATAATCATCATCAACAATTAAGGGGATCCAAACATAAGATCAAGCATTACATAACATCGATGAATCATGTTTTCAATTAACAGTTTGCAATGATAAAAATCAATTAATCATGCAAGGGATAAACACTAACCGGGATAAACGAAAATACTAACTTGATCGGCCTAAAGGGGCTTCGAGAACACAAGATCGCCGTCAGTAGGGAGAGAAAGCTCTAGGGTTTCTAATTTGCTAACAGTGTCAGAAAATGAAATCGTTTCGCTTAGTTATATCCAAAACAGCGTACTGGGCCCTTAGTGGGCTTCAGCGCAAATCTATGCCGGCGAAACCCTGGGTTTCGTCGAGATAAAGATGACGAAACTCTCCTCTGTTTCGTCGAAGCGGTTTATGGCGAAACCCTTGAGGTTTCGTCGAACTCATTCAATGTTTAATAATTTAAGTTTTTTTTCAAACAAGTTACATGTTATATCACCAAACATATAGATGCAACAGTCACATAACGTTTCAACATATATCAAACAGGTATGGTTACAAGGCAAACAAATCATGAAAGCAACCAACTAAACAATTAACGTACAATTAGAGTGAAGATTGAAATCTTGGAAACTCGAGTTGTCACAATCACTTCCAACCGCTGAACCTTCGAGGCTTGCTTCCTTGGAAACATCAGCATCTTCTGAAAAGATTTCCTCACTATCTCCTGAACGAGAACGTTTCTTGGACAGGGAATCAATCACTTTAGCACAAACCTTCTCATTTAGCCCAGCCGGTTTCAACTCCTGTAAGACGGAAAGAGGTTTACCAAAACAAGTTGAAACTTGACTTACATATGGGTAAGTCAGCCTCTCCATCTGCTGAACAGATTCTTTAAAAACTCCGGAAGCATCCGGACGAAACATAGGAGACTGTTCTAAGGCCTGACCAGACTCGTGAAGTTTAAAACCAGCAACAAGGCCCAAATGCTTCCCATAGTTCAGCAGTTTGGTGTATACCTGTAACACCCCGCCCCGATTAGGGCTGACGTGTTACACAATTCGGTAATCAGAGACAATTAATAACTTAATTAAAACATAAATTCCATAGGTTTAAAAAACAAAAATCCCCAAAATGGCATAACGGTCTCAACAGAAAAACATAAGTGTCTAAATTTATTGAATATAAGGTTTTATTAAACTCCTTGTTCCAACTCTAGCTTTTTATTATCACTCTTCACACATTTCCCCGATTTCCCTGAGTACCTGTTTAAGACATAATAAAAAGAAACAACAGAAAGAAACGGTTGAGCCAAAAATTGCCCAGTAACGGAGAAACAATAGCACTAACACATAAATGAAAGAAGAAGTACACTAAACACTTTAACAATGCCAACAATACAATATGCGGAATGATCACTGATGAATACCATAAAGGTATGTTAGAAATACCCATGTGAGCCACTAACAATAAACACTAACACTTTGTACATTAGCTGCAGTTCCAATGCACCATTATGTAGAGGGGATGTGGGCACTCACACCTATCCCACTACCACTAACACTTACACTTACACTCCTAGGATCGATCCATACGCCTCTCAATAATCAATAAGTGCAATCACTTAGCACACAATACAATATAGAGACGCCGTGGGCCTTTCGCACCGCCACGGATGGTGCACGTCAACTGTGCCTATGATGACGCCCTATGTCCCCATAGGTGGATATGCTCGGGTATTGAGGTCAATAAAACGATTCACTCAAGTCAAGGCAAATACACTAACGATACACTAAGGCTATATCACATCTAGCCAATGATCAATAATAAATAATAAAACTTATGGGAACATGCGACAATGAGTAAAAAAAATGTAACCTTTCGCATGCGTATTAAAGGCAATAATTCAATACGAGATGTGTAACAATAAATCATAGAATGGTGACGATGGGTACTACAATATTATGAAGCGAGTAAACACTTTACGCTACGAGTGACGGACCGAATATCCGTGCACTATGAGAATAGAAAACAACATTATGCTAAAAGCAAGAGACCACAAAATCCGTACCTTAATTTGCAAATAATAATAACCGTAGCTTCCAACTAACGTAACACTAGCGTCTCTCTTGAATAATATGGTGACCTAAAATATACCGGTTGGGGTTAAAATTGTTTCGAAACCATTATAGTAAGTTTGTACGTGAAATTACGTATATATATATATCTATATACATAAACCGAGGTTGGTTTGGAAATGTTTGGACGATGTCTCGATAATCGTTTTTTTTTCAGTTTCATAGAAAGATGAGTTTTTCACCAAATGTATATAGTTCTCATTAGTCTTAGAAGTTTTAAACAAGAGCCATTTATTTATTAAAGACCAATTGTTTCCCAATCAACAGAAATAAACTTAAAAATAAAAATAATCATTATTCTATCAAGTTGTGTATTATGAAATGTTGAGAGAATGCATGACGGCAAGAAACCCATGCTTTTATAATCAATCCTTAAATACTGAACTTTCTTTGATTAATAAAAATTTATAGAACCTTCGTATCATTTTTGAAACCTTTCTAATCATAAAAGACTTTTTTTTTTATTCTTTCAAAAGAGTAATGTTTTTCAACCTTATCTTACAAACTATATGAATATATATATGTACAGATTTAGTCTTTTATACATATTTAGGATCAACACTAGTTGTCCACTTATTATTATTATTATTATCATCTTTCTAAAGACAATAATAAATATTTAAATGGACTACTCATAATTTGTGTGGACAAGGTAGTCACGGACAAGTTATCATCTCCGGTGATCGGAAACGGTTTAAAAACATGTTCAATTAGTATTCTAATTTTGATGGTTTCAAATTATGAAAATAGAACTAGTAATCCAATATTGAAACAACCAGAGATGGTTTTCTTATCTTATTTTCCACTTCATCTATGTTTGATTTCCAAAAGGATTCAACAGTAGATGTAGCGGCTTTAGTTTAGATAACTTATAGACACTAAAACAATGCAATTTGCGGAATTTTTAAAAGGGTTACCTTCGTCGTCAAGTGAGATGGATATTAAAGCAATGGATGGCGGGTTGCGGACAATCGGGTCTGGAAAAAAAAAGAGTGTTTGATGGGGCTGTGCAAATTAATGGAACAATACCGGATACGTAAGTCGGAAAGTCACAAGAACATGGTTCGACAACAGATACATGATGATTTCGGTTGGTTACCTGGTTCAAACGCTTCAAGGGCTAGTCGGTAGAAATCCGTGACCGGTAGGCTCCTCCGACAGTTCTCCGTGTTCAACAGTGGTCGGCGGCTGCAAAGGTTGCGGTGATGCGATGTAGTTTTGGTGCCGGGAGACTAAACAGTGACTTCTTGTTAGCGTAGCAGTTGTGATTGTGGATTGATTTAAAGTTTTGATTATGCTCCTATACGTTTGTAGAATGATTAATATTGTGATTGAGCCCACAAGTTTAGAAAAGATCACAAGTGATTCGGTGATTGAATACGGAAAAGGAATGCCGACGTTAATTGAATCGAAAATTTTAAAGAGGATGAAGATGGTAACTGTGTAGTTGACTTCCTCCATATATGTATTTCATTCAATATTTTGCTTAAAATATTATTATATATTTATGTTATTATGGAACCAATTTGGAAGGCCTTTTATTTATTTTTATTTTTTTTTTCACATAAGCTCAAGATATAAAACTAACTATTTATTTGTACCTATATAATGTTACGATATCATTTTTTTTTGTAACAATTATATTTTTACAATAAAGGTTTTAGATGCATATAAACCTTTTGTAATACTTATAGCATTAATTATTTTAGGGTCTAGAAGTTTCGTATATTACAATTCTACCTCCCTTAAAAGAAATTTCGTCCTCGAAATTAACGTTATATTACACTACACAGTACGGGTATTTCAACTCCCTACCCCTTAAAAATAATTTCGTCCACGAAATTAGCGATGAAGAATAAGGTATACTATTCATGTTACACATTTAAAGATGCGAAAACGATAACGAAGTTGCAAACACAATTAGCAAAAGAGTCGAACAGACACACAAATGAGTTTGATACACGAAATTTAATCATTAGGAACACTAACCTTAGGTTTCGAATAGATATGGATATTGAGAACGGATCGCTTCCTCCGATTCCCATGTGGCTTCACGTTCTGGATGATTCTTCCACAAGATTTTAACAAACGGAAAAGACTTCGTACGCATCACGCGTTCTTGTCGATCCAAAATAGCCGCTGGTTCCTCTTCATACGATAAGTCCTCACGAATCTCGTGTAGAGAATAGTTCACAACATGGAGAGGATGGTAATTATACCC
The DNA here is from genome assembly GCF_002127325.2 of Helianthus annuus. NCBI lineage: Eukaryota > Viridiplantae > Streptophyta > Magnoliopsida > Asterales > Asteraceae > Helianthus > Helianthus annuus. The sequence continues at coordinate 68,368,421 of NC_035439.2, read as the reverse complement.
ACGTAACAGTGAAATATGGAACACATTATGCACGTGCGACAATTGTGGCGGTAGAGCTAACCGATAAGAAACTTCGCCGACTCTTTCCAGAATTTCAAATGGTCCGATAAAGCGAGGACTCAGCTTTCCCTTTATACCAAAACGTCGGACACCTCTGCATGGTGAGACTTTTAAGAATACTTTTTCACCAACATTAAATTCCAAAGCCCTCCGGTGGCGATCAGCATAACTCTTCTGTCTACTTTGGGCTTCCTTAAGTTTCTCACGAGCAACAGCAACCTTTTCATTCGTGATCTGTACCAGTTCAGGACCCTCAATCATCTTTTCTCCGACCTCGTCCCAACATGTGGGAGCTCGACATTTACGCCCGTATAACAATTCAAAAGGTGCCATATCAATACTAGCTTGCCAACTATTGTTGTAGGCAAACTCCACCAAGCACAAGTATTCATCCTAGTTTCCCGTCCACTCAAGTGCACATGATCTAAGCATATCCTCTAAAGTCTGAATAGTACGTTCAGACTGTCCATCAGTTTGCGGATGGAAAGCAGTGCTAAATCGTATCTTCGTATCCCAAGCATTTTGGAAACCCTTCCAGAACCGTGATGTGAAACGTGGATCTCTATCACAAACTATAGAAGATGGAGTACCATGCAATCGAACAATCTCACGAAGGAATATCTCTGATAGCTTACTCACCAAGTATCCTTTTTGAATGGGTAAGAAATGAGCAGATTTTGTAAGTCTATCTACCACAACCCAAATAGCATCATTCTTCATACGGGTTCTTGGTAGACCAGTTACAAAGTCCATAGAAATATCATCCCACTTCCAGACAGGAATATCTAAAGACTGTAATAATCCACTAGCCCGTTGATGTTCAATCTTCACTTGCTGACAGATCAAACACTGGCTCACATGTCTAGCTACATCTTCTTTCATACCATTCCACCAAAAATGTTGCCTCAAATCCCTATACATCTTTGTGGATCCAGGGTGTATAGAATAAGGTGAACTGTTTGCCTCAGTCAATAATGATTCACGAAGAGCGGAATCATCTGGTACACATAAACGCTTCCCACACCATATTGTTCCATGTTCATCCACTCGAAATTCAGATTGTTTTCCTACTCCCAAATTTTGTAAGACTGCCCAAAGCTCACCATCTTCTTTTTGAGCTTCCTTTATCTGAGTGATAAGGTTCGGTTCGATCTTCAGTCTAGCCAAATAACCACCAGACTCACCAACCTGTATACCAATCTCCATGCGTCTCAGGTCTGATTGAATTTGAGGTTGAACAGTCAAGCATGCCAAACCCCCAGAATTCTTCCTACTTAGTGCATCTGCAACAACATTTGCTTTACCAGGGTGGTACTGAATGTTGGCATCATAATCCTTGAGTAGCTCTAACCATCTCCTCTGCCTCATGTTAAGCTCCTTCTGAGTGAAAATATACTTGAGGCTCTTATGGTCGGTGAATATGTTACAAGTCTCCCCATACAAATAATGCCTCCAAATCTTGAGTGCAAAAACAACTGCTGCTAACTCTAGATCATGCGTTGGATAATTCACCTCGTAGGGTTTAAGCTGACGCGAGGCATAAGCAATAACCTTTCCATGCTGCATGAGAACACAACCAAGCCCTTTCTTCGATGCATCACTGTATATATCAAATCCGCCTGTGCCAGAAGGTAGAGTAAGAATAGGGGCGGATACTAGCTTCTGCTTCAATGCCTCAAAACTCTTTCTCGATCATCGTTCCAAGTAAATTTTACCCCTTTCCTCAAGAGTTGAGTGAGAGGTAAAGCCAAAATAGAAAATCCCTCTACGAAACGTCGATAATAACCCGCTAGACCAAGGAAACTTCGAACTTCGGTAACTGAAGTTGGTCTGGGCCATTTAGTGATAGCTTCCACCTTTGATGGATCCATTATGATACCTTCCGCTGATACAATGTGGCCTAGAAATGCCACTTGTTCAAGCCAAAAGTCGCACTTAGAAAATTTTGCGTATAACTTCTCCTGTCGTAAAGTTCCTAGAACAGTACGAAGATGGTCCTCATGCTCTCCTCTACTTTTAGAAAATACCAAGATGTCATCGATGAATACAATCACGAACCGATCCAAGTACTCATGAAATACTCGGTTCATAAGATCCATGAAAACAACAGGAGCATTTGTCAAACCAAAAGGCATGACTAGAAACTCATAGTGACCATAGCGGGTACGGAATGCTGTCTTATGAACATCTTGATCTCTGACCCTCAACTGATGGTACCCTGATCTAAGATCAATCTTTGAGAAAAACTTCGCTCCTTGGAGTTGGTCAAAAAGGTCATTAATACGCGGTAAGGGGTAGCGATTACGAATGGTGATCTTATTCAACTCCCGGTAGTCGATGCATAAACGCATACTACCATCTTTCTTCTTCACAAATAAAACCGGTGCTCCCCAAGGTGAAACACTAGGTCTAATGAATCCAAGTTCCAAAAGTTCTTGCAGCTGTTCTTTCAATTCCTTCAACTCCAATGGGGCCATACGATAGGGTGCTTTAGAAATAGGTTCAGCTCCGGGAATCAAATCAATAGTGAACTCTACTTCACGTTCAGGGGGTATCCCTGGCAATTCCTCTGGAAAGACATCAGAGAAGTCTCGAACAATAGGAACGTCTTCGACACGTGGTGTATCCACTGTGGTATCTTTAATAGCAGCTAAGAATCCCACGCATCCATGGGATATAAGTTTTTGAGCTTTAAGAGCAGAGATGATTTTAATGGATTTTCGAGGTTGAGATCCTTGATAAATACATTCAGGATTCAGAATATCACCAAAAATGACTCGTTTGGAGTGACAATCGATGGTAGCTCGATGCGTGGATAACCAATCCATGCCTAGTATGACATCAAAATCTCCCATTTGCATGGGATAAAGATTCGCTATACGAATAACATTTCCGATCACAAGCGGGCAATCTTTATAGACGTGAGTAATAAACGACGAATTTCCCATTGGTGTGGAAATAACTAAAGCTTGATCCAATGGAGAAGGCGTAATTTTAAGATGTCGGGCAATTAGTTGTGAGACTATCGAGTGGGTTGCCCCAGTATCAAATAACACATACAAGTCACGCTCACCCAAATAAATACTACCCGAAACGGTACCTAATAAATTGATAAACAATAAGACACAAACGATTGTCTGAAGACCATGAACAACTAAGCAAGCAAAATAATAATACTAAAAGGAACATTTATCGAAGACGGTACCTGGAGCATTAGCAGCTTCCCCTGCAGTCAATGAGAAAACACGCCCTCCCGTAGTAGGTGGCACAGCAGCTCCCCTAGTGGTATCAGTTGGTCGGTTACCAGCCTTTGGGCATTCATTAATCTTATGCCCCATATCTCCACACTTAAGGCAAGCCCCAGTAAGTCGACGACAGATGCCTGGGTGACGCTTGTTGCAATGGTTACACACTGGAGACTGGGTAGGGTTCTGGTTACCTTTCTGGTTTACGGGTTGAGCTTGGGTTGGTGGCTGGTAGGGTTTGGTCTGACCCTGATTTTGGCTCCTTCCCTGCCATGGTCTATTATTCCTTCCCGATGACCTATTCCCCATATTGTTTTGATTATTTCGAGTAGGTGCTTGAGACGACTCACTAGTGAACGGAGTGCGGTATTCGTCTCTATTTCTCTTCCTATTATTATTCGAACCACCCAAAAATTCTTTGTTCTCCATATCAACCTTTTTGGCAGCCTTAGCGGCCTCTGCAACAGTGGGGAACGTTGACTGGATGATTGCTCTACGAATCCGATCACAAACTGCCCATTGATATTTTTCTGCTTGTTCCTCTGGTGTTCCAGCAGCTGACCCAAGAAATCCAACTAGTCGATAAAACCGATCAGTGAAGTCAGAAAGTGGTTCGTCATTCCTCTGACGGATATTGTGATACTCTCGTGTGTAAGAACTCTTATCCACGCTGTTAAAATATTTCTCAAAGAAAATAGTACGAAAATCTGCCCAAGGTAAATTCTCCACAAATGGGTCTCCTCCTCTTTCCTCCAATACACCTTCCCACCAAGTTTGCGCATCTTCTTCGAGTTTATACGATGCTAACCTTGATTTAAATTCATCACCAACTCCTAACGCCCGAAATATTTTCTCGATGTGAAGAATCCAATCCCTTGCTACAATTGGAGTGGTTGCCTTTGTGAAAGATCTCGGTTTCTGTTTTATGAACTTATCTAGCCAATCCCCAATTACACTGTTTGGGTTTGGGTTTGGATTAGGGTTCGGATTTGGATTGGGGTTAGGGTTTGGATTAGGATTGGGGTTAGGGTTTGGATTAGGATTCGGATCAGGACCACGTACGGCCTGAACAAGTGCAGGCAACATAGCAGTAAAGGCCTGAGTGATAGCAGCTACGATATTTGGATCAGGCTCATTTGGTCCACCACCATTACGACGACCAGAGTTGCGTGTCTCACGACGCGGAGGCATCTAGAAAAGACATTAAGAATTTAGATAAAGCAAATAATAAGGACCTATCGCATAAGAAAACACCTAACCCAATGTCTACCCAATCCTCACGTGTCTTAATTATTTAGTTAAAGATTTCTACAGGATAGAGCCTAAGCTCTGATACCATAACTGTAACACCCCGCCCCGATTAGGGCTGACGTGTTACACAATTCGGTAATCAGAGACAATTAATAACTTAATTAAAACATAAATTCCATAGGTTTAAAAAACAAAAATCCCCAAAATGGCATAACGGTCTCAACAGAAAAACATAAGTGTCTAAATTTATTGAATATAAGGTTTTATTAAACTCCTTGTTCCAACTCTAGCTTTTTATTATCACTCTTCACACATTTCCCCGATTTCCCTGAGTACCTGTTTAAGACATAATAAAAAGAAACAACAGAAAGAAACGGTTGAGCCAAAAAGTGCCCAGTAACGGAGAAACAATAGCACTAACACATAAATGAAAGAAGAAGTACACTAAACACTTTAACAATGCCAACAATACAATATGCGGAATGATCACTGATGAATACCATAAATGTATGTTAGAAATATCCATGTGAGCCACTAACAATAAACACTAACACTTTGTACATTAGCTGCAGTTCCAATGCACCATTATGTAGAGGGGATGTGGGCACTCACACCTATCCCACTACCACTAACACTTACACTTACACTCCTAGGATCGATCCATACGCCTCTCAATAATCAATAAGTGCAATCACTTAGCACACAATACAATATAGAGACGCCGTGGGCCTTTCGCACCGCCACCGATGGTGCACGTCAACTGTGCCTTTGATGACGCCCTATGTCCCCATAGGTGGATATGCTCGGGTATTGAGGTCAATAAAACGATTCACTCAAGTCAAGGCAAATACACTAACGATACACTAAGGCTATATCACATCTAGCCAATGATCAATAATAAATAATAAAACTTATGGGAACATGCGACAATGAGTAAAAAAAATGTAACCTTTCGCATGCGTATTAAAGGCAATAATTCAATACGAGATGTGTAACAATAAATCATAGAATGGTGACGATGGGTACTACAATATTATGAAGCGAGTAAACACTTTACGCTACGAGTGACGGACCGAATATCCGTGCACTATGAGAATAGAAAACAACATTATGCTAAAAGCAAGAGACCACAAAATCCGTACCTTAATTTGCAAATAATAATAACCGTAGCTTCCAACTAACGTAACACTAGCGTCTCTCTTGAATAATATGGTGACCTAAAATATACCGGTTGGGGTTAAAATTGTTTCGAAACCATTATAGTAAGTTTGTACGTGAAATTACGTATATATATATCTATATACATAAACCGAGGTTGGTTTGGAAATGTTTGGACGATGTCTCGATAATCGTTTTTTTTTTCAGTTTCATAGAAAGATGAGTTTTTCACCAAATGTATATAGTTCTCATTAGTCTTAGAAGTTTTAAACAAGAGCCATTTATTTATTAAAGACCAATTGTTTCCCAATCAACAGAAATAAACTTAAAAATAAAAATAATCATTATTCTATCAAGTTGTGTATTATGAAATGTTGAGAGAATGCATGACGGCAAGAAACCCATGCTTTTATAATCAATCCTTAAATACTGAACTTTCTTTGATTAATAAAAATTTATAGAACCTTCGTATCATTTTTGAAACCTTTCTAATCATAAAAGATTTTTTTTTTATTCTTTCAAAAGAGTAATGTTTTTCAACCTTATCTTACAAACTATATGAATATATATATGTACAGATTTAGTCTTTTATACATATTTAGGATCAACACTAGTTGTCCACTTATTATTATTATTATTATCATCTTTCTAAAGACAATAATAAATATTTAAATGGACTACTCATAATTTGTGTGGACAAGGTAGTCACGGACAAGTTATCATCTCCGGTGATCGGAAACGGTTTAAAAACATGTTCAATTAGTATTCTAATTTTGATGGTTTCAAATTATGAAAATAGAACTAGTAATCCAATATTGAAACAACCAGAGATGGTTTTCTTATCTTATTTTCCACTTCATCTATGTTTGATTTCCAAAAGGATTCAACAGTAGATGTAGCGGCTTTAGTTTAGATAACTTATAGACACTAAAACAATGCAATTTGCGGAATTTTTAAAAGGGTTACCTTCGTCGTCAAGTGAGATGGATATTAAAGCAATGGATGGCGGGTTGCGGACAATCGGGTCTGGAAAAAAAAAGAGTGTTTGATGGGGCTGTGCAAATTAATGGAACAATACCGGATACGTAAGTCGGAAAGTCACAAGAACATGGTTCGACAACAGATACATGATGATTTCGGTTGGTTACCTGGTTCAAACGCTTCAAGGGCTAGTCGGTAGAAATCCGTGACCGGTAGGCTCCTCCGACAGTTCTCCGTGTTCAACAGTGGTCGGCGGCTGCAAAGGTTGCGGTGATGCGATGTAGTTTTGGTGCCGGGAGACTAAACAGTGACTTCTTGTTAGCGTAGCAGTTGTGATTGTGGATTGATTTAAAGTTTTGATTATGCTCCTATACGTTTGTAGAATGATTAATATTGTGATTGAGCCCACAAGTTTAGAAAAGATCACAAGTGATTCGGTGATTGAATACGGAAAAGGAATGCCGACGTTAATTGAATCGAAAATTTTAAAGAGGATGAAGATGGTAACTGTGTAGTTGACTTCCTCCATATATGTATTTCATTCAATATTTTGCTTAAAATATTATTATATATTTATGTTATTATGGAACCAATTTGGAAGGCCTTTTATTTATTTTTATTTTTTTTTCACATAAGCTCAAGATATAAAACTAACTATTTATTTGTACCTATATAATGTTACGATATCATTTTTTTTTGTAACAATTATATTTTTACAATAAAGGTTTTAGATGCATATAAACCTTTTGTAATACTTATAGCATTAATTATTTTAGGGTCTAGAAGTTTCGTATATTACAATACCTCTCCAAGAGAAGAGTTAAATTCTTTAGAATGAAGGAGATAAGTGACAACCTGTTGAAAGCCTTGCTCAATGAGTCATTGGTTATCACCAGTAGCTTGAGCAACTGAAGCCTTCAAACCTTCCTTCTCATCATCAAAGGCTTTCTTTTGACATCTAAAGCCTCCCTATCAGCCTTCAACTTCAACTTATCTGCTTCAAAGCTCTTCTTCAAGTCATTCATCTCAATCTCATGCCTCCTGGTCAACTCGCCAACCTTCTTCACCCAAGCTTCCTCTTTTTCGAAAACCCATCAACCTCTTTTTTCATCGCAGCCATGGAAGCCTTCATCTTATCCTTCTTCTTTGTAACTTCTTCATATTCTTGCATCCCTTTCGTAAAACGGGTAACACCCTCAGCCAAGAGGGCAGAAAGGTTACAAGAGCTTAGCATCAACCTTGAAATAAAATGATCACCTTCCATCTCCGGTATGGCATCTTGGACACCAGGGGGAGCAAAATGGGCCTACACATCTCAACAAACAGCAGGATCCTTGAAGCTATCCCCAACTTTCACACCCCAGTTGGGAACATAAACCTCTTCAGCTTCAGGCTCCTCCAAACCTTCAACGCTTTTACCCAATGAACCTGGATAGTAGGTGCAACACCCTTCTTAACCAACTTTTTCTTTTTCCCAGAAAATACCAACTCCTTTTCCTTGCCCATCTCCACACCACCTTCAGAAGTCTGCTCAGCGGACACCTCAATGTCATCACTAATATCAATGGCCTCTGAACCAGAGGGTTGATCAGCACTTTTTAAACGACGGTTTGACCGACGGACAGAAACCTTGGAAGCCGAAACTTTCGTGAAACCCTTAACGTTTGGTACACTCACATAACCGGAACCTTCGAACCTATGCTCAGACCCCCTAGCAACTGCATCTTCACCAGGTGTAGTCGCAGCATCCCCAAACGCGAGATCAGAAGTGTCATCGCTCTTCACAAAGTCAAATGCAGACATAACTACAAAACAAACATAAATAAAGGGTATAAACAAATAGGAAATAGGAACATAATAGCACAACAGAACAAATGCATACCATGCCCATCTCTCATAAGCATTGGATCTCAATCAGGTTTGTCCCACAACTTACTAATGCCCAATAACACTATAAGGGCTCAGGAAAGGGACGAACCCTCGAGGGGCACTCCCTAAGGCTTTCAAGAAAATGAGTATTTATCTCAAAAGCAGAGGGTTCGGGTTCGTTGAGAACAGCATCCGGATGTCTCCAAACCAGTTTAAAAGGAACAATCTCATCTGAAACGCAGAAAAACCGGTCTTTCCAAACACCAAGACTAGAGACCGTGGATGAAACTAAACAGGTGTCAACTTGGGATATTTCGAATGAGAACCAGTAACCATTCTTGGCTAATCGAAAAAAGCGACGGAATGACAGAAGGGTTGGATCATATCCGGAAGCCCGACATAAAACCTCAAAATGCAGAACTCTAGCAAGACCCTAAGGGTGGATCTGGCCAAACGAAACACGATAATATTCTAGAATATTCAACACAAAGTTCGAAAAAGGATGACGGAGATTCGAAAATTCAAAATGGCGACAATACAGGGCAACAGAACCGGGAGGACATTGATCGATTGAAACATCACAACCCGGTGTAACCAGTTTAAACCTTAACCCAATACCCCATTCTAAGCAAAAAGCTTCTACTTCTTCTTGGGTTAAACGCGAGAATGATTTTGCTAAATCCTTACGAGCACCCATACTAAAAGAAAATAAGAAGAAGAAGTAAAATCGAAACTAACCTGGAGAGAAAAGGAATGAACTTGGAAGAAATGTGTAAAAATTGTTTTCCTTCTAAGAGATTAATGAAAAATAAATGAAAACAGATGTTATCATTACACTGTAGGTTATTAAACCGCCGCCTGACAAAAAACTGCCACTAGTCACATCAATTGTCTCTTCAAAATTCAAAAACCAAAAATCTCAACTGCTGTGAACCCTTCAAGCTTTCAAGCCTTGAAACCTTCAAGCAAACTAAAACAAATGTACAAAAAAAGTCCGAAGTATTTGTGCTTACACCCAAAAACCTCTGACTTGGGGGGTTGATGACAGGGGTAGCTCAAGCCTCAATAAAATAACTGAGAATACATAATAGCTTGAAGGGTTAAAAGGTTCAAAGGTTTAAAGCCTGGGAACTAAGGTGAACAACACATGTTCAGTAATCAGTCACTTCACTGATTACTTGAACAACTGTCCCACAGCCGCAAAAGCAAAACGTGTGCACAGGGAGACCTCTTTTATCCGTAGGTCCAAACGCTTCAACCCCTAAAAGGGTAAGTCCTCCACTGAGCAGGATTCACTAGTCAAAGGTTTCTCCTTTGAGAAACCTCCTTCCCTATAAATGACACTTCATTGAATACATTTCAAACATTTCAGATCAGCATAGATCTCCTTGGATCTCTGATCTTCCTTCTTGTCTCTCGAGAACTTGTTTCATACAAGTCTCTTTTCTTCATCCCAACACACACAATTTACTTGTCCTTACATGCAAGGTTGAATATCCTTCAGCTGAGGATCTTAAGTAAATAACAAACATAACTAGTGAACCTCTCTACACATCTTGCAAACGTGGGGGGACCCCACGACCTGCGTTAGGCAAACTTCAACCCTTGAAGCCTTTTGCCTAACCTGCCTGACCACTACTTCAGGTCTCATTCTCGTTGTAACAACAAATAGCATCAATGTTTACATTAACATTTAAATAATAAAAAACAAGTTATATCTTTGAGAACCCCGTGTATTGTACGGGTTGAGTAAATCTAATTTTATATATTAAATAATGAAAAAAGTTACATTTTTAAGTATCTCATGTGTTATACGGGTTGAGCACATGTAATTTTATATACCAAACAATAAAAAGTTATATCTTTATAAACCCTATGTATTAGATGGATTGAATAAATCTAATTTTATATACTACATAATAAAAAAGCTATATTTTCTAAAAAAATCCTGTGTATTGAATAAATCTAATTTTATATACTACATAATAAAAAGTTATATTTTTTAAAAACCCCGTGTATTACACGAGTTGCATAAATGTAATTTTGTGTAGTAATATCTTTAAAAAAAACTAACAGATATACTCGATATACGATGGATGGGGTGATTGCGGTGATGGTTCTTATAAATGTCATGTAAAAATAGTGATTACCGTATTTGAGTTGAGAATTGAACACGGAAATAAAAGTATAGAACCAATAAACATTGATTAATATTTTTGTTTACCCCTTATAAACATTTTTGAAATAGGTTCTATCCTTAACTACTTTATTTTAATAAAATAAATAAATCATTTACATTATATTAATTTATATTAAAGGGATTAGTCCAAGTGTATGTGATGTGTTAACCATATGAAAACGCACCTTTTGACGTATCCGATTGAACTCAATATATCATATACTTGCATTGCGATTGGATCAAAACGTAACGTAGATCGAATTTATATCGTACAATCATAACGTATTATGCGCGACCCAACTAACTCGAATTTATATCGTCGATGCAAAAACTCTTGAGGGGGTCAAAGTGACATTTACAAAGTTCATAAAAAGTTAAGTGGTTAAAAATTGCATTTCCTAAACTTAAGGGCTAAGAAAGGGTAAAGATAAAATTTGATAAAGTTTTGGAGTAAGAAGAAAACTATAACAAAGTTATAAATATTATAAAATATTATATTATCTCCTATACAAATTGTTTAAATTTATATTAAATTTAATTTTATAATTATTTTTTAATTGATATTAATTATCTATAAAAATAGATGACTTCAATGAATGACATGTGTCCTTTTATTGGTTTCTTTTATTATATAGTATAGATTTTTATAAATAATAATACTGAATTTTATAGATTATATGATGGTAAAATTTATTATGGGTTTTCTATATTTTTTTATTAATGATTATATAACTAAAGAATTGGTGGAATTGTTTAGACAAATAAATCCCATTACGAAATTATCATTTTAAAATAAAATTGGGGATGAATATTAAATTGAATCTATATAAATTGTAGATGAGCTTGATGAACTTATTTAATCATTTGGCATTATCAAATATTTAAAACCATTAAAACAACAATTCCATGATTTTTGTCATATTGATAAATTTTAAAACATATAATCATTGTTTTGGTTACTTCTCTGTTGAACGAATATAAATTTTTATATATTTCCAAGTCCCCAAATAGGAGAACCCAATTTCCTAAAATCAATAGGTTATTCTTTCTCTTAGAATTTCATCTATTTGCATTGCGATTATTATTTAGATATAAACCGTTCCTTTTCGTGCGGTGCACTCTCATGGATTAACTCTTCGCAATTATGTGAGTATACTTGAACCCCTCTTTACGTTTATCACTTTTTGGGGTGTAACATGTTTTCTTATGAAACCTACACTTTAATCATAATACACAAACATTCCTATTACACGCATGCTTAATTGATTCCTTGATACTTTAAACTTGTGTTTATGACATCTTGTGTTAGACTTATCATTAACTTCGTACGAGCCTATCCGTGACATATATAGCGCTATAGGATTAACGCACCGCCCGTAGACTTGTGGTTATGTCATGAGCATATTGTGTTTCATCATTGGTTTGATATGTTAGACACATGTCGATTTTATTGTTTATCTTGTATCAAGAGCTTGCCACATGGAATTGTTTGAAACATATCTTTTTACGCTACTTATGAAAAACTTGTATACTCGCCTTTGCTTTTGCATTGAACTTTATTTTAAACATGTTACAGGTTGAGGATGACGATTGCTCTGAAATGAAGTAATGTTGATGCTTAGATATACATTTAGACGTCTTAGGTCAAATACGCTGTATAACTTTCATATTTGTTGTTGTATTGTTTTCTTATATTTCTCATGTATTGTAACTTTTATTTATGAATGAAATCAATTTATCTTTAATTCTATTGTCACATTTAGCGTTATGTGTGATGAGCAATCTTTCTTCGTCTCACTCCAATGTTCCCGCCATCGATTGGGGTGTGACAAGGGGCTGGGGACGGGGTGTGGGTGTTTTGAGAGTTTTTGTGCAAAAATTCTAACCATTAAAAGCTAGTCCATACATTCCTTTATAATAGTATGGAGATGCATGCATGTGTCACACCCTAACCGATGACGGAAACATCGGGGCGCGACACTTAGCATTCAGATTGCTCAAGAGATTCCACAACACTATTGTTTCAATAATAATTAATCAAGTTTCATGAAATTGTCCAAAATCAAACGATCCACAACCATAAAAGTATCAAATACAAAACATCCAAATATTGTTCGAAGATTCCTGAATTAACTAAGATGTGTTTCTAAGGTGCATCCTAGCAGGTTTTTCTTGATTTCCTCAGCTACTATTAACCTGCAACATGTATTAAAATACTATCAACAATAATGTTGGCGAGTATGAAAGTTTTGAATACATAGCATAATAGTTTAAAAGACTCATATCTATCATGTAAACACATAAAAGTTTCACCATGCTAGTTAACGTAGTCCAGGTGATAGCCCAAGTTTCCAATGCGTTAAATGCCTTTCCCAAAGACTAACAGGAGGTTAAATGTCTCCTCCTAACAATACCTCAAAGACTAACGGGGAGGTGCATTACCCCTATAGCGCTACCATTGTTAAGGCGGAACTACACACAATGATTAAACGTTCACATAGCATAAAAGTCTCAAGAATCACAAGTTTCAAGTTTCATGTACACAGTGGATAGAGTATGTTTCCAAATAAGTTTCAAGTGTCATGTTTATAGAATACATGTTGCATCCCAAAAGTGTTTAAAAAGGGATCGAGTATACTCACAGTGGGTGGTACGTATCAACACCAACTAATTGGATCGAAGGGAGCGCTAGAGTTAGCCTAATTATAGCATAATAATGTGAGTGTTGAACAGAATGTCGAATCGTGCGAAAATCGAGTAAAAGTGTCTAACTAGTTTCCTGATCGGATGGTCATCCGGGCGGATGGTCGTCTGGTCGGATTACCATTCGAGCCAAATAGACCCTATTCGATCGGATGGTCATCCGATCCGATGATCATTTGATCGATCAGTCATTCGATCAATGATGTGTTTGTAAAATTGTTTCAACTTTTGAAGTTTTCTTTGTAGTATAAGATCAAGTCATTCGATCGGATGGTCATCCGGTCGGATGATTATTCGATCAGATGACTATTCGAGCGAAAATTTGATAGTTTGAAGTTCTGATTCAAATAGTTTAAGTGTTGAAGGCTACAGGGAACAGGTCGCTTGGTCGGATGATTGTTCGATCGGGTGATCGTTCGATCGGATGATCGTCCGATCGGATGATCTTTCGACTGTTGTGATCTTGTTCCTTTGAAACTTTTGTAAAATTTCCAACTTCGAGTTTAATGGAGATGACATGTTAAAGTGTCAAGACAACGGGAAACCCACCAAGGTTTAGCTTGTACGATCGGATGGGAACCACCCCGTTTGATCAGGATAACTGTTCTTGACGGAGTTTCATGTCTGATCCGTAAATTGGTCATCTCTCTGGTGGAATTTTGTTATCGAGCCGACTCTAGACTAAGGAACAAGTCCTAGGCCTGTTCTGGGTCTAGATCCACCGGGTCGAGTAGAAAAGTTAAGAAGGTTTGAAGAAAAGTTGAAAAGTATGAATTTCCTTTGAGAAAATGTTAAAGTTTTGCAAAGATTCGTGTTTAAATGTGTAAGAATCCTTAAGATTTGCACCATTCTCAGTAAGATGACATCATTCAACCGGTGACATAAGCAAACAGTGATGATGCCACTTTCAAAGGTCCAAATCGAGTGATTTCATGAAGGAAATCTGTGATTTTGATGGGGAAAAATGGTGAGGAATTGTGTAATGATGATAGAAGTACAAGATTCATGGAGAAAACTTACAAGAATCACTTGAAATCGAAAGAAAAGTGCCTTAAAACGAGTTGGAAGCTTCTGGATCGGACGAGGTTGTCACATCAGTGAATAGTGATGTGACAACGAGTATTTATAGTGTAGAGGGGATAAGGCGGTGGGATGGCATGGATCGGATGACTATTCGATCGAATGGCCATCCGATCGGATGCCCATCCGGACAGCCAATCCCCGTTTGCTAGTTTCTGACTTTGGTTCGTTTTGCGAGCTAGATTAAGCGTTGCGTTGCGTATTATTGTGAGTAATCGTTACATGATAAAATTGTATAGCTAACACACAAGTTTCCATGTTTCAAGTCTATATATAAGTTAGCTAGTAAGTATCGAGTTTCCCGCTCAATAAGTATCAAGAATCTCTTTCAGTAATATCAAAAATCAAGCATCAAGTATCTAGTATCTAGTATCAAGTTTCAAGTTTTTAATTTTCAAGTTTCTCGTTCACATTGTTTCACGTATCATAAGAGTCAAGATTCAAAGTATCAAGGTTCATAAAGTATCATAAGCGTCAAGTTTCAAATTATTCACAAAGTATCCCAAATGTTTCATATTGAGTACAAGTTTCACATAGTTTCACATAGTTAAGACTAAAAAGGCAACACTAAATATTACAGGGACTAGACTTGCCAAAAGGTGAAAGTTGGGATCGCAGGGCGTTACAGTCTACCATCCTTTAGGAGATTTCTTCCCCAAAATCTAAGAGGAAGATTGCTAGAAGAGCTGTGGAAACTTGGCTTTCATCTCACTCTCGAGTTCCCAAGTGAATTCGGCGCCACACTTTCCTTCCCATCGTACCTTAACTATGGAAATTTTGTTGCGCCTCAACCGCTTGATTCCTCGGTCCATGATTTCGACCGATTTCTCCACAAAATCAAGAGTCTTGTTTATTTGCAAGTCTTCGATGGGAACCTGGAGTTCCTCGTTGGCTAAGCATTTTTGAAGATTCGATACGTGGAACGTTGGGTGTACATTGTTAAGCTCTTGTGGCAACTCGAGTCGGTAAGCCACCTTGTCAATCCTTTCGAGAATCTTGAAAGGACCCACATAGCAAGGGGCAAGCTTTCCCTTTTTACCAAAATGTATAACTCCTTTTCAAGGAGATATTTTGAGTAGAACGTGATCTCCAACATTGAATTCTAGAGGCTTACGCCTTTTATCCGCATAGCTCTTTTGTCTGCTCCTAGCCTTGATCAAGTTATCGCGGATCTGAAGAATCTTATCCATTGTTTCTTGAATGATTTCAGGGCCAGTAAGTTGCTTGTCACCAATCTCATGCCAACTGAGAGGAGATCGGCACTTGCGACCGTATAAAGCTTCGAAAGGAGCCTTCTGAATACTGAAATGATAGTTGTTGTTGTACGAGAACTCGATCAATGGTAAATGTACATCCCAATTACCACCAAAGTCGATGACACGGGAACAAAGCATATCCTCAAGATTCTGAATAGTGCGCTTAGTCTGTCCATCCGTTTGGGGATGAAAGGCTGTGCTAAGATTCAAATGAGACCCCATAGCGGACTGAAAAGTTTGCCAAAGACGGGAAGTGAAACGACCATCACGGTCAGAGATTATGTCAAGAGGTATGCCATGACGGCATATGATTTCATCCGGTATAAATTCAAGCAAGTTTCTCCACCTTGAAATCTTCACGAATAGGAAGAAAGTGGGCTGATTTGGTCAAACGGTCAACGATTACCCATATACTATCGTGACCGGTAGGTGTACGAGGTAGTTTAGTTATAAAGTCCATAGCGATGCTATCCCATTTCCAAACAGGGATTTCGGGTTGTTCAAGAAGACCTGAAGGACGTTGATGCTCGGCTTTAACCTTCGAGCAAGTAAGACACTTTGAGACGTACGCAGCGATATCTTTCTTCATACTAGGCCACCAATAAGTCATACGCAAATCATGGTACATCTTATCAGCACCAGGATGAATAGAGTATCGAGATTTGTGAGCCTCATTCATAATGAGCTCACGAAGATTATTGCGATCTGGCACCCAGATGCAATTGAGATAGTATTGAAGTCCATCAGACTTTGTTTCAAGTTGGTCGATAGAAGCACCTCGTATTTCGACGATTAGACTTCCTTCGTTGGCTGACGAGTATTGAGCTTCGCGGATACAACCAGTAAGATCACTAGTGATCTGAGAACAGAGAATGCTACTAACATGAGTCTTTCGACTAAGAGCATCGACCATGACATTCGCTTTGCCCGGATGGTAGCGAATCTCGCAGTCATAGTCGTTAAGCAATTTTACCCATCGTCGCTGACGTATATTTAGTTCCTTCTAGTTAAAGATGTGCTGCAGGCTCTTATGGTCAGTGAAAACCACACACTTAGTACCATATAGGTAGTGTCGCCAGATCTTTAACGCAAAAACAATTGCGACAAGCTCTAAATCGTGGGTAATATAGTTCTTCTCATGTATTTTGAGTTGTCAGGAGGCATAAGCGATGACCTTATCCCGCTGCATGAGTAGGGATGGCAATCAAACCCGAACCCGTTGGGTAAACCCGAAACCCGACACATTTGGGACGGGTTTGGGGTCGGTTAATCGGGTTTGGGACGGGTTTGGGAATAGTTTATATTTTTTTCGCGGGTTTGGGATTTAGTGATATACCCGTTTACCCGACCCAATTACCCGATAAAGTGTACCCGTTTACCCGATTGTATACCCGATATAATTTCTTTTGTATTATAAAATATGTATATATACGATACATCCATTTTTTACACATATAGGTATTCTATTCCATATACATTGTAGTTATGTGATATATATTTTTATAATGAGAATACAAAATGTAACCGGTTAGTAGTTACCCGATAAATACCCAATGGGTTTTGAGATGAGTATACCCAACAAGTAATCTTTTAAAATTAACGGGTTTACCCGAAACCCGCGGGTATACCCGATACCCGATGGGTATTTACCCGCTAGAATCCCGACGGGTTGACGGGTTTGCGACAAGCTTATCTAACCAGGTTTGGGTTTGGGATTACCTAAACCCGTCCCAAACCCGACCCATTGCCATCCCTATGCATGAGCACACAGCCAAAGCTACGGTTCGAGGCATCACAATATACCTCAAAATCGTCATTCCCATAAGGAAGAGCGAGAAAATGAGCATTACAAAGCAGATTCTTCAGAGTTTGGAAAGATTCCTCTTGCTCGGGACCCCAAGCAAAAGGTTTCTCTTTCTGAGTCAGCGAAGTGAGAGGAACAGAGATCTTTGAAATGTCTGAGATGAATCGACGGTAATAACCCGCCAATCCTAAGAAGGAACGAATCTCAGATGCAGATTTAGGCATACTCCAGTTCTTCACAGCATCGATTATAGAAGGGTCAACATGAATTCCTTGCTTACTAACAACATGCCCGAGAAATTGTACTTCATCAATCCAAAATTCACACTTAGAAAACTTTGCGTATAAGAGTTCACCACGTAAAAGTTCTAGCATAAGACGCAAGTGTCGTTCGTGATCAGCTCGGGTTTTCGAATAAATAAGAATATCATCAATAAAGACTATCACAAAACGATCCAAATAAGGTTTACAAACACGATTCATAAGATCCATGAACACAGCGGGTGCGTTGGTTAAGCCAAAAGGCATAACCACGAACTCGTAGTGCCCATAACAAGTGCGAAACGCGGTTTTAGGGATATCTTCTTCAATAACACAGAGCTGATGATAACCAGATCGAAGGTCGATTTTAGAGAAACAACTCGCGCCTTACAGTTGGTCAAATAGATCATCGATACGAGGGAGAGGATAACGATTCTTAACGGTGAGTTTATTAAGCTCACGGTAGTCGATACACATACGAAACGAACCATCTTTCTTCTTGATGAATAACACAGGAGCACCCGAAGGAGAGGTACTTGGACGTATAAAGCCTTTGTCGAGTAGTTCTTGCAGTTGACTGAATAGTTCTTGCATCTCAGAGGGTGCTAGTCGGTATGGTGCCTTGGCAACAGGAGTCGAACCTGGTATGAGATCAATACGAAAATCAACAGATCGAGGAGGTGGAAGACCAAGAAGATCTTCAGGAAAGACATCGGGGAAATCACACACTACTAGAACATCGCTTACGCTCTTTCCCTTGCCCTTCTGTTCCACCATGTGGGCCAAGAAGGCAAAGTACTGTTTACGTAAACACTTATTCGCCTGAGTGCATGACATCAACTTCAGTCCTCTAGAAGGTCGGTCTCCATAGACGTGAAAAGTTTCACCAATCGAGAGAGGTAAACGAACATACTTCTCGTGGCAATCGATTTTGGCATGGTTCTTACGCAACCAATCCATGCCGATTATGATATCAAAACTACCCAATTGCATGGGTATTAGGTCAATAGAAAAGACGTGGTCTTTAAGAGTCAAGGAACAACCACTGAGAATAGAGTCAACTAGAATAGACTTACCATCGGCAATCTCAACAGAGAACGACTTAGGTAGTTTTGAGCGTACACAGTTTAACAAAGATTCAAATTCTACGGACAGAAAGCTTCTATCGGCACCAATATCAAATAGTATCGAAGCGTAAATATTATTGACGAGAAACGTACCACTAACGACGTCATTGTCGTTACGAGCCTGATTTGCATTAATGTTGAATGCTCGTCCTCGAGTGGCTGGTTGTTGCTCTTGATTCAGCTGGGGATACTGGGAACGGAGATGAGTAGTGTCTCCACACCTGTAGCATGCATGAACATTGTTTACTGGCCTGGGGTTCTGAGGAGCTTGTAGAGCTTCCTGAGCTGGTTGAGTGACCTGAGCTGGTGGTGCTTGTTGGACTGGATTGGCCTGACGGCAGTAAGGAGTTGTGTGGCCATAGCGATTACAGTTGGTACACAAACAGCAAGCGGAGTTGGCCGGGTGATGAAAATTGCAGGTAGCACACTTGGGATGAACCCCAGTGTACTGCCTCTTGGTGTTTTCAGGAGCAGGAGGGTTCGGGGTAGCAGCAGCAGGCACTATTGCATTACCTGCAGGGTTTGCATTTGCAGCAGGGACAATGACATTGCAGCCAGAACCCTGAGATTTTCATTTCTTATTCTCGCTGCCACTCGGTTGCTGAGTGATTTGGTTAGCTGGTTTTGAGGTAGCAGAGTTTCCAAACTGTTTATCACAAACACTATTGTTGTTCAAACTTGCTGCCTAACAGTAAACTTCTACAATAGTCTCGAGCTGAGCTGCTTAAATCGAATCACGCATGGCCGGAGGTAATCCATGGATGTACTTGGTGATCATGCGTTTAGGAGTGGACACTAAGTGTGGCAAAATGATGTTGAGTTGTTTAAAACGGGTAGTATAAGCCAGATTGTCATCACCCACCTATTTTAGATGCCAGAATTCATCCTCAATTTTCTGCTGCTCATGCGGAGGGTAGAATTCAAGCATCATCATTTCCCTAACCTCTGCCCAAGGTAAAGCATAAGCTTCATTGTTGGAGCGGATGTTTCTCTAATTTGCCCACCATTCGAGAGCTCTTCCTTGAAACATGCGTGTTACGCTCCTAGTTTTTAAGTGTTCTGGGCACTCACTGTTGATGAAAGTAACCTCGATGCTGTCGAACCATTCCAGCATTGCAGTCACCCCATCACTGCCTGTGAAAGGCTTAGGGTTGCAAGAGACAAAGTGTTTGTAGCTGAAGCTCACGGGCTTTGGTTTTTCTGCTTTAGAGTCCAAAGAGGAGGGAGGAGTGTTTAATCCCTGGATCTCAGAGACGATCTTAGGCACGATGCGAGCAATCTGATCGGCCATGAAAGATATCATTTCTTCTGAGAGTTGGCCCTGGATCTCTTGAGAGAGTCGGATAGTTTACGGGAAGACATCTAAAGATCCAAGAAAAGGATCGAATAAGACTAGTTCATAATGTCTCGTTTAGTAATAATATAGTTTCACAGACACATAGTCATAGTATAAAGTTTCACATGATTACATAGAATACTCATCTGGTTTCACAAAACGTTCAATCATGTTTCTCGTAGCACAAAATGTTCAGCATCCTCACCACAGGTCCGCAAAACACCGAATTTCGCATGGCACGTGGTATGAAAGTTTGGTAACATGTTGGAAACACTTTTATATAGGAAGTACCAGCGGCATATCCACCATGTTTCGACCATGTTACGTCCATCTTGTCATTCGGTGTCATGTTACGTATCGTGTTTTGCCACACACAACAGTACTAGGCCTATTTTGGATCCAGATTCCACCGGGACGAGTAGAAAAGTAAAGAAGGTTTGAAGAAAAGTTGAAAAGTTTGAATTTCCTTTGAGAAAATGTTAAAGTTTTGCAAAGATTCGTGTTTAAATGTGTAAGAATCCTTAAGATTTGCACCATTCTCAGTAAGATGACATCATTCAACCGGTGACATAAGCAAACAGTGATGATGTCACCTTCAAAGGTCCAAAATGGAGTGATTTCATGAAGGAAATCAGTGATTTTGATGGGGAAAAAATGGTGAGGAATTATGTAATGATGATAGAAGTACAAGATTCATGGAGAAAACTTACAAGAATCGCTTGAAATCAAAAGAAAAGTGCCTTAGAACGAGTTGGAAGTTTCTGGATCGGATGAGGCTGTCACATCAGTGAATAGTGATGTGACAGTGGGTATTTATAATGCAGAGGGGGTAAGGCGGTGGGATGGTCATCCGATCAAATGCCCATCCGGACAGCCAATCCCCGTTTGCTAGTTTCTGACTTTGGTTCATTTTGCGAGCTAGATTAAGCGTTGCGTTGCGTATTACTGTCAGTAATCGTTACATGATAAAATTGTATATCTAACACACAAGTTTCCATGTTTCAAGTCTACGTATAAGTTAGCTAGTAAGTATCGAGTTTCCCGCTCAATAAGTATCAAGAATCTCGTTTAGTAAGTATCAAGAAGCAAGCATCAAGTATCGAGTATCAAGTATCAAGTTTCAAGTTTTTAATTTTCAAGTTTCTCGTTCACATTGTTTCACGTATCATAAGAGTCAAGATTCAAAGTATCAAGGTTCACAAAGTATCATAAGCGTCAAGTTTCAAAGTGTTCACAAAGTATCCCAAATGTTTCATATTGAGTACAAGTTTCACATAGTTAAGACTAAAAAGGCAACACTAAATAATACAGGGGCTAGACTTGCTAAAAGGTGAAAGTTGGGAACGCAGGGCATTCCAGCATGCTTGCCAAGTGGCGGACATGCATGCCCAAGTTGGACAAGTGGCGAGAAACGCATGCATGTGTGACAACTGGCGAAGAGGCTATGCATGCGCGACAAGTGGCGATGCAAGAGTGCACGCGCGACAAGTGGCATAGCATGGGTGCATGTGCGACAAATGACGAGATGAGTATACCCGTCTCACCCGGTCCATGTACCTGTCTCTCAGTTAATACCTGCAACAAGTTTATTAATTAAGATAAACAATTATACTATTAATAACAATTATCAAAAATATAAACCCGCTCATGATCATAAATATAATTATGATCCGTTTCGCATATCGTTTGTAATTACCAATTAAACCAGTTAAGTGGATTTTAGTTCGTCGCTCACGGTGTAACTCTTACGGGTCAAGACCCGATCGGTAGCGTTGACTTATCGAATCGAACATAAATATCCAACACCTAGATCCTCCACTGCCCTAGTGGGCACTACATAAGAGGGCCACCCATTCTATACTTGCTCTCACAGTCTCATCTAAGCATGCTTAATATTTCGTTTTTAATGACAACTAACATGCTTCTAAATTTTAACGACAAACTAACCTACTCTAAATACTTCAATATTTATACCTCACAGGATCTGAACTTCCCACCTCAACGCCACGTCATAGTTCTTGGAGGATGCCCCTCTAAAGATGGAACCAAGAAAATGGTTGATGATCCTACCCCACTTATTTAATTTATTTATTTTTTAAAATTTATCAAGTTTTTGTAACATTTAATAATATATAAAATAAAATCATTACTATTAAAAAACAAACATTACATAAATTTAATAACAAACATAACCTAAAAAATTAAAAATCCTAAGAATTTCATTTTTTCTCGATCTTTTCTTTCATTTACGTAAAATCGCTCGGTCTTCTTCCAGATACGAGTTGATATCGGTTGTCATTATCTCCCAATCTTTATATTCGTTCCTTTCTTGCTTCAACCGAACCCGTTCTTCCACTTCACGTTCCTTCGCTTTTGTATTTTGGATTGTGACCTCGGTGTATGCTTTGAACTGGGCTATAAACTCGTTCATTTTGGAACCGACCCTCGTTGCGACTTGTTTTGTTTGCAACCGACGCCTTTTTGGCTTTGTCCCTACCCAGGGGACGTGCCTCCTCTCGAACTTCGTACTCTTCTTCGTCAAATTCGGGCTCGTCGTTTATATTTATTTGACATCGTGCGTCCGAGCCCCCGCACTCTAACTTCCGGTCTCTGAGGTTTTTGTTCGTTTAGCCATTGCAACCTCGTTTGGAATCGGCGCCCACTTGTTATTGGTTTGGCAAAACATCCCATGCTCGTACGTATGGGAAAACAACCTGATGCGTATCTTCGTATTTATGCATCGCCTCTTTAAAAACATCTCTGTCACTCATCCCACTACAACGATTACTAGTATATAAATTATTATATATCGCGGCAAACCGGTTCACGACCGGATGCATCTTTCCCTACTTCGAAGAGATGGAATCGATATCGCGATAATGACCTTGTTCATAATTGCAAGGAACTTTAATAATATTTCTTTCCAAAATCCATCGCCAGTTTGGTTGTTACCTGTATTTTTAGAATGTAACAAAAGTATATATTAAAAAATGTAAAATTTATATATTTTTAGTATAAAATTTATATATTTTTACATACCGACGATGGGGATTTTTGATGTGCTAACCCACGCCTTCGCTAACGCCTCCTCTTCGAAGGTTGATTTTTGTATAAAATTTATATATTTGTCCAGTTTGCCTTGGCTTTCGAAGGTTGATTTTTGTCACCGGCTTCACGCCCCACTTGCTTCCCTTTTTCCATTTTGAGGATTGGGGTTGCGTCTTCGGAACACATTCTTCAACGTCATCTTCTAAGGGTTGTGGTTGGGGAGACGATTCTATCGATGTTGGTGAATGTTGTGGTTGAGATTGAAATTGCGAGTTGAACGGGTTTCGTATCATCATTTGTTGCAATGATTGCATTTGTTGCATGAATTCAATTTGGCTCATTTGAGAGAAAGCGTTGGTGGTTTGTTGGAAACACGAGAAAGCGTTGAGAGAAAATTGCGAGATGATCAACTCGGTTCCATCGTAGGATAGTAGCCGGGTACCGAGAAAACGTATTGGTTTGGGTTCGGATTCGGGTTGTTCGGATTGTATGGATCCATGGCAAAAGTTATAAAAAGTTGAAGAATTTTATAAAGTTGAGAGAGAGTATTGGTTATAGTGTGTAAAAATTGGGTGAAAGATGTGTATTCACAGGTAAAATAATATTTTTTTTTGTTTTTTTATAAATCTAGTTGTTTGAAAAGATGGGTATTTGATTTTTTTTTAATTTAGCCGTTGTGTAACGGCATGATTTTCTCCCCACGAGCCCCGTCCTCAATGTCTCCCCTCTGCTGCGTGAGACGACGCTCCCCAGTTGGAAATGGTGTTGGGGGCGTCGCTGGGCCAGGCCGGGCCTGGACGACCCCCACCGAGTGGCCTTAGCCTGTGGGGTATGGTGGGGCGGGGGTTTGGGGCATGGGTTGACACGTGGAGTTCGAGCCCCCCCCCCCTGGTGAGTGACGTGTCCGTCGGGTATGGCGGGGCGTGGCTAGCCCGCGTGGGTTGGCCAGGTGTATTAAAAAATTAAAAAAAAACTTAAAATTAAAAAATACACACACATTTAAAAAAAAAGCCTAAAATTTTATTAAAATTTCCTAAAAATTACAAAATTCTACAAAAAAAGGATTACAAAATAAAAAAAGAAAACCTAAAACGTTAGGTAGATTGCGAAAAGGGCGGGCTTGTCAAACGGCTTCCGCTCCTTGCCCTGGAACTCGATGTTGGCCATCGCCACCTGGTCTTCGTGACTTATATCACTGCCCAGGATGCTGTCGTAGTAGGCTTTACAACGATCGAGCTTCGGTCGTAACTCGCGCCACTTGTGTTGGCACGTGTTTAAATTGTGCCGGTCGTTCCCCACGTTGTGCCGGTAGCTAGCGAAAGTTTCCGGCCAGTAACGGGTCTCACCGGGTTGGCGGCCCTTCATCGCGTCAACGACGCTCGTGACAAGTGCTAGCTATTCCTCGTGTGTCCAAGAGGCCATCGATCAAGTGTGTGTGGGTAGCGGGTTCGGGTAGGTGGAGTGACTTGGGTTGGGGTAGCGATGTGGACAGCCGGTGGGGTTGGGGGTTTTATAGCGATGTGGATAGGTGGGTGGGTGAACTGTTTGGCTTGGCCAAACGGTTAGATTTTAAAATTTAAACTTGGCCCGCTATGCCCTAGCCAACAAGCCAATATGAGCCGGCTAGGCATGCCCAATGCCCGGGTTGAATCCCCCGCCCAAGGGGCCACGCCGAAACCCAAGCTCACCCGGGATAGTGACTTGGACATTTTCACCTAACCCACGCCCCAACCCCGCCCCATACCCCATAGTCTTGCCAGTACACCATGTCCATTGGGATTTGTTGAGATATGTGGAGTTGTATTTGTTGGGATTTGTGGAGGCTTCGGCCTTGGGAGGACAGCTAGCATCCCAATGTAGTCGACCCTAGATGGCTAGATGAATTCGAAGAAGCTTCTGTAAGTTTCCAAAAAAAAAACGTTTTTCCTTAAAGTATGTAACCCTAATCTATTTAGTATATACTTTTTTTTAACGGCCAACAAACTCAATCTCGAGTAGAGCTGGTAATTGGGTATCTGTTAAGACACGATTAGACCTGTTTGACTGAAAAATACACCATTTGACTTTTTTAATTTTTTAAATAATTAAAATTACAATGTTAGGATCTGTTGATGCAACAAATAATAGACCAAGGCCTGTAGCGATATCTCCGGGTAAAAGGGTTCAAGGGTTTCGATTAGCCTAACGCAGGTCATGGGGTCCCCCCACGTTTGCAAGACATGGAGAGAGGTTCACTAGTATTGTTGTTATTCTCCTTAGATCCTGAACTGATTAGAAATCAGCCCAGAAAACAATCGTTGGAGAAGATGAATGATTTAGTGTGAAGAATAGAACTTGTAAGAAGCAAGTTCTCATGGGAGAAGAATAAGAGAAGCAAGCATGAAGCTGGTTCTAGAGAGGGAGAGGAAGAATCAGAGAGTTGGAGTGATCTCTGCTGATTTTCGTGTATCCTCTATGCTTAACATGGGCTGTAATTTATAGGGGAAGAGGTTTCTCAAAGGGGAAACCTTTAACTAGTAAACCTGGCTTGCAGTGAGGGGCTTACCCTTTTAGGGGTGAAAGGGTTTGGACCTGCGGACAAAAGGGTGTTCTCTGTGCACATGTTCTGTCTGTGCAGAAATGGTTCACACGTTAAGTGTTGATGTGACCGGACACTGTGCTTGTCCTTTTTACTGTTCTCCTGAGTTCGCGCGTATTGAACCTCTCAACCTTTTAACCTTTTAAGCTGTTATGTATATTAGTCATTTTATTGAGATTTGGGCTACCCCCGTCATCAGCCCCCCAAGTCAGAGGTGTTTGGGATGTAAGCTCAAATGCTTCTGACTTTTACACCTTATTTTTTATTGCTTAAAGGCTTCAAGGCTTTAAGGCGTTTGAGTTTTGAGATTTGAATTTCGGAATGACAGTAGATGTGATAGGCTTCAAGGTTTTAAGGCTTGAAGGCTTTAAGGCTTAAAGGCTTCAACTTGTCTCACTCAAGAGGAAGTTGAGGCTTTTTGTAAAGAATGGGGGATCGATCTAAAGTTTAATCCGGTGGCTCTGGGTTTTGGCAAATCGACCGATTAGTGTCCCGTTGGTTCGATTGCTCTTTATTGTTGAGTTTTCCAACTTGCGTCATCCGTTTTTGGTCTTTGTTCTGAATGTTTTAGAGTATTATCGTGTGTCGTTTGGTCAGTTATACCCTTAAGGTCTTGTTAGGGTTTTAGACTTTGATGTTTTGTCTCTAGCGATAGGGTATGGCCCATCGTTGTTGTTGTTCCGCCGCTTCTTCCTGTTAGCCAAGAACGGCGATTGTTTTACCTTTGAAACATCTCAGGTTGATGTGTGTTTAATTTCGTCTATGGTTACTACCCTTGGTTCTTGGAAGGACCGATTTTCCTGGATTTCTGAGTCCATTGTTCCTTTCAGGCTTGTTTGGAGGCACCCTGATGCTATGTTAAACAAGCTTAAGCCATTTGAGTCTGAACTAGATAGTTGGTTGTTAAAAGCCGTTAGGAAGTGTCCTTCGACGCTTCGTTCCTTTCCTGAACACTTTTTAATTTTGATGGGTGTGAGCACTTAGTGGGACAAGCCGGATCGTGGCCCTGTGCTCATGAGGGATGATCAGGGTATGATGTTTTGCCTTATGCATTATCAAGAGTGGTGATACCTCTGATGTTGTGTTTGGGGATGTTGAGGCTACCTCCGGCGAAGATGTTGTTGCCAGAGGTGCTGAACACAGGTTCGAGGGTTCAGGTTATGTGAACGTTCCAAATGTCAAAGGCTTTGCTAGGGTCGTTGCTTCCAAAGCTTCTATTCGTTGTTTAACCCGACGTATGTTAAAGGGAGCAGAACTACCATCGGCCTCTGAGCCAGTGGAACCAAGTGATGACATAGAGGATTCGGACGACTCGGAAGTTGGGGTTGAGGGAAAATAAAAAGATACAAGGAGTTGCCCTTGGTGATTGTTAAGGAGAGTAAAGTAGTGGATAAGAAGGTTGTGAGCTTGAAGGGTTTCGGGAAGGGTGGTGAAGTTTCCACCAATGTTAATCCAGAAGAGGTTTATGTGCTGGATTGGAGGGTCACAGTTGGTGACAGCTTCAAGTCTTCATCCGTTTGTGTGGATGTTCTTACCCATTTTGCTCCTCCCACTGTTTGATGTTCTTGCTCATTTATGGACGATGAACTGGTGATTTCGAAAATTTTGATGGGTGCTTGCAACCTTGCTACCTTGCTTCTTGAGGGTGTATCCTGATTTCGCAAAAGGATGCAAGAATATGAAGTCTTTTTCGGTGAGGAGGGATGAGATGAAAGCTTTAATGGTTGCTTTGAAAGAAGCTGAGGGCTATGCTGAGAAGGAGAAAGCATTGCTGTTTGAAGATTTGAGGAGTTTCTTCCCGCACAAGACTGATGTGGTTGAGTTGGAAAAACGCTTGGAGGCTGACAAGGTTTAAGTCTGGGTCAATAAGGCTGCCTTGGTTGTTCAGAAAAAGGCCTTATTAGAGGAGAAAGAAGGGTTAAAGGCTTCACTTGCCCAGGCAACTACTGATAATGAATGGCTCATTGAGCATGGATTCCAGCAAGTGGTTACCTATCTTCTCCATTCGTCGGAGTTCAACAAAGTCTTGGGGTGATGTGTACACCAAGCTTCTTGCTCATGGGAGACACCAAGGTTTGTTTGCTGGTTACAAAGCTTTGTGAACCTGGGGAGCCTTGGGAAAATTCTTCTCTTTTTCAACCCAAAGCCTTCGAAGTCTTCAAGGAAACTGTTTTGAAGGTAGGGCATATTATTTACCCTTATGTGGGTGAAGTCTCCAAGTGTTTTGGTAAACCTTTGCCTGTCTTGCAGGAGCTAAAACCCAAGGGCCTTAATGAGGCTGTTTGTAATGAAGTGTTGAAGTCCCTCTCGAAGAAACGTCCTTGCTTTGGAGATAGCGAGGAAACGTGTTCTGAAGGTGGTGAGGGCTCAAAGGGTTCAAGCCTTGAAGCCTCCGAGACAACGGGTGTCGTGGGGAGGAAAAAGAGGATGGCTAAAAACACCCAAGATGATGGGGTTTCGAATAAGGATGATGCAGCAAAGTCTACCATCTCTGATGCTGACAAGTGAAGAAGAAACTTTGATTTGTAGTATTCTTAGCATGTCGAACAATGTTATGGATTGTTTGTTTGAACATCCTTTTATTTTAAGGGAACTGTTTAGGTCCCTTGGTGGTTAAAGCCTGGCAGGCTTGTGGACAATGTTTTATGTTTGATGGCCAGTAAGGCCCTTGCTATCTTTAACTTATCTTGTTATGTCTATTGTGTTGTTCTGTTTACTCCCTTGTGTTTTTATTGGTTTTGTATGTTGTATTTGTTTTGGGCGGTGCATCTTATGTTATTTATATCTTAAAGGGTTCAGTGCTGCAGTCACTTAGCCTTAGGATATTTTTAACAAGAAGATACAACCTCTATCCTATGTATGACATTCACTTAGAGTCTTTTTGGTTCGTAAGCCAATGTTGGGGCTTAAGGAACATTTGGTGTAGGCTGTTCAAACCCGTCTATGAGACATGATTTTTAGGATTTCTCTGAGTCTCATGGAGTTGTATTGATTTAGGAACTCACCCCTTATATAGGTCCATACAACCCTTGAACCTATTGAGCGATGTGGCCTGGGAGCTCATCCCCTTACATGGCCCTTGCCATGGAGTTTCTTGCTAGGTTCTCAACCTGATTATAGGAAAGAAAGACAAATTTTGATTCATTGTTCATTCATTTCAAAGTACTTTGATTACTAGGGGAATAGAACAACTTTTTAGAACTATTTGTAACACATTTTGGTTAAACATGGAACCTTTTAAGGTTTTTGGCATCCCAATGGTGGGGAAGCTTTTTGCCTTGCGGGCCTGCCAGCTTGTATAATCCCCCTTTGTAGGCTTTAAGGATAGTGTATGGCCCTTCCTACTTAGGGCCAAGCTTTCCTTGGCTTTCTTTCTTGCAGGCATCATTATTTCGAAGCACAAGGTCCTCAGGCTTGAAGCGTTCATGCTTCACCCGTGTATTGTAATATAATTCCATGTTTTTCTTATACATTGCTTTTTTGTATTGCTGCTTGATCACGAGCCTCTTCGAGGAGTTTCAAATTCAACATCGTCTCTTTCTTATTTGGCTTGAGGTCGATGTTAATTGTTCTTTGTGTTGTTGCTCCGATTTCAACTAGGATTAAAGCCTCTGATCCAAACACTAGGCTGTAGGGTATTTTCTTTGTGGCTCGTTTTCTCAGTTGTTTGAATTTCCAATAGCACATTGGGAAGCTATTCGAGCCAGTTGCTGTCGTATCTTCCTAATCGAGATTTAATCCCTTCAACAATGTTGTGGTTTATCCTATCAACCTGGCCATTGGATTGTGGGTAAGCTACCGAGCTGAATACTTGAGTTATTCTGAACTCCTTGCACCAGGAGTTAGAAGGTTTCTCGGCAAACTATTTCCCGTTATCCATGACTAGTACCCCTGGGAGCCCAAAACGATAGATTATACTTTCGAAATCAATGACATGTTTCCCTGAGATTTTTGCCAATGGTTTTACTTATGGTCACTTGGTGAAGTAATTCACGGTTACCAATAAGAGCTTGACTCCTCATTTGGCTAGTGGGGATGGACCAACAATGTCTATACCCCACTTGTGAAATGGCCAAGCCAAGGAGATGGGAACGGGGTCATGTTTTGGGCTTTTTGGGTACCAGATCATGTAACTGACAAGTTTCACATTTTCGCAGTTGTTCGGAGGTATCTCGATGCATGGAAGGCCAAAAGTGTTCGAGGTTCATCAACTTTGACACTACCGATTTTGGGCCACAATAAGCTCCACATATCCCTTCGTGAACCTCTTTGCTCAGATATTGGCTTTGTTTTGGGCCAACGCATCGAAGTAGTGGTGCAAGGTATCCTTTTTTGTATAGGATATATCCTTGTAACACATATTGCCTTGACTTGATACGAACCCTTTCAGCCCTAGTCTGGTCATTAGGCAATTTACCGTTTTTTGGGAACTTTTCAATGGGAGTCATCCAATTTGGCCCTTCATTTGGATAGATGGTATTTTTAATACCTCAACTAGTATCTTCTTGGTGAGATGTGCAAACGTAAGAGATGCAGGCTTGCTTACTGCATCAGCTCTCTTGTTTTGAGATCTTGGAATTTATTTGATGGCACAAGTTTGAAATGTGTTAATCAATTCCTTTGATTTATTTTGGTACTTATTCATGTTGGGTTCTTTTTCTATGTAGATGTTATTGTCTAAGCTTAAGAGAGTCTGTGAGGACTTGAAGCTTTTGAACCTCCTTTTCTATGGTTATGTAGTTGTCACTTACTTGGTATGAAGCAAGCAACGAGTCTGTGAAGACTTGAAGCCTTTTGACACCATATTTTTTTGCAAGCTTGAGCCTAGAAATCAATGTTTCATACTCAGCTTCGTTGTTTATAGTCTTAAATTCAAGATGAAGGGCATACGTGAATTCTAATTCGTTAGGATCAATTAGAACTAGCCCTGCTCCTGACCCTTCAATGCTGGAAGCTCTGTCGGTAAAGAGCTTCCAAGCATGGGGGTCGGAAGGTTGAGTGGAGGCTGCATTGACTTTCGTTGTAACTTTTTTAGGGACTTTTATGATGAAGTCAGCTGGGACTTGGGCTTTGATAGCTTTTCTCGGGACATAGTTGATTTTGTGTTCACCAAGATTTTACAACCCATTTGGTTAATCGTCCGGAATTTTCTTGTTTTTCAAGCACATTCTTAACAAGTTAGTCAGCGACCACTTGTATCGGGTGTGACTGGAAGTACCTTTGAAGCCTTCTAGCCGTTTGGACTAGGGCTAGAGCAAGTTTTTTCGAAGAAGAATATTTGATTTCTGCTAATTTTGAAGTTTTGAAAAAGTCAATGGGTATCTGAACTTTATTTCGTTCAATGATTAGAGTCGTACTTATGGTTTTTTCAGCAATCGAAAGGTGGACAGAGATCGTTCCTCCTGTTTCCTGAGCTGAAATGGTTGGGAGTGAAGCCAAGTGTTGCTTCATTTGGTTGAAGGCTTCCTTTTGAGGTAAAACACTTCAAAGCTGTAAGCTTTCCATCGAAAGCCTTTCTTGTTAGCATATCCCTTGAGGGTTAGCTTTTATGCTTTGTTTCCCAATGATATGCCCTACAAACGAGCACTTGATTGGATTAAGCCTCATGTTGGTCTTTCTCGAGTTTTGGAAGGTTTCTTGTATGTTATTGAGCATTTGGTATTCCGTTTTGCTCTTTATCACCAAATCGTCAAAATAAGCTTTAATGTTTTTGTCTATTTGTCTGGCAAACGCTTTGTCAACCAGACGTTGATAAGTGGCATATGCATTTATTAAACCAAAAGATATTTTTTGATAGCAAGATATACCTTCATCAGTGTGAAATGTGGTTTTTTCTTCGTCTTTTTTTTTCATTATTAGGATCTGATGGTAACCCTTTTAGGTGTCAAGAAAACACTTGAACGGGGAGCCTGTGAGTGAGTTAACCTTGAGGTCTATCTAGGGCAGCGGGTAGCAATCCTTTGGGCATGCTTTGTACAAGTCTTTAAAATCGATATACATTCTCCAAGACTTGTCGGGTTTTTAAACCATTACCGGATTGGCCACCCATGATTGATACGCTCATCGTCGCTGAGAGGGTTAAAGCGTTTCAAGCTTTTCATCAGCTGAGAGGGTTAAAGCTTTGTTTTCAAGGTCGACCATGTTCACTTCCTACTTTTATTCTTCAACCATTTTGTCCTTGACCCCTTTAACCAAGTGAGCCAGTTCGGAGTTGACGGCTTTTTCGATCCTCTTTTTGGGTTGGAAGCAATTATTGGTATGGTGACCTTTCTATTCGTGAAACTCACAATACTGGCTTGATTATTCCAATCTTTTGTTTTTTGGCAAAGGTTGAGGAGGGCGGAAGCTGTGTTTTACCTCTTCGGTTGCCAAGATTTCTTATGTATCCTTGGTTAAGGCTGTAAAGTTTATGGTTTTTTCTTGGCTTGGAGGGTTCCGGCCTTCAGGCCTTCTGGAATCCGAACCTTTGAACCGTTTGTCATAAGAGCCATACTGGAAGCTCTAGTTAAGAGTCTTTTATTTTGTTCTTTGATGTCTACAGCTTATTCTCCTCGAATGTGGGCTTCAGCCCTTTCAAGTGTTTCTTCAAGGGTTTTGGGCAGGCATTTATTGAAGTCTCTTGTGAGATATTTGGGATTTATAGCATTCATGAACCCTGCAACCCTAATCTTTTCATCGGCGTAAGTTAAACCTTCATTCTTGTAACTTTCGATGAAGTCTCTGAGACTTTCATCATCACGTTGTTTGGTCTGGAAGATTACCGTGGCGTCATTGACATGCCTATGTTGTTATTGGGAATTTTTGCTAAGATCGTCAAAGGTCTGAATGCTTTGTTCAGGAAGGTCATTGGACCATATGCGTGAAGACCCTTCAAGGGTTCGCATGAACATGAGACAACATCCGGGGTTGGGCCATTTTTCTATTTTTGCAGCCCCGGCGAAGATTTGGAGGTGGTCCTTAGTACCGTGATGGCATCTTTATCTAGGTTTGAAACTCGTACTCAACAATTTGTTGGGAGAAACAAGACAAGTTGTTGGGCTTGTAAGGTTTTGAGAGGTATTTTACTACCCTTGAAGCTGGGTTACCGCTTGAGGTACCCTGGTGAGTGGTTGGCACTTGGGTGACAAAGTTAAGGTTAAAGCCTTGAAGGCTTTCTGTGTCATCATCCAGCTTTCACGTGTTGCAAAGGAAATTGCGCCATCATCCGTGTCATCAGTTTGGGCATAAGGTTAAAGCCTTGAAGGCTTTCTGATGGTACTAATAAAAGATGACATTATCTGTGTCATAAGGTTAAAGCCTTAAAGGCTTACTGTATAAGGCATTCCCATGGATGTGCTCATGACCGCACCGCGAGCCAAAGGCAGGGTGGCCATGGCTTGTTTTCACGAAGTAGCAATGGGAGGGGGAACACTTGAAGCTGGTGACTGCCATAATTGATCAAGAGTGGTTTTATGCCCCATAGGTGCACCGATTGTAACGGGTTGGGAGGTAAATAAGGGAAAAACGGTTGGACTTGGCCTCCCAAAACCTTAAAGGCTTGAGTGGTTGGTCTGTCACACTAGGACCAGCTTCAAGGTAAGATGTGGCTGAACGTGAGCTGCTAAAAGGAAGAGATGGACGGCCAGGTGATAATGAGGGTTTAGACTCCTCATAATTTAGTCTTATTCTCACCCTTTTTACCTTTCTAAGCTCACATGCTAGTTGAGAAGAAATCTCAGTTGTAAGAAATTTCTAGCTACTCCCTCGGGTGTTAGATCTATGCGTTCCGGTGTATGCATTGCATCGATTTGAGTAGGTGCAACCCCTGACCGAGATGGGGTTGGTGTTTGAAAAGAAGTGAACTCCGGGAACATATCCCGGTGGAGTACTTCCGGGAGTAGAAAGAAATGTAGATTTGACCGGTGAGATCCGACCGAAACTTGGTGTTAAATCGGTGTTGTTAGGAACCTGATTTACCTGACCGAGAGACTCGCTTTCAGAAATGATGTAAAGAGAAAATGGAGCTACACAACTGGTCTTTAAGATAAAGTTAGCGGCGTAGCCCCACGGTGGGCGCCAACTTGTTGATGCAACAAATAATAGACCAAGGCCTGTAGCGATATCTCCGGGTAAAAGGGTTCAAGGGTTTCGATTAGCCTAACGCAGGTCGTGGGGTCCCCCCACGTTTGCAAGACGTGGAGAGAGGTTCACTAGTATTGTTGTTATTCTCCTTAGATCCTGAACTGATTAGAAATCAGCCTAGAAAACAAGCGTTGGAGAAGATGAATGATTTAGTGTGAAGAATAGAACTTGTAAGAAGCAAGTTCTCATGAGAGAAGAATAAGAGAAGCAAGCATGAAGCTGGTTCTAGAGAGGGAGAGGAAGAATCAGAGAGTTGGAGTGATCTCTGCTGATTTTCGTGTATCCTCTATGCTTAACATGGGCTGTAATTTATAGGGGAAGAGGTTTCTCAAAGGGGAAACCTTTAACTAGTAAACCTGGCTTGCAGTGAGGGGCTTACCCTTTTAGGGGTGAAAGGGTTTGGACCTGCGGACAAAAGGGTGTTCTCTGTGCACATGTTCTGTCTGTGCAGAAATGGTTCACACGTTAAGTGTTGATGTGACCGGACACTGTGCTTGTCCTTTTTACTGTTCTCCTGAGTTCGCGCGTATTGAACCTCTCAACCTTTTAACCTTTTAAGCTGTTATGTATATTAGTCATTTTATTGAGATTTGGGCTACCCCCGTCATCAGGATCTATCATTTATTCATCTTTGTACATAAAACATAAAACTGTTTTATAAACATGAGGTAGAAAGTAGTTAAACGAGTCGTAATCATGTTTGAAACTTATGTTGTGCGCGCCGTCAGAAACCTGTTAAACCTGTTAAGACACGATTTGCCAGCCTTAATCCCGAGCACTCTCGGGGCACCCACTGGACAAACGGAGTACTCCGAGAGTAACCCGAGTCCACCACCAATTTCGGGGAAAACCCGGTAACCCACCCGCCCGTTGGCACGACGGTGAAATTATCGGTAAAACCCGTTTGGCTTAAGGATGCAACCCAGGTTTCCCTGGGTCTCCTATCATTGCCCACCAATGCCTTACTCTGCACCAAGTGGGAGTCAAACCTGTATCTCTCAAGAGAAATGTAAGTCTTCCATCACTTGATCTAGAGATCATTGGCTATTTTAGTATATACTCTGAGGCCTTTGTAATTTCTTGACCATTTAAATAATAAAGAGTACTAGTTGGAGGTCTTTACCAGATAAATCCTTGAGCAGAGTACTGAAACATAACACGTCTTATAAATCTATTATTTTTTTCCACCGCAAATGTAAGATATTCTTAATTTCTCATATTTTGAAGTTTTTTATTGGGTTTTGATATAAACCTTAGTGAGGGCTTCTAAAGTCCCTTCTTAACTTGTAAGAAACGTTAGAAAGGAAGAAATTATTTGAGAAGAGATGCGTGGCATACCGTACGGCGGTGTCTAAGTATTGGGTATTATTAAGCCACGTGGCAATATTAAATGATGAACGTTATCTTTCCAACCAACAAATTATCTCATCACTCACCCATTTCTAGACCAAACATATCCTTTTCAATTTCTCCATAACACTTCACACTCTACCTGCTGCTGCATTCCTCCTATTCAACACTATTACAACTTCTAATGCATAAAGTACAACATCTCACAGGTATATGCTTCTCAGACTACACCTATACCTATTTAGATAACCCTTTTTCATTTATTAGTTCTATATCAATGATCATTTCTAGGCGTTACTGTTAGATCATGAGAATCGGGTGCGTAAATTACATGTAAAAAACGAGTATCAAATACTATATATCACATTTTTTACCAGTCACGTGTGTAAAAAAAATATAGGTCATTAAGTCAGTAAATAATTAGAAACTGAAAAAACTGCTTGATCGCGGAAATAGACAAAACTAATCATTTGTGATAAGTATGTTAAAGTATTATAATAATAGTTTAATTCTTAGTTAGTTAGTTATTTAATTATTTTCATTCATATTAGCCGATATGAAAACAATGTGAATGAGCGATATTGTATTATTGTTTGTTTGTGGTTCATATTATTAAATCAGTAAATATAAATATCAATTTTTTGTTAGTTCTGGAAAAAAAAAAAAAAAAAAAAAAAAAAACATTTGTTTGTTTTGTAAGGAGTTAATAATTCTTTAAAAATTAAAACACATATAATCACGTTGTAAATTGTGGTTGGTTTGGTTTTATTTGGATTATTTTTTTGTATTGTCATCTTACTAGTATATTAGTACTTTTATCTCATAAGAAAAAAAATAGAGGTTAACTTTTAAGTGTGTCCTTAACAAATTTTGAGTCCCCCCATAAACACGATTAGTTAACTGGTCATGTTCATGTCAACCTCATGGTTCACCCGTTTTACTTATTTATTTACTCGTTTATTTTTTTAAATGCATTTTTAATAATAACTTAAATTATTAGGATATTTTTCATGCCAAAATCAAAAAAAAAAAAAAAAAAAATCAAGAATAATATCACATAGTTTAACCATAAGTGCTTCACAAAAACAAAATAATAAGTAAATTAGTAAAATACATGTTTGCTTTCATTTTCATAAGTATAAAATCAGTAACAAAATTGTTTCATGGATTGTTGTGATATTAGTAAAATACTTGGATATTATTGATATGATCTGACCAAGCAGGTAGAGGGGATCAGTGAAGCTTTAAAACTGTGACAAATGGAAATATCTAATGCTGAATCAAGCACAAAGAAAACTAATAACAAATGGATGGCATTTGACAAAGTTCCTGATCAAAACACACCACCAGTAGCTAGAATCACTCCACCTGAAAATGACCAGATTGACATAGAAACAATAGCTGAAAGGACGGCAGAATGGCCTGGAGGGGCGATGGTGGCAAGTTTAATTGCAGACGAGGAGGGGAGCATGAGGAGCTCATCGGCATCATGGAGGTCGTCGCATGATGACTCCTTTTCATCCAATCAGCCACGAGTTTCACAAGAGTTAAAAGATGCTTTGGCCACCCTTCAACAGACGTTTGTTGTTTCCGATGCCACAAAGCCAGACTGCCCCATCATGTATGCTAGCAGTGGCTTCTTCACAATGACCGGCTATTCTTCCAAAGAAGTTATTGGTAGAAACTGGTAAGTTTGTAATTAGTCATGCGTGTTTTGTGCAAAGATGGTGATTTGTGAAATTGAAGAAGGTGTGTTGTTGGTGTGCAGCCGGTTTCTACAGGGGAAGGATACGGACCAGAAAGAGGTGGATAAGATACGCCATGCGGTCAAAACAGGCACCAGTTACTGTGGCAGGCTCTACAACTACAAGAAAGATGGGACCCCCTTTTGGAATCTACTCACCATCACTCCTATCAAAGATGATAATGGAAAGACCATCAAGTTCATTGGGTATTTTCTTTCACTCTATTATTAGATGTGTACTAGTACCCGTTACTCATTACCCATTGGGTCTGCCGTTTTCCTGGTGTTCAGGAGAAGTAGTACTTCTAGAATGGTGTCTCATACATAAATTAAGATTTCATGATATTAGCATGCCGCGAATGCGATAAAGCATGTTTAACCATGAGATCATATGTCACAGTTAACTTAAGATATCTAGTTATTAACTTATTATTGCTTGAATTGCACAGAATGCAAGTAGAAGTCAGCAAATACACAGAAGGTGTGAATGAAAAGCAGCTTAGACCAAATGGATTGCCAAAGTCACTAATTCGCTACGATGGTAAGTAGACCCATGTTGCTTTTGCTATGCATGCTATACCCTTTTACAAAAATTAAGTTTTGTGTTTGATCGTGACCAGCTCGTCAGAAGGAGACAGCACTTGGTGACATAGTGGAGGTTGTACAGACTGTTGAGCGTCCGCGCGCTCGATTTAGTAAAACAGAAATTCAGGAGAAGATCGTTGAATCCCCACTTTCAGAAAAACCGAGTCTAGTTACACCTGGAAGAGAAACGCCCGTCTTTGATCCTAAAGGCGATGCAGATTCTTTGACTGCATCTAATACAAAATCCAAGAAATCAATTCGCAATTCCTTAACCGGGTGAGTACTTACTTGTCTGCTGATGTTACTTCTCTTGTCTTGACTTCCAAGTCACAATGATCAGAATTTACAAAATACTAAACATTTAATCTACACAGGGCCAAAGGAAGGACGTCGACCCACGAGCGTCAACCAAGTATTGAGCCAGAGGAGTTAATGACAAAAGATGTATCTCGCACTGATAGCTGGGATCGTGCACA
Organism: Helianthus annuus; assembly: GCF_002127325.2. NCBI lineage: Eukaryota > Viridiplantae > Streptophyta > Magnoliopsida > Asterales > Asteraceae > Helianthus > Helianthus annuus. The sequence continues at coordinate 68,330,210 of NC_035439.2, read as the reverse complement.
AAGAGTGAGGGACATGCGTCAGGGAATAGACTTAGCAACTACACTTGAACGCATCGAAAAGAATTTTGTTATATCAGATCCTAGGCTCCCTGATTGCCCCATTGTAAGAACTTGATCAAACATTTATTTTTCTTTCATACGCTTGTTTTCTACTCTTATGGGAGGTGGCGATTTAAACCTGTTTACTTATATAGGTGCCCCTTTGGGTTATTACGTCAAATAAAAAATATATCCAAAACGGGAACATATTAATTGGGCAGAATGAGTCAAATGGGTTGAAAGTCACCCAAAGTGTATATTTAATGCATATAACCTTGTACATTACCGTAAAAGGATTTTGATTGTTATTGTAATAATTTTGTTTGGATAATCTTATTTAATGCCTTAATGATTAATTAGAAATCTAAAAAGATGATAAAAAGGTATTTTTGGGTCAAGCCAACCCGAACTAAAAGTGACATGTTTCGACCCGTTACTCAATCTGCACATCTTGCCACCTGTAATTCTTACTTTGCACTTGTATGATCTATACACGATATAACTGTGTCTATAATTGCTGCCCTTAATAAGATACATCATAAATATGGAGTTTTGAATCTATATTCGATATGCAGATTTTTGCATCGGATAGCTTCTTGGAGTTAACAGAGTATACACGTGAGGAAATTTTGGGCAGAAACTGTCGGTATAAAACTTTTCTCTTTTCCTCTTTTTTGAAGTTTATTTCTAAAAGCAAATATAGCGGGTGAAACCAGTTTAATGCTTTTATTCTAAAACGACCCATTTCAAGGCGAGCCCATTTTCACCTGAACCAAATTGACACTTTTTCAAACAACCTGTTTGACCCAAGACCAATTTGACCCGTCATCTGACCGGCCCGTTTTTCCATGCTTGATTTGGTACTCATCAAAATTTACCTTGTACAGATTTCTGCAAGGACCTGAAACAGATCAAGGAACCGTTGATCAAATACGAGCTGCTATCAGAGAACAAAGGGAAATTACTGTGCAGTTAATTAACTATACAAAGAGTGGTGAGCTATGCCTTGAGCATTTCTTATTTCGGAAACCGCGATGCTACATAATATAATTGGGTTCGTCTGATTGATTTATGAACTGTGTAACAGGGAAGAAATTCTGGAATTTATTCCACTTGCAACCTATGCGTGACCAAAAGGTATGGTACACTAATATATATACTGTTGCCTTTCCTTTGTCGAATTTGATGCGGTCTAATGTTATTAACATTCAGGGAGAACTTCAATACTTCATTGGCGTCCAACTAGATGGAAGCGGTCACGTCGAACCACTAAGGAATCGCCTTTCAGACACCACGGAGAAAGAAAGTGCTAAGCTGGTATATATATATATATTTTTTTCATTTAAACAAACAAACAAATGTAACCAGTAAAAATCACGCTCGTAGAGAGGCTGCTCCCAATAGAGACTTGAATGATATGATTTTATTAAGGTTTTCGTCTCTTTGACCAGGTCAAAGCTACAGCAGAAAATGTTAATGAAGCTGTTCGAGAACTTCCTGATGCCAACTTGGTAAGGTACTTGTCTTTCCATAGTGTTCTAGTTGATAGTTCTTGCTTGTTTATAACATTGTAGCTCAAAATAGTTTTATTTATTTATTTTTTTAAATCATAAAAGCTTTATATGAATGCATCTCAAATTGATTAAGTATTGTTTTCTAGTATTGTTATCTGTTTTCAGAAGAAAGCTCTACTATTTTATAAACAAGTATATGCTATGTTATTAGTTTCTTGTTTTTTAGTCTAATGTAATACATCATATGTATACATATGTTATATTTACTGCTTAAGCAAGTTTAGTGAATAGCCCCCTCATTTATCCACATATATAACGGCTCCGAAAGTAGTGTGGTATTTTCCAGTAAATGCACTAAAGTATCACTACTAATATAGTTTGCATTTCATCTTTGTATTCGTTACTTTGATATACACTTTTACTTGTCATGACTAATGATGTTCTTTTTATCGCACTTCAGAGGCCGGAGGACTTGTGGGCTATCCACTCTCAACGTGTCTTTCCTAGGCCTCACAAGAAGCACAATTCTTCATGGAAAGCAATACAAAAGGTAACGGTTCTAGAATTATTTTTATAATTTTACAGTGTCCATAAGTTACATTATATGCCAACAGATTATTCACATCTTTCCCCTTCGGCTACCGTGTCTTTGCAGATCACTGCAAGTGGTGAAATAATCGGACTTGATCATTTTAAGCCTATTCGGCCTTTGGGAAGTGGAGATACCGGCAGGTGTGTCTTTTGATTCTGTTGGTTATGGTCGTGTTCAACCCGTTTAATTAGAAGGTGGACCCATCAACAAGTTTAATTAAAAAAGTAGACCCAACAACCTCTTTATTACAACCTGCCAATCCGTTTATGACACATCTACAACTTGATTATAACCCGTTTACCACCAAGCGACTCATTTGATTCGTTTAGATAAACGGGTTGTAATCTGTTTACATGATTTTACCTGTCCGGGTCAGGGTTGATGTCTCAACGCAAACAAATATATGAGCCGTGCTCGGGTTCAACTCAAACTGAACCTCGTCAACCCGACACGATTTCAACCCCTAGTTCTGTAATATATTCTAGTAGTTGATCATTATGTTGGTTGCAGTGTCCATTTGGTTGAACTGAAAGGTACTGGCGAACTTTTTGCCATGAAGGCAATGGATAAATCAGTAATGTTGAACCGCAACAAGGTACGCTCAGCGAAAAGCATTCTGTTTTTTTTTTTTTTTTTTTTTTTTTTTTTTTTTTTTTGCAATATTAATTATGTTGATAAATTATCATGTAAATGGCAGGTTCATCGCGCTTGCATTGAAAGGGAGATAATTGCACTACTAGATCACCCTTTCCTCCCTACTCTGTACACATCCTTTCAGGTCTCAGATTTCCCTCTAATAAGCAAACAGGAGTATCTTATCATATTAGCAATTTTTGGTTCTTAGTGCATATAAAAAATTTACCAAGTAATTTTCCAAATAATTTGAACTTTTGTGCTTTTGCATAAGAAAGCCAACATAATTTTTTCATTTACATGAAATTTCCCTCAAGCCAATTTTGGCATATTAAAGTCCCTAAACTTGTTGAAAATACACGAACTTGTAAAAAAAAATATGATTATAACTTGTTACCTCTTAAATGGGTCAACATTCGATATAGTGGCATTTCATGTGCAAAAATGCCGACATGGATAACTTTTTTTTTATCATATAATATGGTATTCACTTGTACATAAAACAATACTAAATGATGCGGTCGTGTTCTACGTAAATGATGAGGTAGTGTTCTACGCAACAAATGTGCCTACATGGCATCCACATCAGCAACAAAAAAAAACATGTACATAGTCTCCACATATGCACAGAGTGTGTGCCAGTGACCGACATTTGTTGTAGATTTCATAAATATATGCATTTTAAACTTATACCAAAATTTGGTTTAGGGACCTTTTCAAGCAAATAAAAAAAAGTACGTTTTTATGCTATTAGCCCTTTTATAGAGATGATATTTTATATACTTATTTTTCCATTTAGGCTGGATTGTTACAACCATACTAACGCGTTATTGTATCCACAGACTCCAACACATGTCTGCTTGATAACAGACTTTTGCCCCGGAGGGGAGCTATTTGCTCTGCTTGACAAACAACCGCTGAAATTAGTCAGCGAAGAGTCTGCAAGGTAGCTTTTGGAAATTTCCTAAGCTATAACAGTAAACTTTCTATTTCCTGATAAGAAATATTTAAAAAAGTTGTTAATGGTAAAATATGTTGAGAGATTCAAAATCTTTCCTCCTTAATGTACTTGTATTTGTTCTTACTGTCTGCAGGTTCTATGCAGCTGAGGTTGTAATTGGCTTAGAGTATCTCCATTGTTTAGGTATCATTTAAAGTCAAAAGAGATACAGATGATATGATGCATCTCCTTTAATTTTATGCATGAGGTCAACGTATCGTATCGTTCTTTACATAAGATCTTGTCTTTTGCAGGTATCATCTATAGGGACTTGAAACCGGAGAACATACTACTTCAATCAGATGGACATGTCGTATTGAGCGACTTTGATCTATCATTTAGGACTCAGTGTAGACCTCAAGTGCGTCTTTATTTCTTTGATATCTAAAATTTATATACATGTGTGTATATATACATATAGATTGAGGATCCTGTACATTAATGCAGGAGTGTGAGAAGTGTATTATAACACTATATAACACCATATAAACACCGTATAACAATATGTAACACCATATACTATGTAACACTACACTATAGTTTGTCTGATAGCATGTCTATGATAGATGTATAGTGTTATATATTGTTATATAGTGTCATATAGTGTTACATAGTGTTATATGGTGTTACATATTGTTATACGGTGTTATACAGTGTTATATATAGTGTTATAATACACTTCTCACACTTCTGGATTAATGTACAGGATCCCTACCCTATACATATATTCTATGTGAAGTTGCATTTTATAATATATTTTGGATTGTCTTCTTGTATTTTTATTTGCAGGTCATTAAGCATCCTAAGCCTAAAAGAAAATCTAGGAGCCAACCCCCACCAACATTCTTTGCTGAACCATTTACGCAATCAAATTCATTTGTTGGGACAGAAGAATACATTGCTCCGGTACCTAATTTAGTATTAACGACCTTAAAACAGCTTCCACCTATTGGTTATGGACTAGCCAGTGGCTACATGCTGCCTTCTTATTCTTCATCTTTGTGTTCTTAAGTTTTAGAGCAAATTACATTTTTGGTTCCGGGGTCACGGACCACGGTATTTACGGTGGTTCAGACTCTCTGGGCACACTGTTTGCTTTCAATGATGGTCCCTCTGGATAAAAATAGAACTATTTATAAATTCAAGGGGTCAAAGTGTAACTTTTAAAAGTAAAACTAGTCTTTTCACCTAACTATAACAGCACCTAACGGATCATGGACCGTCTTTAAAATCAAACAGTGACCAAAGGGAACATATCTGTAATTTTGACCGGAAGCACAGGGACCAAAACGTAATTATCTGGTATGGGCTTAAGGGCTGTGAATATTAGTGACAATATTTGTTGTAAACTATTTGAAAAAGACCAGTTTTCCTTTGGAATATTTATATGCGACAATGTTGCAGGAAATCATAACTGGAGCTGGCCACACTAGCGCTATCGATTGGTGGGCTGTCGGTAAGTTTGTTTACTCTCATGCACTATCAATCTCGGTGCCTTTCAGTTGTTTTAGTTTTTTTCAATATTTTCTTGCAGGCATTTTGATATATGAGATGCTTTATGGTCGTACGCCATTTCGTGGAAAGAATAGGCAGAAGACATTTGCAAATATATTGCATAAAGATTTAACATTTCCAAGTAGCATTCCGGTAAATATATGATCTGTAGTCGAACTTTACATGCAAGGAACTAAACGGGTCATTAAAAAAAATACTGTTTTGGGTCAACCCAACCCAACTCACTACTCAGCACCGTTTAACCACACTAAACATGCAAAGAATTGGGTTGTTTGACTCTTTACCATCTTGCAACCCGCCCATCTTTCCACCTCTATTCTCAACTTTTCCTTTGACCTGCTTCGCTCATTATGCACTCGAGGCTTATTTTTCGTGTCTTGTTTTTTTAACTTTTTGCGCAATGGATGAATTTTCAGGTAAGTCTTGCTGCAAGACAGCTGATTCATGCATTGTTGAACAGAGACCCTGCAGCCCGTTTAGGATCAAACGGTGGTGCCATTGCAATAAAAGAACATGCATTTTTCCGTGGAATAAATTGGGCTTTGATTCGCTGCATGGTATGTACTTTTGGATTTTCATATAAAGAAAAGAACATGAAGTGGCCATTTCGACCCATTTACTTATCAAACAACAACCTCACACTTCTACGTACTCTAAATCTATGTCCTAGATGAGACTTGAACACTCGACCTATTGGAGAGGGTCGCCTTAATTACACCTAGGATACCACTGTCTGTAGAATCTTTAGTTTTGGTAATTATATTTGACACTATTTAATTATAAATAAAACTAGTTTTCGGGTCAACCCAACCTGTTTTGTCTAGTAATCATGATTACTTACGATAGTAATTGATGATGCAGAGCCCACCACCGTTAGATGCACCTCTTGAGTTAATTAAGGCAGATCCAAACGCAAAAGATGTAGAATGGGATGATGGTGCCATGCTAGATAACTCTATGGATGTATTCTAAAGGTTTGTAAATTTTGCCTCTTTGTTTTAATTTCCACCATTACTAAACGAGCTTATTTTTAGGCTAGAGCTCTTTTAAGCTCAGCTAGATTCGAGCTTTTAGCAAGTCGATCCCGAGTAGCTCACGAGCGACTCAGCTCATTTACACCCATATTTTTGTTGAACGTTAATATTTCGGATTTTCTGCTGCAGGGAAGTTAAATGTAAATCGTGAATAAGAAAAAATCCTGTATATGAGAAGTCAGATTGTACACTGAACATGTCACGCCCCATAGGTTTGATGATTTCTTACTGCTACCCGACTTTTATGCATTCGTTTTAGGTAGCTGTAAGTCTTGACGGGTTCCGTATTTCACTCTCGAGATTGTTAATTATGTAATTTTTGTATCTACTTCATATTGAGTGTCATAAAACAACATATGTATTAGTAAATAAGGAATAAATGTGTTGTGTATTAAGCAAAGATCATTACATAGCTTTCGTGGTAGCCACCGGTTTCACTAGATGTTGTTGTTTCAAACTTTACCCATTACAGTTGTATTGACTAGACTAGGTTAGTTACCCGTGTGATACACGGGTCTGAACTAACATCTTTTGTAAATCGATGTTCTGAATAAAAGGGTCGATTCAGATTGTGTGTTATCTCAACCAGGTCAAAATAAAAAAAGGAGTTAATTAGGTTGAAAGTCGTCCAAGAGTTATTTCTAACGTATGAAACCTCCTAAATTGTTTTATTCATAGATTTATTTAATTGTTATTACGGTTTTTATAACCTACTTAACACAAACTTTTTTCTAAAAAAATTAAGAAATGTACCGGAAGTGTTTGTGTGTCAACCCAACCAATGTGGTTTGTACACGTGCTAAAACATGACACGTTTCAACCTGAATCGTTTTGACCTGCTACTCAACCCACCATTTTGCCACCTTTACTTAAAAAGAAAGTAGAAGAGAAACAACTGTTTGATAACTTCAATGTTGAAAATCCCATACAATTGTGTTGCAATTGGTGGCCAATTGTGAAAAATGGAAAGTAACAAAAGGCAAGTACGTTGGCAATTGCATTTACAAGCTCTTTTACTAATATTAACCGGATCAAATTTCTTGTGTGTACTTGAGTTTCTTTTCTAATTTGGGTCCAACTATAATACCAAGAGAGCTGGCCTGACCTTTTTTGGGCCTGAAGCAAATCACTACCTTTTGGCAAAAAAAAAAAAAATTAATAATAATAACTAAAATCATTAAAAAAACTAACAGAAATATCTGTATTCCTAAGACAAACCTAGGACCAAATTTTGTATATGGTGTCCTTTCTCGTTGCTGCACCTTTGAACACATATGTTGTGGGATTACAGAAAATAATTTTAATTAAACAAAGTGGGTTAATATAGAAAAATTATGAGTCAAATTTCAGCAAAGTTGCATAAAAGCATGTGCTAAAAATGGTGTAAATAAAATAAAACAACAAAATAGATTATCCAGATCATAACAAACAAACCAAATATGTTCACATGTTATAAGGCATCAAATAAGTGAAAATACTATGTTGTTCATGATGGAAAAGAATGAACTACAATCTGTCACAAAAGAAAATCCCAATAATCTACTCCACTATAAAATGATTATTATGAAAAAGTAATATTCCCATATCGTCTATTTCACTAACATTTACATATAAATTACAAGGGGAAGGTTCATTGGGGAACACTAAAAAAGTGGGGAACAGCGGGGAACCGACTCAAACGAACTCCGATTGGACTCATTCCAGCGGCATTGGAACCTGCTCGTCGAACCCTAACTAAGATCTCTTCACCCTAAACCCTAAATCCTAACTCCTAAACTCTAAACCCTAAAGCTAAAAAATAAGGCTAAAACCTAAGCTAACCCGTAAAATCTAAACTATAAACCCTAAAAGCTAAACCTTAAAGGCTAAACCTAAAGCTAAACCCTAAACCCTAAAGCTAAACCCTAAACCCTAAAACTAAACCCTAAAGCTAATCCCTAAAGCTAAACCCTAAAGCTAAACCCTAAAAGCCAAACCCTAATATATTTAGGGTTTAGGGTTTATGATTTAGGGTTTAGGGTTAAGAGATCCTACTTAGGGTTCGACGAGCCGGTTCCAACGCCGCTGTAATGAGTCCAATCGGAGTTCGTTTGAGTCGGTTCCCTACTGTTCCCCACTTTTTTAGTGTTCCCCAATGAACCTCACACTAAATTACAAAACTGTAAATAAAAGTAGCTACAAGTCTGCAACAGCAGCTACAATAAACAAGCAATAACTGTCTCAAATTCAATTACCAAAAACGATAAGATTGTACCCTTATGTGGGAAATTGACATGGTTCAATATATATCATGAAACAACAGCTGATGTTCTTACCTAGGCTTCAGCCGAATACCATCTTCATTGTTCAAGAACATTAATTAATCAAAAGAAAGACGTTGGTCGGACCATAGCTGAGTACCATTAGTCGCGGATCGCTCAATGGCTCATCCAGATTCCAGAATACCATCGGTCGCCCCATAACTGATGTGTTCTAACTTAGTTTTTTCTTCCGCCTCTGGCCTCTCAGATTTATTGATCACCGATCGCTCATAGACTTTGGGCTCAAAATACATCAATAATTTTTTTTTTTTTTTTATAAAATGGGGCCCTATTGGATTGGGGGCCTAAAGCCCTAGCTTTAGAATAATTGGGTTTGCGCCGACCCTGCAAGAAAGTCAATGGACTTAAGAGGAAGCTTCTTAGACTCTGACTTGAATCTGTTATCTTCATAACTACCCCGCAATGTTCCTACCACAATCCAAAACATAATATTCAACTTTCAAGAACTGAAGTTTCACCATATTAAGTTAATTCATATATGGTGATATTAAAGGGTAGATGCACGGTACCCCCGACCGCGGAAGTGATCCCACTTCCCAAGCTAGCGACCCGACAACGTTGTCTGGCGGAGAAACCCCTGCCAACTCGAGGTGAACTGAAGAGCCCGGGGTTACCAGGTTTCGAACCCATGACCTCTATGGATCCTCGAGCCGGTTTAAAGTGGGGGTCGGTGGCCACTGGGCTGACACCCAATGGTTATATATGGTTATATTAAGAACTCAAGGTATACCCATAACATTAATAAAAGGTGTTTGGATGTGCATTTTTAAAGTGATTAACTAATATTGAATCACCAAAATCAGATAGTGTTTGGAAGTGTTATTTCTATCAAAATGAGTATCGAAACTGATCAATATTCTAAGTAAATTAACAAAGGCCAATACGAATCTTGATTCACCATAACTACAATTCATAGAATCCTAGAAGTTGGGCCAACCTAACATCTATAACATAGTATTGAACAATTATAGTTGGTTTAGTTCCACAAGTTACCATCATAATCCAAGTTGAATAACCGCAGTTGAAGTTACTTTGGTAGGTTTTTGTTTCAGTTAATCAACAAAAAACTAATGTCCTCAAATCCTAGCAACACATTTATATCTTGAACTAATAATCACTAAGCAAATGATTATGGATGTGCACCAGTATAAGAAATGATTTCACCTTATGTCCAAAACATACAGTTTTATGATATGCACTTTATATTCTGCCAATGATATGTAGTTTTGGATAATAGCAATTAATAACCCTAAAATCTATAATGTAATAACTTGTATGTACCGTTGTATAAAAGGGAGGCTTATAGAAATCACAAACAATCTTCAATACAATCACTAAAGTAAATACAAAACTTATGAAACAAAGATCCAATTCAACTAACCAAAATCCACAATATCCCTTATTCATTCGATGGTCTGCGATTTATATTACAAACTCAATAGGGTTCTTTCAAGAATCAATACCGAAACCCTAGAAACTGATGGTCACACTGTGTCACAATCTAGGGTTCCGACGAAAAATCAGGTTTACAAAGACATGAAACATAAATCAACATAAGAAACTTACATGAGTCTGGTTACAAATTGAGAAAACAAACTTACCAGGTTATTTTTTATCGAAGAGAGATGAGATTTAGGGTTTCATCACAAGGGTAATAATGAAATCGAATACAGAATTGGGGTTTTCTTCAAATGTAGGCGTTCTCAAGGTTGGTAGCAGGTTATTTTTTATCGAAGAGAGTGGGTGTTTGGGATTCCTTTTCAAAAGTCCTTTTAGCCCCAAAATTCCTTTTGAGAAGGAGAATGAATTCCAAACATGCACTGAGAAGTTCTTTTGAAGAGAAAAGGCCAAACACCATAAAATAAGTTCTTCTAGCTTCAAGTATGCCTTCAATAAGTCAAAATGGAGAAGTAAGAATTTCTTACTTATTGTTTTGAAAAGGACTTTTGAAGAAGGAGAAGTGGAAAAGGAATCTCAAACATGCCCAGAGATGAGATTTAGGGTTTCATCACAACGGTAGTGATGAAATCAAAAGCAGAATTGGTTGAACGTAGGAGAAGGGTTGAGATGTTTATGTAAATAAAAAACCTAATTAGAGGCACAACGTATGAGGAAAAAACGCGTAAAACTAAAAAATATGACACGTGTAGCGTTATCCTGCGTGGCAACATAGGAATAAACTAAATTAGGAGAAAATTAAAAGAGGAGGGCTGAAAGCATGCCAAGTGTAACATCATTTTAATTTATAAGTATAGAGATGCTGTTTCAAACTTTACACATTACAGTTATATTGATTGGTGTTTGTTGTTGGTTGTTCTACCAGCTCATACAATACATTTTCATGTTTAGGGTTTAAAGTATAGGTTTTTTTTTTATTGTTTGAACGTTCTAAGCAAATGATCAAACTTTTATAAGAGTCCTATTACGGACTGAAACCATTGCAAGGTAAAGGACTTGTCCCACATCAGTTGTATCAGAGTCAAACTCGGAGTGCCATCACCAACGAGGACGTTAGCCCTTAAGGAGGGTTGAATGTTACGAATGGAAACCATCGGTTGTACGGACAACAAATGTGGGATTTATAAACCAAACGAGGTCCTTCACCCACTGGACTAGTCTTTTGGGTTAAATTCTCTTGTTTGGGCGGCAACGCCTTCAAATCTTCAATATCTTGAGTTGCACTTTAGAATAGAACATATTAGTTATAAAAACATCATTGTGTAAAAGTGATTGATAGGAAAATATTGTGCACAATAAAAAAAATGTATACTTTCTTGATATATTACATGATACATATTTTTCATAGTCTAAAACAATCTAATTCCCATAATTTAATGGGAATAGAGAGCACCAAAATTAAGGTCCAATTGAAAGCGTTACAAGAAATATACAATTAAATACATATTCTTGTTTCTCTTCATTATGAAACCATAAACCTTTCTATGCATAGGAGAAATAGAGATCGTGTGAATCTAAGTAGTGATTTTATGTTTGCTTTCATCCTTCACGGACTTGACAACTTGATGATCAACACTGATATCCCCATCCCCACACTTACTAACTTCTTTGGTGATTTCCAGTTTCTCCACTATCTCCTCATGTGGTTTTCTATAGATCAACATTTCCAATTCCTCAATGTGTTTTTGTGGGTTAAAGTATTATCAATTCAAGATGAATTGGTATCGAACAAGAACGAATAACGGAAAATAAAGAACTTGGCTAAGTACCCAAATTTTAATAATGTCAAGAAACTATCACAACTTATTAGATTATAACTAAACACACCTATTAGATTCTAACTAATATTGCTAATCGATTTATTTTTGGACATGGTAATTAAACTAATAATTATCCACTCCTTAATTAGTTTCCTTGCCTTGCACGCAAAGAAACCTTTAATTTGAAATTTCCAACAATCACCCCTGGAATTTCGAACTCGTATCTGACAAGTCTTCAACTCCAAGCTTTTTAGATATCTTTTTGAACTTGATCTTCCCAAGAGCCTTCGTTAAAATATCCGCCTTTTGATCAATGCCACTAACATGCTCGACCACGATATCTTCACGATCCACACATTCCCGAATATAGTGAAACCGAGATTTAATGTGTTTGTTTCTTCTGTGGAAAAGTGGGTTCTTCACGGGAGCTATCGCTAATGTATTATCAACAAGTAACACCGCCGCTTGAATTTTCTTGTCGAGTAATTCACCAATTAATTCTTTTAGCCAAACCGCCCGACCGCGTCTGCACTAGCCGCCATACATTCTGCCTCACACAATTATAAAGCAACTGTATTACGCTTTTGAGAACACCAAATAATTGGGGAAGACCCAAAATAAAACACGTGTCCCGTACTACTTCTTCTATCGTCCAGATCTATGTTGTGACTACTATCGCTGTAACCGACCAACATATTTTCTCCTCGAGTATACGTAATGTCATAACTAAAAGTACCTCGTAAATAACAAAGAATTTGTTTTATGAGAGTTGCATGAGATTGCTTCGGGCATTGTATGTACCAACTGGCTACTCCGACCGAAAACGCCAAATCAGATCGAGTCTGTAAAAGGTACCGGAGACACCCGACAATCTTTCGGTATCTCGTTGCATCAAAATCTTCCTCTTCTTCGAATTTAGAGACTTTCACGGTCTATGGGAACATTAGTAGGATTGCTGTTAATCATACCGGCTTCGGTCAGTATTTCTTTGCATACGCCTCTTGCTTTATTTTTATCACATCCTTGCTTTTCGACACTTCAATACCAAGATAATAAGTAAGTTTTCCCAAATCCGACATTTCAAAGTTTTTAGTCATCCCGTGCTTAAACTCCATAATAAGTTTCAATTTTGAACCCGCCAGAATTAAACCGTCCACGTACACGCCGATTAATAAGACGTCAGTTCCAACGGTTCTTCGGTATACGACTTGTTCTTGCGAGCGCCTGTGAAATTTCATATTTAATAAAATATTATTTAATTTCGTATTCCACGCACATGGAGGTTGCCTTAACTCGTATAACCCCTTCGATAATTTATAAACTTTATGTTCTTCGCCTTTTTTAACGAACCCTTCCGGTTGAATGACATAAACTTCTTCCTTTAATTTTCCATGTAGGAACACGGATTTAACATTTAGATGATGTAATTCCCAACCTTCATTCGTTGCGAGTGAAAACTTCGTCAAAATCAACTCTGGGTTGTTGAACATAACCCTTTGCCACGAGTCTTGCCTTGTCTTTATTTAGTGAGCCAACCGGTTGTTTTGGTTTCTTGTTTTCCCCTTTATTTTTGTTTTTATTTTGATGGTATGTACTTGATATTTGATACATTGTGGGAAAATTGTACGGTTAACCGATTGAGTGGTTGATTATATATTTATGTTCTTTATCTTGTTTGTGATTTGGTTTGAGTACTAGATTTCCGTTTTAGTTCGTGAGTAGGTGCCATTAGGATTTTTCAGTGCAGTAAGTATTTATCTTGGAGAGAATAAGAGGGACAAACTTTCTAGGAATTCATGTTATTTTTACCAAGGGGGTCTATTCCAATTTTTTGTTATTATTGTATTTTTTTTATTTTTATTTATTTTAGTTAGTTTTCCATCCACATTAAGGGAAATGGGTGATTTAAGTGTGGGGATGGGAGATCATGTCTTTTTAGGTAGATTTGAGTCGAAAAACTACTAAACAAATGGGCATCATCGACGGTAAGTTAATAACGACTTTAGTTCATTAGTAATTCGTCTATAATTAATGATCAGATTTCCGATAAGCCTACAACCCAGATATTTCAGGCATTTGTCAAACTGGGGCCTATTATGGGCTTAGTATCCGTCAATGATATTACTCATTCTCAAGCTTTTCCAACTATTTGTTCTCTTTAATGAGAGAGTAGTCGGTTTAAAATAAGAAAAACTTGGTAATTGTCAACTGTAGAAGTCTTGCATGTGGTTAGGGATTCTTGTCTAGGTGGTATGTTTATCATTCCTGGTTACACTCGTGCTTGCTATTTGCTCTGGTCTTCGTCTTAGTTCTTGCTAGTTTATTTAGGTTATTCGTTAATTAATTAATATAAATAATTAAAAATCCAAATTAATTTTAGCTAGTAATTTGGTTTAGGTTGAGTTTTAGAGTTTGCAAAATCAAGTCCCTAGGTTTGATACTCGGTATTGCTTCTTTTATTATTTCACGACTGGTACATATGCCATTAGTGTGTAGATTTTAGGTAATTCCGTAATTATAAATTGGTAAGAAATATCATACATATTTGTACACATCATACTCACACCTTTCTATATGGACTCTTTGTAACACCCTGTGTTACTGAAAGTCAAAGTCAAAGTCAAGATTGACTCCTTTGACTGTAGTTAGTCCATTTTATGCTTTCATTAGTTGTATTATGTGGAGTAAGTGTTATTAATCAAAGTAATCGAATGTTCAATCGATGCGAAACGCTAAACGACTGTGAATAGTAGGAAGTAACAATGAGATAAAGTCAGTTAACCAATAATCAAGCTAATCAAATCATCATCGAACTCGAAACTCGAATTATGCAACTTTGGTGTTACTATACGTGTGTGTGCCTTATGTGTTACTTGTGCATGTTTACTTTATGTTATGTGTGGTAACCAACCGAAACTCGAATCGAAACTCGAAACTCAGTCGTACTCAATCAAAATCGAATTATGATAATTAGTGGCGAAAAGACAGCGCGAGACATAGGTGATTGTATGTTAGATATAGTGGTTGGGATTAAAAGTAATTTGAATAGGAAACTCTAACGTACTCTCATCAATCGCAATCGAAATCAATATATCAAAAAATCGTCGCACCAAACACTCGAATCAGGCAGCTGAACGATCAGGCTCTCAGCTAGGGGTGCAAACGAGTCGAGCCGAGCCCGAGCTCGGCCAGGCTCGAGCTCGAGCTCGATTAACTTATGAGAGCTCGGGCTCGAGCTCGGCTCGATTCGATCTTTGTTTTCAAAGCTCGAGCTCGGCTCGTTTGTATTTTATCAAGCTCGAGCTTGGCTCGGGCTCGGCTCGTTTATTATCTATTAATTAGTATATTAAATAAAAATAAAATAAATAATAGACTTTTTAGGCTTACGAGCTCGATAAGTAAAGCTCGGGCTTGAGCTCGTTTACTAAATAAGCTTATTTTTAGGCTCGAGGTCGGCTTGTAAACAAGTTTAAATAAGCTCGGCTCGACTCGGCTCGTTTACACTAAGGCTCGATAAGGCTCGACGAGCCTAACGAGCTTCACATGTGAGGCTCGAGCTCGGGCTCGATAAACAAACGAGCTTTGTTTTGAGGCTCAAGCTCGGCTCGGGCTCGATAAGGCTCGGCTCGTTTCAAGCTTTTTCTCGAGCCGATCTCGAGTAGCTCGCGAGCCGCTCGGCTTGTTTGCACCCCTACTCTCAGCCGATCGAACGGCCCAGCCGATCGGATTGCTGTCCGATCGGACAGGCTATCCGATCGGGATGCATGGCCGATCGGCCAACCCTTTCCTCTTTTGGAAGCCTATAAATACCCCTGTCATTGTCATCTTTACCACTTTTGGAAAGCTCTGACCGACCAGCTCGTGCTCCCCTCCTTTTCTCAGATTCCTTCCTATTCCGATAAGATTTCATCCTAAATCTTGTACTTTCTTGATCTATACACACTCCTACACCTTTCTATCTTTCAAATCTTGATTTCAAACCGTGAAATCATCAAGATTCAAGTGTTCTAGGATGATGTCATCATGGTGTTCTTGAAGAACTTCATGTTTTGACTTCAATCCATCAAGAATCACTTGGGTCTAGCCGATTTCCACATAAACAAACAAAGATCTGTTATAGATATAAACATATTCTCGGTGAAAAGGAATGAAAGTTGGTTTTTCCAACTTTCTTTCAACTCTTTTACACTCAATGCCTTCAAACCGATAGAAACAGAGCTCGTGCCGACTTGCTAATCATTTCGGTGGTTGCACGACTCAAGATCCGGATTCTATTCACGAGGTTCACCGATTTCGGGTTAAACGTTAAACTCTGTTCCGAACAGTTCACCAGCCGGATTTGGGTGATTCCTGTCCAATCAGGAGAAACAAGTAAGAATAAGGGTCCTACGGTTCAACTCGTTGTCAAAGTACCTCGATATAACGTCAAACAATCAGAACAGCTAAGTGTTAGACGAACAGGCCGACCAGGTCAGGAAGCTGACCGATCGGGCTGACTGTCCGAACGGACAGCCCAGCCGATCGGACAAGCCAACCGATCGACCAGGCCAGCCGATCGGCTAGCACATGGCCCCACACTTTAACAATTTCCTGAAGTCTAGTATTGAACGAAATGCTGATCGATCGGACTACGGTCTGATTTGAATTACTCTTCGGATCATGAGATACTATGCTTCAACACTTAATCGATTTTCAACATGTTTAACGCGCTGGAGTGCCACCCGATCGGTCAAGCCCTCCGACTAGGTGACACCCTGACAAGAACTTGTAGTTGAAGTACCTAACCGATCGGTTAAGCCGACCGATCGAACGAACCGTTCGATCGATCGACCTGAAAGGTAAGGATATTCAATGTTTTCAAATGCTACAACGAAAACTTCAAAAGTCAAACCATCATACACAAACACATCCTTCTCGAAGAAAGGAAGAAACAATCCACTCGAACAGTTCATCCGATCGACCTACCGACCGACTGGACAGACTGTCCGAGCGGACTGGTTAACCGAACGGTCAAGCCGTCCGATCGGACCTACTGTCCGATCGACCAGGCTGTCCGACCCTCCAACACTTGTTTTCGTTTTACGCGTTACTCATCGTTATGCTATCGAACTATTCAGGCTAACCCTACTCTCAAGTGCTCCCTTCAATCCATCAATCACTGTGAGTATACTCGATCCCTTTTTGCTTTCAGCACTTTTGGGTGTTACATACGTTACTTATTCCAAATCACAATCGAACACACTACTCAATTATTTAAACGCTAACCGTTACCGCATGTATAACGTGACTAAATGAATGCTTGTTGTTATGTTTACACGTGGAATGCTGTCTACCTGCCTTAACGACGATAGTACTATAGTTTGGACTCGGCACCCGTTCTCACGGGGGTTGTTAAGGACAATTACTTGCAAGGATTACGGTGGTAATCATGTATTGCGAACTGCCTCGGGCAGTCAACCCGCAGTCATTGGTATCGATAGATCCATGTCGATAATTAACATGCTACGTTTTCCTCTGTGTACGTGTTGGTTATGCGTCAACTATTTCGAACTCTATATGCTATTATCAAACTTGTATGCTCACCTTTACATTCTATGTATTGACTTTATTTTAACGTATGTGACAGGTGTTTAAGATGCTTATCTGCTAGGAAGGCGAAGCTAGAATAAAAGTCTAGAGCATAGTTGTCTGTAGATCTTGCTGCTTGAGTCTCTAGACATAGATAAACAATATTTATATTTAAATCTGAGTTGTCGGAACAGAATATTTGACTAGATTTTATCTGTAATAATTTGTTTGCTATTTGAGGTACGGTATGGGATGTATTTTATAAATTGAATAGTAATGATAATTGTTATGGAAACTTCTGGACAATCTGTTTCGCTCAGTGCCATGCCCCGATGATTCCGCCATCGGTTGGGGTGTGAAAGATTGGTATCAGAGCCATAACTATAGGGAATTAGGCTAGACTCGACCTAGTCTGGGTCGAAGTCTTTGAGACCTAGACTATAGTTAGGAACCAACAGACCAAGTTTATGTGCTATATCCTGCTATTTCTCGCCTACACCATCAACGCACTCGAATTTTCAATAATGAGAAGGCGATTTGGTCAAGATTAGGTGTGAAAACCGCAAACTCTCGACTAAATTGCTGGATCAATGCTGTTTTTGTCAACTTCTCAATAATCTCTTATCTATGCTTTTCAATAACGAACGCTTGTTCAACGGGAGATTATACCAAATCAGGAGTGAAATCCATATTTTGATGAATAGTCTCCTCAACTTTACTAAAACAAGGAAGAAGTTGCTAAGCTAGGGGTGAAACCCTAACCTTGACAACTTGTTCCAACTTTTATTTATCTCACCAAAGCTTCGACGGACTCCAACGACCTGAACTCACGAGTATGACCTAGGTAATACGTGCTGAATGCCCAAGAATCGAGGCGGAAACACGATCCCGAAAGTCGAAATGTGACGACAAGTCCATTGAGAATAGTCGAATCGCCTTGGGTAGTCGATGTCTAATAGCCGTAGACAATCTACTTCTCGATTTTTATGTGTTTCAATTCTGAGCCCGCAACTGCCGACTCTGATAATTCGTCGATTTTATGTGTTTTGTGTATACTTATCTGTTTATGTGTTTAAAATTTTTGAAGAATTATTCGATTTTGCTATCATTTCGATCGACACACACGACCCGCATTGCTCTCCTATCTCAAGACGCTAACAAGTCGCTGCAAATCTAGACAATGTTATGCTATGATATACGCTTATACTGTACTCGATATATTATACGACTATACTATGCTACTCGATATGCTATACGCGATCGCTATATTCGAACGACACGCGAGCTTTGAATGATAGGTTTCTGTATTCTGACTGCATCTATGATTAAATGTGTATGTGCTTCCGTGTTTATGTGTCTCTGTGCTCTACGTGCTTATGTGCTTCTGTGACTACGTGAATCGGTGATTATGTGCTTATGTGTTTATGCGATACGTGTTTCGACGTGTTCCTAAGCTTTAGTAAGTAGTAGACGTGTGAGGTGAGATTCGATTTTGATGTGTCTGAGACCTACGACGATGTCTGTTGCAGACCATGTCGTCATCCGGACACCAAACCCCACTTACCCGCCAAGAAAAGAGAGACAGACGTCTTGCTGCTATCATCGCCAAGCAAGTAGCAAAAGCTGTGAGCGATGTCTATGAAAACGTCAGCAAATCTTCCGAGGAGTCGAGAACTGAAGCTCCCAAAGATGCTACCAAGACTGTTTTCAGCTTTGGTAGGTTTTTGTTTCAGTTAATCAACAAAAAACTAATGTCCTCAAATCCTAGCAACACATTTATATCTTGAACTAATAATCACTAAGCAAATGATTATGGATGTGCACCAGTATAAGAAATGATTTCACCTTATGTCCAAAACATACAGTTTTATGATATGCACTTTATATTCTGCCAATGATATGTAGTTTTGGATAATAGCAATTAATAACCCTAAAATCTATAATGTAATAACTTGTATGTACCGTTGTATAAAGGGGAGGCTTATAGAAATCACAAACAATCTTCAATACAATCACTAAAGTAAATACAAAACTTATGAAACAAAGATCCAATTCAACTAACCAAAATCCACAATATCCCTTATTCATTCGATGGTCTGCGATTTATATTACAAACTCAATAGGGTTCTTTCAAGAATCAATACCGAAACCCTAGAAACTGATGGTCACACTGTGTCACAATCTAGGGTTCCGACGAAAAATCAGGTTTACAAAGACATGAAACATAAATCAACATAAGAAACTTACATGAGTCTGGTTACAAATTGAGAAAACAAACTTACCAGGTTATTTTTTATCGAAGAGAGATGAGATTTAGGGTTTCATCACAAGGGTAATAATGAAATCGAAAACAGAATTGGGGTTTTCTTCAAATGTAGGCGTTCTCAAGGTTGGTAGCAGGTTATTTTTTATCGAAGAGAGTGGGTGTTTGGGATTCCTTTTCAAAAGTCCTTTTAGCCCAAAATTCCTTTTGAGAAGGAGAATGAATTCCAAACATGCACTGAGAAGTTCTTTTGAAGAGAAAAGGCCAAACACCATAAAATAAGTTCTTCTAGCTTCAAGTATGCCTTCAATAAGTCAAAATGGAGAAGTAAGAATTTCTTAGTTATTGTTTTGAAAAGGACTTTTGAAGAAGGAGAAGTGGAAAAGGAATCCCAAACATGCCCAGAGATGAGATTTAGGGTTTCATCACAACGGTAGTGATGAAATCAAAAGCAGAATTGGTTGAACGTAGGAGAAGGGTTGAGATGTTTATGTAAATAAAAAACCTAATTAGAGGCACAACGTATGAGGAAAAAACGCGTAAAACTAAAAAATATGACACGTGTAGCGTTATCCTGCGTGGCAACATAGGAATAAACTAAATTAGGAGAAAATTAAAAGAGGAGGGCTGAAAGCATGCCAAGTGTAACATCATTTTAATTTATAAGTATAGAGATGCTGTTTCAAACTTTACACATTACAGTTATATTGATTGGTGTTTGTTGTTGGTTGTTCTACCAGCTCATACAATACATTTTCATGTTTAGGGTTTAAAGTATAGGTTTTTTTTATTGTTTGAACGTTCTAAGCAAATGATCAAACTTTTATAAGAGTCCTATTACGGACTGAAACCATTGCAAGGTAAAGGACTTGTCCCACATCAGTTGTATCAGAGTCAAACTCGGAGTGCCATCACCAACGAGGACGTTAGCCCTTAAGGAGGGTTGAATGTTACGAATGGAAACCATCGGTTGTACGGGCAACAAATGTGGGATTTATAAACCAAACGAGGTCCTTCACCCACTGGACTAGTCTTTTGGGTTAAATTCTCTTGTTTGGGCGGCAACGCCTTCAAATCTTCAATATCTTGAGTTGCACTTTAGAATAGAACATATTAGTTATAAAAACATCATTGTGTAAAAGTGATTGATAGGAAAATATTGTGCACAATAAAAAAATGTATACTTTCTTGATATATTACATGATACATATTTTTCATAGTCTAAAACAATCTAATTCCCATAATTTAATGGGAATAGAGAGCACCAAAATTAAGGTCCAATTGAAAGCGTTACAAGAAATATACAATTAAATACATATTCTTGTTTCTCTTCATTATGAAACCATAAACCTTTCTATGCATAGGAGAAATAGAGATCGTGTGAATCTAAGTAGTGATTTTATGTTTGCTTTCATCCTTCACGGACTTGACAACTTGATGATCAACACTGATATCCCTATCCCCATCCCCACACTTACTAACTACTTTGGTGATTTCCAGTTTCTCCACTATCTCCTCATGTGGTTTTCTATAGATCTGTGACAACCCGCACTAAACCAGGTATCCGTACGACTTAATTACTGATAAATTACTGCCTAATTACTGTGCTTGCTTGAACTAGCTGATGAACTGCTACTTGAATACTGATACATGAACTTACTTGCATCATACTTGCTTGCTGTCACTACATTGTTTATTTACTGAACCCTAGTGACAAACTTGATGCACAAAAAGCACAGTAGCACTAAACGGATACACAGTGAACAAGCTGATATAGCCAGCATCAGGCAGACACTGCCTCTAAAGGCCTGAATGAGCCAGAATTATTTTACTACGCCCATAGTGTGTGCAAGGATACAAGGGTTGTATGATTACGTCTCTAGGGATAAGATATAGAGATTTGGATGTGCCTAAAACATACTTTAAGCACGAAACACAGCACTTTTATCAACATACTAGCTTCTAGCTAATTAATAAAGTGCCAAAACACAAGGAATTATTCCTGACACTTTGCAGAATCAATTGTGTCGCTAAAAATATTACTTACGACGCTTAAAGGATATCTTAAGCACTTTAACGGATTACTATCCGACCGAACAACCGGACAATACCCGGAACATAAAAATATTGCCAAGAATAATATTGATACTTTTCTGAGCCAGTTAGGGTCCCTGATTACCCTAACACCCGTATCATAGCGCAATAAACAACTAACGAGGTTAGACCTTTAAGTAACCAACTTAACGTAACTAAACACTAACTGTTTAGTTGGAATCAAACCGGGTGGTCCCACCACCCTAACCAAATCGGCCCAACCAAGGGGACAAGGCCGAATTCTTTTTATTATTTTAATATTCTTGTCTAGTATCTGGTAGACACAAGACCCGTTGGACGTTAACGCTTAAACTCTCTATATATAACTCTCTCTCACTCACAAGAACACACACCAAATCAAGATCACTCTCTCTCCCTCTCTTGTGCTCTATCTCGGCCGAACACACTCCCAAACACCCACCCACTTTCGGTTTTTGATCACCCCATTCCAAGATCATTCAAGCTTCACGGGTCACGTATAAGGAGCTTTGGTGCACTCGGAACGCAAAGGACCTCTACCGTTTGCTTTTATCCACGCAGTTTTCGACTAGAATCTTCCCTAGCCCCGAGCTAGAGGTATATTGTTTAAAACTCGTTATTAGTCGTGTTTAAAGTGGTTAAAAGGATTTTTATCGGTTAAATGTCGGTAACCCGCTTCATGAATCTTTAAAGTCTACTAAAAAGTGAAAATCGTTGGATAAAAGAACATAACGCGTGTAAATGTCGTAGTATTTGAATATGTTGGTTAATATGGCCCAATCTACGATGTGGTGGCTCTTATCATCGTTTAACCCGACTTTGTTAAGATCACGTATCTTGACATACACTTGTTTCTTTTGGTACAAGGGTTAAAAGATGAAACTCCACCACACGGGAAACATGAACTTGTGTAAAAGTGTTTTAACGTGAAAAATAGTATTTAAAACGAGCCGATCTACGTATGTACAAGTGGTATATTCGTAGGACCGGGTGTTGAGAAAATCATGTTTTATAAAAGTTGTATAACAGGCTAACAAATGTGATTTTTATAGTCTACAAGTGTATAAACACTTGTGAAATGAAAGATCCGACAAAATAACAATTTTTATAAAAATTGTCGGAAATGGTAAAGAGTGATTTGTTCCAAAAAACGGGGTTTTTGCAAGAATAAACTATTTTATACCTAGATCCACTAAATATAACGAGATCTACATAATAGTTTTAGAAAAACTACAAGTTCATGTAATATTGTGATTTTACATACTAGTCTACGAATTCGAAGTGTTGAAACTTGTTTATTATGTTGGAAATTGATTGATTGAAATAAAAGAAGTGATTTTGTAAAAGAAAATGATACGCTTGAAAGCGTGGCCACCTCCAGTTACAGGGGAAACTCTGGCGAAATTTTCCTAAAATCTAACACTTAGAATATTTACAAGTGTTAGACTACTTTGACATGTTTTCAAATATATTTCGCCACAACTTTATTTATAAATAATCGGAGGTGGGATTTTCACAAAACTAAACGTGATAAATATATATTCGGTAAATATATTTTGTCACAACACTGTTTATGATTATTTTGTGAAAATGTATAAATATTATTTTTAGAGTAAAAATAATATTTACTAACTTGTCAAACCCAAAATAATACCAACGCTTATACGACAAGCATAAAAGTTACAACGGTAATTTCTATTACCACCTAATCATTAAAACGTAACTTACGCATTACGCGGAAATATTCACCGACACGTATGTTGTCAACGTATTATTTTGGAAAGTATTATGTAAAGAGAAAATATATTATTTTTGAGAAAAATAATTATATTTTGGAAAGAGAAATAAAAATATATTAAGTGGGACTTAATGAGATAGTATAAATACACATGTATTTAAATCCCCCATCCTTGGGAAGGAAAGTAAAATACCAAGTATGTACACGAAACGGTTGTCTAACCGTCTCCTAAAAATGTAAGTTATAAAGCTAAGGCACGGCCATCCGTCTAATAGAATTAGCACCTGTAGGTCGTTGCACAGCTTCGAATATTCGGATTACTTGGTAGAGATACGCATTCACTGTGAGTTCATGTCCCCCTTTTCTCTAACTGTTTTCAGTTCACTTAACTGCGGGGGTGAAATACATGTTACTATGATTTACGAGTACTTTACAACGGTATGTTTAACGTAAGGAGGTGTTATACGATCATGTGAGTGGATAGGAACAACATGGGGCCATTAGTCCTCATGGAGGGACCGAGGGACAGGAGCGGTAGATCTATCTGGGTGTAGCGAGCCCAGCCCCCGGCCAAACTAGAAACGGACCGTGGGGTGACTTTGTCCACATACTTTGCCGTGGCGAAATCTGCTAGGTTTGAGTCTCCCTATTTGCACTTCACATATGTCAGTGGCCTTGCAAACCATTGATGATCACAAGTCCTCTTACACTGCTACATACCACAACTATTTTTATACTCACAAAGGTTTTACATACTCACTTACGCATGAACTCGCTCAACATTATTGTTGATTTTTCAACTCACATGTATTTCAGGAAATTAAACGGATCTGGCACGGTATGGAACGTTTTCCGCTGCACTGGTCATGAAGTCATCAGGGTTTAGGGTTGTGTCTCTTACCTGGACAAGACACAATCCCTAAATCACGTTTATGTTTTGTTATAAGTTGTAATGTTACTAAACAAGGTTATGGTTGCATGTTAAAAACAATGGTATTGTATGATGTTTTCAAAAACTTAATGGATGACTTGCATGGTTTTTAAATTCATATAGCTTTGTTATGATTAAGCTATGGTATTAAGAAGTCACACAAATTAACCACGCTTCCGCAAAGCCAGGGTGTGACAGCTTGGTATCAGAGCTCTGATCATAGCGAACTAGGATTCTTTCTTGAGTCTAGACTATGATCACTAGGGCTCTCACGAAAACATTTTCTGCATACCACTTAAGTCCAGATCCAAAACCTTTTTACAAACAAATGTTGAGCACATTTTATTCATTATTCTAGGCTCAGTCTGGGAGGCTGAGGTTCGGGATAGTGGGACTAGGAGTGTTGACTAGTGGGACTAGGAAGGACAGTCTGGGAGGCTGGGAGGCTAGTGGGACTAGGAGTGTTGGCTAGTGGGACTAGGAGTGTTGACTAGTGGGACTAGGAAGGACAGTCTGGGAGGCTGGGAGGCTAGTGGGACTAGGAGTGTTGGCTAGTGAGACTAGGAAGGACAGTCTGGGAGGCTGGGAGGCTAGTGGGACTAGGTGGATTATGTGATTATTATCTGGTAACTTATGTGACTATTTGATTCACTGATTTTGTGCTTATTCTGTGTTATGTTACAGACCCATGGATTCACCAGCTACAGGTGGATCAGATACCACTGGACCACTACCCATAGTGTCGGATGACATTATGTCATCGGAGCGTGAGGTGCATACCTCAGATTTACACGAGCACGGACGACGATGACTTTCGGCACCCTCTGGTAGAGATTCCGGCACCCATACCTTTTGCCTATGAGCCTATTGATGGCGATCCTGCTGAGTACCTCCCTATTGTTGCGATTCCAGCACCGATTCCTCTTGCTTCCTACCCTGCTTATGAGCTTATGCCAGATGCCGAGGCTGACGGCGACATCGAGCTTTACGAGGACGAGCCATTTGAGGACGAGGATCCTGACGTAGCTCCTCTACCTGCTGGCGGTCTCTTGATGATAGCTGACGTTCCAGCTGGAGACTCGCCCATTCACTCACCAGTCCCAGACTCTTTCGAGTCTGTGGCATCTGTACCCTCTCGCGGGGCGAGCGCGCAGCAGTTTATTCACGACTCAGACCCTGATCAGGCGTCTTCAGCTGCCCCCATTCCGAGCTACGCGTTTGAGCATGATGATATCGAGGATTCTGACCCTGTTTTCCCTCCAGGATTTGATCCTGACCATGATATCGAGTATATTCCTATGGATGAGCATATAGAGGACCCTGATGATCCTATCGGTCCCATTGATCCAGATTTTGACTTTGACATGGCGTTCGACGACCATGAGCCTGCCATAGCCCCAGAGCAGGCAGCTGTTTTTGACCCTTTACCTGAGCATGACCCTGTTCATGCTGATTTTCCTCTTGAGCCTGTTGATGTTGATCCCCCTGTAGATGTTCCTGTGATCGAGGGCGATCATGTTGCTGCTGATCCCATTGTTCCTTTACCCGTTGGTGACATACCTGCTGATCCTGTTATTGACCCTGTCGATCCTGATATTGCACCTGTTGACCCCGTTATTGCTCCTATCGATCCTTTACCCATCGAGCCCGAGCACGCTCTTTTTGCTGAGCACATGGATCCTCCAGATGAGGAGGCACAGCACGGGTGGATACCGGCGGACGAGGATGTTCCACCGTTTCCCCCACATCACACTGGCACACATCATACTGATTTCTCATTTCAGATCCCATCATTTATTCCTCCAGCGGGGCCTGGAGAGGGCTCTTCAGCCCACCCTTTCGGTCATGTACCGATGACCATGCCATTCATGCCTCAGATAGCATCTATCCCATCTTCTGTTGCACCTATCGATCTTACCAGCACGCCATTACTTTGGTCATCTTCCTCACCGATGCCACCCACTGATCCATATCATCCATTTTATTTGGGCCATACTATTGAGGATCTTTTGATGTCGTTTGTACACCAGCACGAGTCTCATTCACAGCGACTCCAGGAGCTCGAGAGAGCTCAGTTATCTTTTGGTCCATATCTTGGTCAGACATCTTCATCTTTTCAGCCTTTTCGATCATTTCCTCCTGACATTGCTGCCCGACTTTCGACCTTGGAGCAGCAGGTTGCGTCCGTGATCCGTACTCAGCAGGCGATGGAGGAGGACTAGTATCACTTACGCCGCTTACTTTTCGCTCACTTTCCCCCTCCTCCACCCCCATCCGCATAGGGCTCATTGGTACCGTAGTGATAGGCGATGGTGAGACGACCGCGATTGTGACTGCACAGCCTTTTGGAGACCATCTGACGATACAGATTTTTGCTGATATTTGTTGATGTACTGGTTGTATGTGACACTGATGTGATGTTGTTTTTGACAGGGGTGATGTAGCCCCTATTTGATTTGTGATTGTATGATACAGTGACGTGCTGACACACTTGCTACACTTTATGGTCTCGATATATATAACAATCGCTGTATTCTCACCATATCTGATTCACTTGATTGCTTATTTATGTTTTGTGACATGGGATGTTGTATGTATGATATTTGCAACATGGGATGTTGGGACATGGGATGTTGTGTGTGATATATTGATAACATGAGATGTTATATGCTATTACTATTACTATATACGTATGTTTACTTTGGCCTAATCGACGTATGCATCTTTAGAAGATGGCACCAAGACGTCAACCGCAGCCGATGCCCACTACTCCTGAAGAACTACAGCAAGTTATTGCTGCCGCCATTGCTCAGTATGCTGCCTCGCAAGAAGGACCAAGCGGAAGTAACTCGAACATCAACGGCAACCAAAATCCTCCTCATGGTAAACCTAAGTCATTAAGACATACCATGGCATAAATGGATTCCTTTAGCAAATGCTAATGCCGTTCCTATGATATGATGTATGTGCAGGGTGCACCTACAAACAATTCTTGGACTGTAAGCCCCTCAACTTCGACGGCACAGGTGGTGCTGTTGCTTTCGTTCGCTGGGCAGAGAAGACTGATTCCACCATCCGCATGAGCAAATGTGCGCTCGACCAGCAGGTCACTTACATCTCAGGGCTGTTTCTAGACGGAGCCCTATCTTGGTGGAACTTACAAGTGCAAACACTAGGCGAAGCTGCCGCCTACGCCCTGACTTGGGCCGAATTGAAAGAGCTTATGCGCAAGAAGTACTGTTCCCGCGCAGAAATTCAAAGGTTGGAGACTGAATTTTGGCACCTAAAGATGGATGGACCAAAGGTTGCAGAATACGTCCAGAGGTTTCATGACCTATCTCAAGTGGTTCCTTATATGGTCACTTCTGAATACAAGCGAATTGAGCGCTTCATTTGGGGATTAGCTCCCCAAATCATCAGCATGGTGACCTCCTCCAAACCGGTAACTATTACGGAAGCCATTGATTTGAGCGTGGCTCTCACTGAGGAGGCAATTCGTTTAAACAAGTTTAATGAAGTCAAGACGAAGAAGACAGAGACTCACGTTGAGTCCTCAGGAGATAACAAAAGGAAGTTTTCAAACTTCAAACAAGGCGTCAGTATGGCAGTAAAGAAAGGAAAATCAGCTGGTAGTACCAAGAAAGGGAAAGGGTACCAGGGCACCCAGCCCAAATGCAACAACTGCCAACGCCACCATACTGGCAACTGTAACGTGAAAGTTTGTGAATCTTGTGGAAAACCGGGCCACTCAAAGGAATCATGTTGGGCTAGTGCAGGCCGGGGAGGCCAGGGAGGATATATGAATAGAAACGATAATCGTGGTGGTTTGGGAAATCGCCCACAAGGGAATAATCGAGGCTACAATGCAAATCAAACCGGAACTGCCAATCAAAACTACCCGCCAGTTGGGGACGGTGCGGGAAATGGAAAAAGATTAGGATGTTTTCATTGCGGTGACATTGGGCACTTCAAGAAGGATTGCCCGGGATTGAACCAAGCCCGTGGAAGGGTGTTCCAGATCGGTGCACGGGAAGCACGCCAGGATCCCAACGTTGTCACTGGTACGTTCCCTGTAAACCAACGCTATGCATCTGTTCTGTTTGATACTGGTGCCGACTATAGCTTCATATCACTAGAATTTAAGAATATACTTGGGCTAGCCGCTAATAAGTTAGACATTCCCTACGTAATCGAATTGGCTAATGGAAAGTTGGTAGAAGCCAATGATGTGATCAGAGGCTGTGTGATTGAATTAGGAGAACGCGAGTTTACTCTAGATCTACTACCAGTCCAGTTGGGAAGCTTCGACGTGGTAGTAGGGATGGATTGGTTATCGAGTAACAAGGCAGAGATAGTGTGTCACAAAAAGATTATTCGTATTCCGACCGACGATGGTGAGACCATTGTTGTTCATGGAGAAAAGCGTGAGACGCCGTTAAGGATGATTAGTTGCCTGAAAGCAAGAAAGTGTCTGAAGAAAGGATGTGTTGCTTTTCTAGCACACATTGTGGATAAGAAGGCTGCTGAGCCGAAGATCGAAGACATCCCTGTCGTAAGGGAGTATCCCGAAGTCTTTCCAGAAGACTTGCCTGGCTTGCCACCTCAAAGGCAAGTGGAGTTTCGCATCGACTTAGTTCCAGGTGCTGCGCCTGTGGCTAAGGCACCTTATAGACTTGCCCCGTCTGAGATGCAAGAGCTGTCAACGCAACTTCAAGAGTTGTTAGATAAGGGTTTTATCCGACCAAGCTTCTCACCTTGGGGAGCTCCAGTTTTGTTTGTCAAGAAGAAGGACGGAAGTTTCCGCATGTGCATCGACTACAGAGAGTTGAACAAGCTAACGATCAAGAATAGGTATCCCCTGCCAAGAATCGATGATCTGTTCGACCAGCTTCAAGGTTCAAGCTTCTATTCAAAGATCGATCTTCGATCTGGATACCATCAACTAAGGATACAGGAGGAAAGCATCCCGAAAACAGCTTTCAGAACTCGATATGGGCACTATGAGTTTCTAGTTATGTCGTTTGGTTTAACAAACGCACCTGCAGTGTTCATGGATTTGATGAACCGAGTTTGTAAGCCGTACTTGGATAAGTTCGTGATCGTATTCATCGATGACATCCTAATTTATTCCAAGTCAAAGGCTGAACACGAGCAGCATCTTAGAGCCATTCTGGAGCTACTAAAGAAGGAGCAGTTATATGCCAAGTTCTCTAAGTGTGAGTTTTGGCTGCGAGAAGTGCAGTTTCTTGGGCACGTGGTGAATGGAGATGGAATCCACGTGGATCCAACCAAGATCGAGGCGATCAAAGATTGGGAAACGCCAAAGACGCCAACCGAGATTCGGCAATTCTTGGGTTTGGCTGGCTATTATCGAAGGTTCATCGAGAACTTTTCAAAGATCGCTCAACCGTTGACACTCCTCACGCAGAAGGATAAAAAGTTTGATTGGGGAATCAAGCAGGATGAAGCATTTCAAGTGTTAAAGGATAAGCTTTGTAACGCGCCAATCTTAGCTCTTCCGGAAGGTACCGACGATTTTGTGGTATATTGCGACGCATCGCGTCAGGGATTGGGTTGTGTGTTGATGCAACGCCAAAAGGTCATTGCTTACGCATCGCGTCAACTGAAAGTGCACGAAAAGAACTATACCACCCACGATTTGGAGCTTGGCGCAGTGGTTTTTGCACTAAAGATCTGGAGACACTACCTGTATGGTACGAAGTGCACAATCTTCACAGATCACAAAAGCCTACAGCATATATTCAACCAGAAGGAGTTGAATATGAGGCAAAGACGATGGGTCGAATTATTGAACGATTACGACTGCGAGATAAAGTATCACCCAGGGAAGGCGAATGTAGTCGCCGATGCCTTAAGTCGTAAGGAAAGGATCAAGCCCCTAAGGGTTAGGGCTATGGAAATGATAATCCAAACCGATCTCTCCTCGCGCGTTCGTGCAGCGCAGAAAGAAGCTCTCAAGGAGGAGAACCTTGAGAAAGAGTATCTCCGTGGGATGGAGAAGATATTGGTGCCAAACGAGGAAGGAACGTTATGTTTTGAGAAAAGGATTTGGGTTCCTCTATTTGGTGGATTAAGGGAAGTTATTTTTGATGAAGCGCACAAGTCACGATACTCTATCCACCCGGGATCGGATAAGATGTACCAAGATCTCAAAAATTGCTATTGGTGGCCTAGGATGAAAGGCGACGTTGCTATTTACGTGAGCAAATGTTTAACGTGCGCTAAGGTCAAGGCGGAATACCAGAAGCCCTCGGGACTTCTGCAACAACCTGAGATTCCCAAGTGGAAATGGGAACAAATCTCAATGGATTTTGTTACAAAACTGCCAAGAACGCCAAGAGGCCATGATATGATTTGGGTGATTGTTGACCGCCTAACAAAGTCCGCACACTTTCTGCCAATCAAGGAGAAGGACAGTACTAGTAAACTTGCGGAAATTTACTTGAGAGAGATCGTAGCACGACATGGAGTACCCCTCTCGATCATCTCTGATAGAGACGGAAGGTTTGTGTCGAGGATATGGAAATCCTTCCAAGAAGCTTTTGGCTCACAATTGAATCTGAGCACTGCGTTCCATCCGCAAACTGACGGCCAGAGCGAGCGAACGATACAGACTTTGGAAGACATGCTGAGAGCATGTGCTATGGATTTGGGCGGTAGCTGGGATAAACACTTACCTTTGGTCGAATTCTCATACAACAACAGCTACCACACCAGTATTGGTCTCGCGCCTTTTGAAGCCCTTTACGGACGCAAGTGTCGATCACCACTATGTTGGGCTGACGCAGGTGATAGGCAGCTTGCCGGTCCCGAAATTGTCCAAGAGACGACGGACAAGATTGCGCAGATTCTTAAACGCATCGAAGCCGCTCGCCACAGACAAAAGGCCTACGCGGATCCAAACCGAAAACATGTGGATTTTCAAGTTGGAGAGATGGTGTTGTTAAAGGTATCACCCTGGAAAGGGGTAGCACGCTTTGGGAAGCGTGGGAAGTTAAATCCACGCTACATTGGTCCTTTCAGAATTCTAGAAAGAATTGGAACCGTAGCATACAAGTTGGACCTACCTGCTGAATTAAATGGTGTTCACGATACATTTCATGTATCCAATTTAAAGAAAAGTCCAACTCAAGTTGACGTTGCCATTCCTATCGACGAGATTCATGTTGACGACACGCTCCACTTCGTAGAAGCACCTGTCGAGGTCACAGATTGGAAAGTTAACAGGACCCGCCGGAGCAGTGTCAAACTCGTCAAGGTTCGCTAGAATGCCAGACATGGTCCTGAATACACCTGGGAGCGTGAGGACCGGATGAAAGAGAAATACCCCCACTTATTTCCTAAAAACTCTGCATCTACAAGCAGAACTTAAATTTCGGGACGAAATTTATTTAACGGGGGGAGAATGTGACAACCCGCACTAAACCAGGTATCCGTACGACTTAATTACTGATAAATTACTGCCTAATTACTGTGCTTGCTTGAACTAGCTGATGAACTGCTACTTGAATACTGATACATGAACTTACTTGCATCATACTTGCTTGCTGTCACTACATTGTTTATTTACTGAACCCTAGTGACAAACTTGATGCACAAAAAGCACAGTAGCACTAAACGGATACACAGTGAACAAGCTGATATAGCCAGCATCAGGCAGACACTGCCTCTAAAGGCCTGAATGAGCCAGAATTATTTTACTACGCCCATAGTGTGTGCAAGGATACAAGGGTTGTATGATTACGTCTCTAGGGATAAGATATAGAGATTTGGATGTGCCTAAAACATACTTTAAGCACGAAACACAGCACTTTTATCAACATACTAGCTTCTAGCTAATTAATAAAGTGCCAAAACACAAGGAATTATTCCTGACACTTTGCAGAATCAATTGTGTCGCTAAAAATATTACTTACGACGCTTAAAGGATATCTTAAGCACTTTAACGGATTACTATCCGACTGAACAACCGGACAATACCCGGAACATAAAAATATTGCCAAGAATAATATTGATACTTTTCTGAGCCAGTTAGGGTCCCTGATTACCCTAACACCCGTATCATAGCGCAATAAACAACTAACGAGGTTAGACCTTTAAGTAACCAACTTAACGTAACTAAACACTAACTGTTTAGTTGGAATCAAACCGGGTGGTCCCACCACCCTAACCAAATCGGCCCAACCAAGGGGACAAGGCCGAATTCTTTTTATTATTTTAATATTCTTGTCTAGTATCTGGTAGACACAAGACCCGTTGGACGTTAACGCTTAAACTCTCTATATATAACTCTCTCTCACTCACAAGAACACACACCAAATCAAGATCACTCTCTCTCCCTCTCTTGTGCTCTATCTCGGCCGAACACACTCCCAAACACCCACCCACTTTCGGTTTTTGATCACCCCATTCCAAGATCATTCAAGCTTCACGGGTCACGTATAAGGAGCTTTGGTGCACTCGGAACGCAAAGGACCTCTACCGTTTGCTTTTATCCACGCAGTTTTCGACTAGAATCTTCCCTAGCCCCGAGCTAGAGGTATATTGTTTAAAACTCGTTATTAGTCGTGTTTAAAGTGGTTAAAAGGATTTTTATCGGTTAAATGTCGGTAACCCGCTTCATGAATCTTTAAAGTCTACTAAAAAGTGAAAATCGTTGGATAAAAGAACATAACGCGTGTAAATGTCGTAGTATTTGAATATGTTGGTTAATATGGCCCGATCTACGATGTGGTGGCTCTTATCATCGTTTAACCCGACTTTGTTAAGATCACGTATCTTGACATACACTTGTTTCTTTTGGTACAAGGGTTAAAAGATGAAACTCCACCACACGGGAAACATGAACTTGTGTAAAAGTGTTTTAACGTGAAAAATAGTATTTAAAACGAGCCGATCTACGTATGTACAAGTGGTATATTCGTAGGACCGGGTGTTGAGAAAATCATGTTTTATAAAAGTTGTATAACAGGCTAACAAATGTGATTTTTATAGTCTACAAGTGTATAAACACTTGTGAAATGAAAGATCCGACAAAATAACAATTTTTATAAAAATTGTCGGAAATGGTAAAGAGTGATTTGTTCCAAAAAACGGGGTTTTTGCAAGAATAAACTATTTTATACCTAGATCCACTAAATATAACGAGATCTACATAATAGTTTTAGAAAAACTACAAGTTCATGTAATATTGTGATTTTACATACTAGTCTACGAATTCGAAGTGTTGAAACTTGTTTATTATGTTGGAAATTGATTGATTGAAATAAAAGAAGTGATTTTGTAAAAGAAAATGATACGCTTGAAAGCGTGGCCACCTCCAGTTACAGGGGAAACTCTGGCGAAATTTTCCTAAAATCTAACACTTAGAATATTTACAAGTGTTAGACTACTTTGACATGTTTTCAAATATATTTCGCCACAACTTTATTTATAAATAATCGGAGGTGGGATTTTCACAAAACTAAACGTGATAAATATATATTCGGTAAATATATTTTGTCACAACACTGTTTATGATTATTTTGTGAAAATGTATAAATATTATTTTTAGAGTAAAAATAATATTTACTAACTTGTCAAACCCAAAATAATACCAACGCTTATACGACAAGCATAAAAGTTACAACGGTAATTTCTATTACCACCTAATCATTAAAACGTAACTTACGCATTACGCGGAAATATTCACCGACACGTATGTTGTCAACGTATTATTTTGGAAAGTATTATGTAAAGAGAAAATATATTATTTTTGAGAAAAATAATTATATTTTGGAAAGAGAAATAAAAATATATTAAGTGGGACTTAATGAGATAGTATAAATACACATGTATTTAAATCCCCCATCCTTGGGAAGGAAAGTAAAATACCAAGTATGTACACGAAACGGTTGTCTAACCGTCTCCTAAAAATGTAAGTTATAAAGCTAAGGCACGGCCATCCGTCTAATAGAATTAGCACCTGTAGGTCGTTGCACAGCTTCGGATATTCGGATTACTTGGTAGAGATACGCATTCACTGTGAGTTCATGTCCCCCTTTTCTCTAACTGTTTTCAGTTCACTTAACTGCGGGGGTGAAATACATGTTACTATGATTTACGAGTACTTTACAACGGTATGTTTAACGTAAGGAGGTGTTATACGATCATGTGAGTGGATAGGAACAACATGGGGCCATTAGTCCTCATGGAGGGACCGAGGGACAGGAGCGGTAGATCTATCTGGGTGTAGCGAGCCCAGCCCCCGGCCAAACTAGAAACGGACCGTGGGGTGACTTTGTCCACATACTTTGCCGTGGCGAAATCTGCTAGGTTTGAGTCTCCCTATTTGCACTTCACATATGTCAGTGGCCTTGCAAACCATTGATGATCACAAGTCCTCTTACACTGCTACATACCATAACTATTTTTATACTCACAAAGGTTTTACATACTCACTTACGCATGAACTCGCTCAACATTATTGTTGATTTTTCAACTCACATGTATTTCAGGAAATTAAACGGATCTGGCACGGTATGGAACGTTTTCCGCTGCACTGGTCATGAAGTCATCAGGGTTTAGGGTTGTGTCTCTTACCTGGACAAGACACAATCCCTAAATCACGTTTATGTTTTGTTATAAGTTGTAATGTTACTAAACAAGGTTATGGTTGCATGTTAAAAACAATGGTATTGTATGATGTTTTCAAAAACTTAATGGATGACTTGCATGGTTTTTAAATTCATATAGCTTTGTTATGATTAAGCTATGGTATTAAGAAGTCACACAAATTAACCACGCTTCCGCAAAGCCAGGGTGTGACAAGATCAACTCCAAGCTTTTTAGATATCTTTTTGAACTTGATCTTCCCAAGAGCCTTCGTTAAAATATCCGCCTTTTGATCAATGCCACTAACATGCTCGACCACGATATCTTCACGATCCACACATTCCCGAATATAGTGAAACCGAGATTTAATGTGTTTGTTTCTTCTGTGGAAAAGTGGGTTCTTCACGGGAGCTATCGCTAATGTATTATCAACAAGTAACACCGCCGCTTGAATTTTCTTGTCGAGTAATTCACCAATTAATTCTTTTAGCCAAACCGCCCGACCGCGTCTGCACTAGCCGCCATACATTCTGCCTCACACAATTATAAAGCAACTGTATTACGCTTTTGAGAACACCAAATAATTGGGGAAGACCCAAAATAAAACACGTGTCTCGTACTACTTCTTCTATCGACCAGATCTATGTTGTGACTACTATCGCTGTAACCGACCAACATATTTTCTCCTCGAGTATACGTAATGTCATAACTAAAAGTGTGTGTGCCTTATGTGTTACTTGTGCATGTTTACTTTATGTTATGTGTGGTAACCAACCGAAACTCGAATCGAAACTCGAAACTCAGTCGTACTCAATCAAAATCGAATTATGATAATTAGTGGCGAAAAGACAGCGCGAGACATAGGTGATTGTATGTTAGATATAGTGGTTGGGATTAAAAGTAATTTGAATAGGAAACTCTAACGTACTCTCATCAATCGCAATCGAAATCAAAATATCAAAAAATCGTCGCACCGAACACTCGAATCAGGCAGCTGAACGATCAGGCTCTCAGCTAGGGGTGCAAACGAGCCGAGCCGAGCCCGAGCTCGGCCAGGCTCGAGCTCGAGCTCGATTAACTTATGAGAGCTCGGGCTCGAGCTCGGCTCGATTCGATCTTTGTTTTCAAAGCTCGAGCTCGGCTCGTTTGTATTTTATCAAGCTCGAGCTTGGCTCGGGCTCGGCTCGTTTATTATCTATTAATTAGTATATTAAATAAAAATAAAATAAATAATAGACTTTTTAGGCTTACGAGCTCGATAAGTAAAGCTCGGGCTTGAGCTCGTTTACTAAATAAGCTTATTTTTAGGCTCGAGGTCGGCTTGTAAACAAGTTTAAATAAGCTCGGCTCGACTCGGCTCGTTTACACTAAGGCTCGATAAGGCTCGACGAGCCTAATGAGCTTCACATGTGAGGCTCGAGCTCGGGCTCGATAAACAAACGAGCTTTGTTTTGAGGCTCAAGCTCGGCTCGGGCACGATAAGGCTCGGCTCGTTTCAAGCTTTTTCTCGAGCCGATCTCGAGTAGCTCGCGAGCCGCTCGGCTTGTTTGCACCCCTACTCTCAGCCGATCGAACGGCCCAGCCGATCGGATTGCTATCCGATCGGACAGGCTATCCGATCGGGATGCATGGCCGATCGGCCAACCCTTTCCTCTTTTGGAAGCCTATAAATACCCCTGTCATTGTCATCTTTACCACTTCTGGAAAGCTCTGACCGACCAGCTCGTGCTCCCCTCCTTTTCTCAGATTCCTTCCGATTCCGATAAGATTTCATCCTAAATCTTGTACTTTCTTGATCTATACACACTCCTACACCTTTCTATCTTTCAAATCTTGATTTCAAACCGTCAAATCATCAAGATTCAAGTGTTCTAGGATGATGTCATCATGGTGTTCTTGAAGAACTTCATGTTTTGACTTCAATCCATCAAGAATCACTTGGGTCTAGCCGATTTCCACATAAACAAACAAAGATCTGTTATAGATATAAACATATTCTCGGTGAAAAGGAATGAAAGTTGGTTTTTCCAACTTTCTTTCAACTCTTTTACACTCAATGCCTTCAAACCGATAGAAACAGAGCTCGTGCCGACTTGCTAATCATTTCGGTGGTTGCACGACTCAAGATCCGGATTCTATTCACGAGGTTCACCGATTTCGGGTTAAACGTTAAACTCTGTTCCGAACAGTTCACCAGCCGGATTTGGGTGATTCCTGTCCAATCAGGAGAAACAAGTAAGAATAAGGGTCCTATGGTTCAACTCGTTGTCAAAGTACCTCGATATAACGTCAAACAATCAGAACAGCTAAGTGTTAGACGAACAGGCCGACCAGGTCAGGAAGCTGACCGATCGGGCTGACTGTCCGAACGGACAGCCCAGCCGATGGGACAAGCCAACCGATCGACCAGGCCAGCCGATCGGCTAGCACATGGCCCCACACTTTAACAATTTCCTGAAGTCTAGTATTGAACGAAATGCTGATCGATCGGACTACGGTCTGATTTGAATTACTCTTCGGATCATGAGATACTATGCTTTAACACTTAATCGATTTTCAACATGTTTAACGCGCTGGAGTGCCACCCGATCGGTCAAGCCCTCCGACTAGGTGACACCCTGACAAGAAATTGTAGTTGAAGTACCTAACCGATCGGTTAAGCCGACCGATCGAACGAACCGTTCGATCGATCGACCTGAAAGGTAAGGATATTCAATGTTTTCAAATGCTACAACGAAAACTTCAAAAGTCAAACCATCATACACAAACACATCCTTCTCGAAGAAAGGAAGAAACAATCCACTCGAACAGTTCATCCGATCGACCTACCGACCGACTGGACAGACTGTCCGAGCGGACTGGTTAACCGAACGGTCAAGCCGTCCGATCGGACCTACTGTCCGATCGACCAGGCTGTCCGACCCTCCAACACTTGTTTTCGTTTTACGCGTTACTCATCGTTATGCTATCGAACTATTCAGGCTTACCCTACTCTCAAGTGCTCCCTTCAATCCATCAATCACTGTGAGTATACTCGATCCCTTTTTGCTTTCAGCACTTTTGGGTGTTACATACGTTACTTATTCCAAATCACAATCGAACACACTACTCAATTATTTAAACGCTAACCGTTACCGCATGTATTACGTGACTAAATGAATGCTTGTTGTTATGTTTACACGTGGAATGCTGTCTACCTGCCTTAACGACGATAGTACTATAGTTTGGACTCGGCACCCGTTCTCACGGGGGTTGTTAAGGACAATTACTTGCAAGGATTACGGTGGTAATCATGTATTGCGAACTGCCTCAGGCAGTCAACCCGCAGTCATTGGTATCGATAGATCCATGTCGATAATTAACATGCTACGTTTTCCTCTGTGTACGTGTTGGTTATGCGTCAACTATTTCGAACTCTATATGCTATTATCAAACTTGTATGCTCACCTTTACATTCTATGTATTGACTTTATTTTAACGTATGTGACAGGTGTTTAAGATGCTTATCTGCTAGGAAGGCGAAGC
This sequence comes from Helianthus annuus, assembly GCF_002127325.2. Taxonomy (NCBI): domain Eukaryota; kingdom Viridiplantae; phylum Streptophyta; class Magnoliopsida; order Asterales; family Asteraceae; genus Helianthus; species Helianthus annuus. The sequence continues at coordinate 68,291,632 of NC_035439.2, read as the reverse complement.
TAGAATAAAAGTCTAGAGCATAGTTGTCTGTAGATCTTGCTGCTTAAGTCTCTAGACATAGATAAACAATATTTATATTTAAATCTGAGTTGTCGGAACAGAATATTTGACTAGATTTTATCTGTAATAATTTGTTTGCTATTTGAGGTACGGTATGGGATGTATTATATAAATTGAATAGTAATGATAATTGTTATGGAAACTTCTGGACAATCTGTTTCGCTCAGTGCCATGCCCCGATGATTCCGCCATCGGTTGGGGTGTGAAAGATTGGTATCAGAGCCATAACTATAGGGAATTAGGCTAGACTCGACCTAGTCTGGGTCGAAGTCTTTGAGACCTAGACTATAGTTAGGAACCAACAGACCAAGTTTATGTGCTATATCCTGCTATTTCTCGCCTACACCATCAACGCACTCGAATTTTCAATAATGAGAAGGCGATTTGGTCAAGATTAGGTGTGAAAACCGCATACTCTCGACTAAATTGCTGGATCAATGCTGTTTTTGTCAACTTCTCAATAATCTCTTATCTATGCTTTTCAATAACGAACGCTTGTTCAACGGGAGATTATACCAAATCAGGAGTGAAATCCATATTTTGATGAATAGTCTCCTCAACTTTACTAAAACAAGGAAGAAGTTGCTAAGCTAGGGGTGAAACCCTAACCTTGACAACTTGTTCCAACTTTTATTTATCTCACCAAAGCCTCGACGGACTCCAACGACCTGAACTCACGAGTATGACCTAGGTAATACGTGCTGAATGCCCAAGAATCGAGGCGGAAACACGATCCCGAAAGTCGAAATGTGACGACAAGTCCATTGAGAATAGTCGAATCGCCTTGGGTAGTCGATGTCTAATAGCCGTAGACAATCTACTTCTCGATTTTTATGTGTTTCAATTCTGAGCCCGCAACTGCCGACTCTGATAATTCGTCGATTTTATGTGTTTTGTGTATACTTATCTGTTTATGTGTTTAAAATTTTTGAAGAATTATTCGATTTTGCTATCATTTCGATCGACACACACGACCCGCATTGCTCTCCTATCTCAAGACGCTAACAAGTCGCTGCAAATCTGGACAATGTTATGCTATGATATACGCTTATACTGTACTCGATATATTATACGACTATACTATGCTACTCGATATGCTATACGCGATCGCTATATTCGAACGACACGCGAGCTTTGAATGATAGGTTTCTGTATTCTGACTGCATCTATGATTAAATGTGTATGTGCTTCCGTGTTTATGTGTCTCTGTGCTCTACGTGCTTATGTGCTTCTGTGACTACGTGAATCGGTGATTATGTGCTTATGTGTTTATGCGATACGTGTTTCGACATGTTCCTAAGCTTTAGTAAGTAGTAGACGTGTGAGGTGAGATTCGATTTTGATGTGTCTGAGACCTACGACGATGTCTGTTGCAGACCATGTCGTCATCCGGACACCAAACCCCACTTACCCGCCAAGAAAAGAGAGACAGACGTCTTGCTGCTATCATCGCCAAGCAAGTAGCAAAAGCTGTGAGCGATGTCTATGAAAACGTCAGCAAATCTTCCGAGGAGTCGAGAACTGAAGCTCCCAAAGATGCTACCAAGACTGTTTTCAGCTTTAAACAGTTCAAGGCATGCGGACCAAAGGAATTCACTGGAGAAGATGGCCCAACGGCTATGTTCCAATGGTTTGATTCCATCGAAGTCACTCTGCGCCAAAGCGGCTGTCCAGAAAATCTCCGTACCCTAAACGCAACTGGCGTCTTCCAGTCCTAAGCTCTAGACTGGTGGACGGCCGAACGAAACAAACGCGGGAATGATGCAGCTTATGAGCTGACATGGAAAAAGCTGAAAGCCATCATGATGGACGAATTCTGCCCTCCCCATGAACGCCAAAAGCTGGAGGACGAGTTTTGGAACATTAAGCAGAAGGATGGAGATAACACTGCCTTGACTGCTCGCTTTAAATAGCTCTCAGCATCATCTGTACCGATCAAGTCAAGACGTCAGACATGGCTATCAAGAAGTAAATTCGAGCTCTACCCGATTGTGTTGCCGATTTTGTTCACGCCGCGAAAACCTCGTCCATAGAAGAGACTTACTTGCTTGCCGCCGAGATCAACGACTAGCGAGTAAAAGCTGGTTTCTGGGATAAGCCCTCCAAGTCTCTGCATCAAGCTACCACTGCACCGACCGCCGAAACTGCCACTGCTCAACCTTCCAAGTCATCACGCCGCAAGAAGAAGCACAACAACAACAGCTCCAGCAACAAGAACTGTGCTGTCACTACCACTGCTGCTCCTCTGCAAGCCGTACCGGCTCAGCAGCAGTCTCACCATCGACCAGCACCAGTTACTCAAGCGCCGCCAGCAAAGCGTGCTTACATAGGTCCCCACCCGCTCTGCCCGACATGCTCATATTATCATCCGGTGGGTCTCGCCTGTCGTTTCTGTGCTCATTGCAATCTGTATGGCCATTTTACTGCCAATTGTCGCTATGGTCCTCGTCAAGCCCCAGTTCAAGCCACTGCTCATCAAGCTCTACTCCCAGCCCCGCAAGGCCAACACGCAGCTCAGGCACCCGCGATCAATGCTCGAGTCTGCTTTGCATGTGGTGACCCTAACCACTTTGCAAACATGTGCCCGAATAGGGTTGTGAAGCAAGAGCCCCAACAGCAGCAGCAGCAGCCTCAGCAGCGGCAACATGCAGCACGCGCCAGAACCTTCAACATCAACGCTCGTCAAGCCCAGGCTGACAACAACGTGGTTATTGGTATGTTCCTTGTGAATGGTATTTATGCATCGTGTTTGTTTGATACTGGAGCCGATAACTGCTTTGTGTCGTTTGAATTTGAGAAGCTCCTTAGTCGTAAGCGTTCTTATCTCCCCTCGTCATTCGAACTTGAAGTCGCTACTGGAAGAACTGTCGCTGTTAACTCTGTTCTCCTTGATTGTACTCTCGAGCTCAACAATCACATCTTCCCAATCGACCTCATTCCGATGCAACTCGGAAGTTTTGATATCATAGTAGGCATGGACTTTCATCGCGAAAACCATGCTGAAGTTGTGTGCTTCGATAAGATGATTCGATCCTCGCTCGCGAATAGCGATTTGTTATGTATGTACGGTGAAACTGCTTCGAAGGGTCTCAAGCTCATGTCATGTGTCCAAGCTAGCAAGTATCTCCGCAAGGAATACAGAGCTTTCTTGGCCAACATTGTAGTAGCAGAGAAGGAAAAGAAAAAGAAGGCCGAAGTTAAAGACGTTCCAGTGGTCCGTGAATTTCCTCAGGTGTTCCCTGACGATCTTCCTGGACTATCGCCAAGTCGTGATATCGACTTTCGTATCGATCTCATTCCTGGAGCTAACCCAGTAGCCAAAGCCCCTTATCGACTCGTGCCATCCGAAATGCGGGAACTCTCGAACCAACTCCAGGAGTTACTTGAAAAAGGCTTTATTCGCCCGAGCACCTCTCCTTGGGGCGCACCAGTCCTTTTCGTCAAAAAGAAGGATGGGTCGTTCAGGATGTGTATCGACTACCGGGAATTGAATAAGTTAACCATCAAGAACCGTTACCCTCTACCTCGCATCGATGATTTGTTTGATCAGCTACAAGGCGCTACGTGTTTCTTGAAGATCGACCTACACTCAGGCTTTCATCAGTTACATATTCAGGAAGAAGATATACCCAAAACCGTTTTTTGCATCCGTTACGGCCACTGCGAGTTCGTCGTTATGCCTTTTGGTTTAACCAACGCACCCGCGGTTTTCATGGATCTGATGAATCGCGTGTGTAAGCCTTATCTCGACCGTTTCGTCATCGTATTCATCGATGATGTCTTGATTTATACCAAATCGAAAGCCGAACACGCGCAACATCTACGTTTGGTTCTCGAGTTACTCCAGGGGAACCAACTCTATGCCAAGTTCTCCAAGTGCGAATTCTGGTTAGAAGAGGTTCAGTTTCTGGGTCACATCGTGAATAGTCAAGGTATCCATGTCGACCCTGCGAAGATTGAAGCAGTTAAGAGTTAGATTACACCAAAGAACCCGTCTGAAGTCCGTTCTTTTCTCGGATTAGAGGGCTATTATCGACGATTTATCGAAGGATTCTCTAAGATCGCTGTGCCGCTTACCGCTCTTACGCATAAAGACAGGTCTTTTGTTTGGGGAACCGAACGAGAGTCTTCCTTCCAAACCCTCAAGCATAAGCTTTGCAATGCTCCTGTTCTCTCATTGCCCGATGGGAACGACGATTTCATTGTCTACTGTGATGCTTCCAACCTTGGCCTTGGTTGTGTCCTCATGCAACGAGACAAGGTTATAGCTTACGCTTCTCGATAGCTCAAAATCCACGAGAAGAACTACACAACCCATGATCTCGAGCTAGGCGCGGTTGTCTTTGCATTAAAAATATGGCGACACTATCTGTATTGTAACAAGTGTACGATCTTCACCGATCACAGGAGTTTACAACACATCTTTAATCAGAGAGAACTCAATATGCGTCAACGCCGATGGGTAGAACTCCTCAACGATTACGACTGTGAGATTCGTTATCACCCAGGCAAAGCAAATGTCATTGCCGACGCGCTCAGCAGACGGAGTTATTTGCTCAGTATTCGTAATACCCAAGCCCAACACAATCTTGAAACCCTCATCCGCGAAGCCCAACATGCTTGCTTTAATGAACGCACCTTGAAGAAGGAGAGAATCTATCACGATGGAGCTCAGCTTGTGAGCAAATCAAATAGGATCTTCTATTTTCTGAACCGAATTTGGATCCCTAAGCGGACCGATTTGCGAAAGATTTTAATGGACGAAGCTCACAAATCTCGGTATTCTATTCATCCCGGTGCCGATAAAATGTACTAGGATCTTCGTTACAAGTACTGGTGGCCGGGTATGAAGAGGGATATCGCTCTCTATGTCGGAAGATGTCTGACTTGTGCAAGGGTCAAGGCTGAACATCAAAGACCCTCTGGCTTACTCGAACAACCGCCAATCCCTATATGGAAGTGGGAGAGTATAGCTATGGATTTCATAACCAAGCTTCCACCCATGTCATCAGGTCACGACAGCATTTGGGTTGTCGTTGATCGTTTGACCAAATCAGCCCACTTCTTGCCGATACGGGAAGACTACAAGGTAGAACGATTAGCCCGAATCTACACCGACGAGATCATTTGTAATCATGGTACGCCTCGTGACATCATCTCTGACCGTGATGCTCGGTTTACGTCGCGATTGTGGGAAACGTTTCAAGCAGCTCTCGGTACGTCGCTTAACCTAAGTACCACATTCCATCCTCAAACCGATGGACAGACTGAAGGAACGATCCGTACTCTTGAAGACATGCTCAGTGCGTGTGTCATAGACTTCGGTGGTAATTGGAACAAATACCTGCCATTAGTCGAATTCTCGTACAATAACAGTTATCATACCAGCATCCAGATGGCACCATTCGAGGCCTTATATGGAAGAAGATGTCGATCGCCTATTGTATGGCACGAGATCGGTCACTCGCAACTAACCGGTCCTGAGCTATTGCAAGAAACGACTGACAAAGTCCTCTAGATTCGAGACAACTTGTCGAAAGCCCGGGATAGACAGAAAAGTTACGCCGATAGAAGACGCAAGCCCCTTAAATTTGACGTTGGCGACTACGTACTCCTATAGGTATCACCTTGGAAGGGTGTGGTCAGATTCGGCAAGAAAGGGAAACTAGCGCCTCGATATGTTGGACCTTTTAAGATTCTTGAAAGGATCGGAAAAGTTGCCTACAGATTCGAACTACCGGAGGAACTCAGTAACGTCCACCCGACTTTCCATGTGTCAAACCTCCGAAAGTGCCTGGCTGAGCGTGATCTAATTGTACCTCTCGACTACGTTCAAACAAAAGACATGCTACACTTCGTGGAGAAGCCTGTCGAAATCTTGGATCGCCAAACCAAGCAACTCAGACGCTCGCGCATTCCTATTGTGAAAGTCCGATGGGAAGGCAAACGAGGCGCAGAGTTCACTTGGGAACTCGAAAGCGACATGAAGGTGAAGTACCCGCAGTTGTTTAAGTGAAAGGCAAGAGAGAAAGTAGCAAAACGTAATTCACAGTGATGTACAGCTATCAGCCTAATTTCGGGACGAAATTCCCGAAACAAGGGGAGGCTGTAACACCCCGTGTTACCGAAAGTCAAAGTCAAAGTCAAGATTGACTCCTTTGACTGTAGTTAGTCCATTTTATGTTTTCATTAGTTGTATTATGTGGAGTAAGTGTTATTAATCAAAGTAATCGAATGTTCAATCGATGCGAAACGCTAAACGACTGTGAATAGTAGGAAGTAACAATGCGATAAAGTCAGTTAACCAATAATCAAGCTAATCAAATCATCATAAAACTCGAAACTCGAATTATGCAACTTTGGTGTTACTATACGTGTGTGTGTGCCTTATGTGTTACTTGTGCATGTTTACTTTATGTTATGTGTAGTAATCAACCGAAACTCGAATCAAAACTCGAAACTCAGTCGAACTCAATCAAAATCGAATTATGATAATTAGTGGCGAAAAGACAGCGTGAGACATAGGTGATTGTATGTTAGATATAGTGGTTGGGATTAAAAGTAATTTGAATAGGAAACTCTATCGTATTCTCATCAATCGCAAGCAAAATCGAAATATCAAAAAATCGTCGCACCGAACGCTCGAATCAGGCAGCTGAACGATCAGGCTCTCAGCCGATTGGGATGCCCAGCCGATCGGCCAACCCTTTCCTCTTTTGGAAGCATATAAATACCCTTGTCATTGTCATCTTTACCACTTTTGGAAAGCTCTGACCGACCAGCTCGTGCTCCCCTCCTTTTCTCAGATTCCTTACGATTCCGGTAAGATATCATCCTAAATCTTGTACTTTCTTGATCTATACACACTCCTACACCTTTCTATCTTTCAAATCTTGATTTCTAACCATGAAATCATCAAGATTCAAGTGTTCTAGGATGATGTCATCATGGTGTTCTTGAAGAACTTCATGTTTTGGCTTCAATCCATCAAGAATCACTTGGGTCTAGCCGATTTCCACATAAACAAACAAAGATCTGTTATAGATCTAAACATATTCTCTATGAAAAGGAATGAAAGATGGTTTTTCCAACTTTCTTTCAACTCTTTTACACTCAATGCCTTCAAACCGATAGAAATGGAGCTTGTGCCGACTTGCTAATCATTTCGGTGGTTGCACGACTCAAGATCTGGATTCTATTCACGAGGTTCACCGATTTCGGGTTAAACATTAAACTCTGTTCCGAACAGTTCACCGACCGGATTTGGGTGATTCCTGTCCGACCAGGAGAAACAAGTAAGAATAAGGGTCCTAGAGTTCAACTCGTTGTCAAAGTACCTCGATATAACGTCAAACAATCAGAACAGCCAAGTGTTAGACGAACAGGCCGACCAGGTCAGGAAGCTGACCGATCGAGCTGACTGTCCGAACGGACAGCCCAACCGATCGGACAAGTCAGCCGATCGACCAGGCCAGCCGATCGGCTAGCACATGGCCCCACACTTTAACAATTTCCTGAAGTCTAGTATTGAACGAAATGCTGTTCGATCGGACTACGGTCTGATTTGAATTACTCTTCGGATCATGAGATACTATGCTTCAACACTTAATCGGTTTTCAACATGTTCAACGCGCTGGAGTGCCACCCGATCATTCAAGCCGTCCGACCAGGTGACACCCTGACAAAAACTTGTAGTTGAAGTACCTAACCGATCGGTTAAGTCGGCCGATCGAACGAACCGTTCGATCGATCGACCTGAAAGGTAAGGATACTTCAAAGTTTTCAAATGCTACAACGAAAACTTCAAAAGTCAAACCATCATACACAAACACATCCTTCTCAAAGGAAGAAACAATCCACTCGAACAGTCCATCCGATCGGCCTACCCGACCGACCGGACAGACTGTCCGAATGGACTGGTTAACCGAACGGTCAAGCCGTCCGATCGGACCTACCATCCGATCGACCAGGCTGTCCGACCCTCCAACACTTGCTTTCGTTTTACGCGTTACTCATCGTTATGCTATCGAACTATTCAGGCTAACCCTACTCTCAAGTGCTCCCTTCAATCCATCAATCACTGTGAGTATACTCGATCCCTTTTTGCTTTCAGCACTTTTGGGTGTTACATACGTTACTTATTCCAAATCACAATCGAACACACTACTCAATTATTTAAACGCTAACCGTTACCGCATGTATTACGTGACTAAATAAATGCTTGTTGTTATGTTTACACGTGGAATGCTGTCTACCTGCCTTAACGACGATAGTACCATAGTTTGGACTCAGCACCCGTTCACACGGGGGTTGTTAAGGATAATTACTTGCATGGATTACGGTGCGAACTGCCTCGGGCAGTCAACCCGCAGTCATTGGTATCGATAGATCCATGTCGATAATTAACATGCTTCGTTTTCCTCTGTGTACGTGCTGGTTATGCGTCAACTATTTCGAACTCTATATGCTATTATCAAACTTGTATGCTCACCTTTACATTCTATGTATTGACTTTATTTTAACGTATGTGACAGGTGTTTAAGATGCTTATCTGCTAGGAAGGCGAAGCTAGAATAAAAGTCTAGAGCATAGTTGTTTGTAGATCTTGCTGCTTGAGTCTCTAGACATAGATAAACAATATTTATATTTAAATCTGAGTTGTCGGAACAAAATATTTGACTAGATTTTATCTGTAATAATTTGTTTGCTATTTGAGGTACGGTATGGGATGTATTATATAAATTGAATAGTAATGATAATTGTTATGGAAACTTCTGGACAATCTGTTTCGCTTAGTGCCATGCCCCGATGATTCCGCCATCGGTTGGGGTTTGAAAGATTGGTATCAGAGCCATAACTATAAGGAATTAGGCTAGACTCGACCTAGTCTAGGTCGAAGTCTTTGAGACCTAGACTATAGTTAGGAACCAACAGACCAAGTTTATGTGCTATATCCTGCTATTTCTCGCCTACACCATCAACGCACTCGAATTTTCAATAATGAGAAGGCGGTTTGGTCAAGATTAGGTGTGAAAACCGCAAACTCTCGACTAAATTGCTGGATCAATGCTGTTTTTGTCAACTTCTCAATAATCTCTTATCTGTGCTTTTCAATAACGAACGCTTGTTCAACGGGAGATTATACCAAATCAGGAGTGAAATCCATATTTTGATGAATAGTCTCCTCAACTTTACTAAAACAAGGAAGAAGTTGCTAAGCTAGGGGTGAAACCCTAACCTTGACAACTTGTTCCAACTTTTATTTATCTCACCAAAGCCTCGACGGACTCCAACGACCTGAACTCACGAGTATGACCTAGGGAATACGTGCTGAATGCCCAAGAATCGAGGCGGAAACACGATCCCGAAAGTCGAAATGTGACGACAAGTCCATTGAGAATAGTCGAATCGCCTTGGGTAGTCGATGATTCCGCCATCGTTTGGGGTGTGAAACTCTTGAACTCTCATTTAAATGTAGTATATCATTATATGTGTAATACACCCGTCTTGGACCGGGTGGTGTATCACAGTAATGGTGGTTCGCAAATAGAAGACAGTTCCAAAAATTCAGAATTCAAAAGTGTACAAAACAAACGACAATTCAAACCCCGAAGGTCAAATATGTATTATTCAAAAAATCAATGCTAACATAGTAACATACACTTTTAGATTAATCCTAGAGCTTTATTCATCTCTCTTCACCCCACCCAAAGTATCATATGAACCTGTTGTGTATAAAAGTTTACGAAATGAACCGAATGCAAATACAAAATAATAGGCTGAATTAATAATCAACTGAAATGATATCAATATATGACATACCGTAAAATGATACTATGCAAGATAAAGCAATTCAATGAACTATATCGTATATAACAAATGTACCCATGAGCAAAATGGAACTAATAATTGATCGATGTCGTAAGGTCGGTCAAAAATGTAATTAAAAGTGTCCTATTCACCTTTACTACTAAAGAGCTAGTAGGGTGTCGAATCCACGGGGAATCAGTGGAAAGTGTAAAAGTTCATTGCTTGTGATGATTATCTAATTTAAAACTAATTGCTTTTTGCAGATTGTGAGAGTGATTATGGAAAACAAACTTAATTAATGTGGTTGAAAACAATTATGAGAAAAGGGACCAATCTCCGGGTTTCCAGGTTGTAGAAAATCAGGTAACTTAATTACTACTAATTGGAAATCACATAGACATGATTTGCTAAACACTTATTTTAATAATAATTAACAGATAATATATTTGATTGCAATGATCCACGACGAAACCAAAAGATTGATGCAAATGAATAGTAATCCAATTAATTACCAATTCTAGAGTTCATAAACATATACAAGTTCAATGGTTAAAGGTTTAAGAACAATGTAAACTTAGAATTTAATCCCAATTGTTGATGACCAAACTAAAAAACTGATGAATAAGAATGTTTACGATAATCGAACAAATGTTTAATCGAAACAAGCAACAATAAGAAAGACTAACCGAATGATTAATCCAATTTTAATCCAAACATGAACCCTAGTCCCGGAGATGATCACGGGTGGTTTAGCTGCTCATGTTGCACAAACACTCTTCAAAAGCTTGAGAGAAGGCTTGCATGATTAATCTGGCAATTGCTTGTGGAAGAATGATGTTGTTGAGGATGAATTAAGAGCCAAAAATATGCTTAGTTGCTGCTAATTTTCGTCCAAGAGAGAAGTGATATTAAAAACTAGGGTTTAAAACCCTTATAATCCTCCAAAATAATCAATCATACGCGCCCATATTTCCCGCCATAACCTACGGTTAACAAACCGTATGTTACGACTCATTAGAGCTTTGAATTCTACCTCCACCGTAGGTGGAGGTGTGGGCTGTAAGTGAAGGTTCAGACCTCCTGTTAACTGTTCCATACATAAAATCCCAACCGTAACCTTCGGTTCATGAACCGTAGGTGACGACACAAATTCCACAATCCTTAAACCTCACATACCACTTTCAACTATTGTCACAAATAGCCCCAAACTTCAATTTTTTCTCATCTCCCTCACACATTCACTATATTCATTTTCCCTTTAATTACCGAATAGCCCTTTAACTTCATTATTTCATATCTCTTGTATCTCTAAGTTATATCTCAGCCCGAACCAGCGCCCGATCAATATGAAATACCTTGTTTATCATCCTCGAACATTCCACATCATCTCTAACCACTTTAACTTCACCGAATTACGCGTTTTACCTCCGAAAACACAAACACTCGCAATAAACATATTCCAAGCATATAATCACGTAAAACAAATTAAATCACATAAGATAAGCACTTTAGCACCCGTGTTTCACACTCTCCATCACATCCCCACACTTACCTTTGATTGTCCTCAAGAAAACCAATCCGGAACTACTCACCACAGTAACAACACCTCTAAATCCCTTAACCAATGCAACAGTCTAAGTTCCCAAGTCATACTCGTCCCATAGACTTACACAATCGAGATTGACAATCTGAAATGTAATTGGTGCAATTTTTTAAAACTTAAGACTTGTCTATTTAAAACTAACATGCTTAGGATGCTAAACATGCTACACGCCCCTCACAATATACTCTCCTCTCGGTTTAATATCTGAACTAGTGTATAATGTGCTAGCATGTATAACACTCAAAACCAAATATGAAATTCTGTAATCATAGGCTTGTATAGCAATCACATCTCCACTTTAACATTTAACACGGCACATATCAAAAGGACTTTCGGGTTTTTGGGCTTAGGCTAAGGGTAGTAGAATTTGGCTTTTATTTATATGTTTTTGTGTGGCGAACAAACGAACGACCAAACCGTGACAATTTTATTTGCAAAACATAACGACTCATACTTTTGGGTTGGTTCCTACACAAGACAATATAAACACTATTCACAAAACTCTCTTTTTGTTCTTTTTCTTTTTCTGTAATTTTTTTTCAGTTATTCACTACTTATCATTCACGGTTGGTATCAACACAATTCACATTAGGCGGACAAACGAAAGGTGCATAGGCTCAACAGGGCTACTAAGGGTGATGATTAAGTAAACATAAACCAACACAAACACAAATGGGTGTAAGGAAGAACCTAATGCCTTTATCATTTACGTGCACATGTCAAATCCACAATCTCAGCATGTATCAAATCCTACAAGTTCTAACACAGAATAACATGTGGCCTGCTCACCAAATGAATTGATAATGTAAATCATTCTATCAGTTCTACAGGCTCAAAGATCTCACCAAGAAAGGGTAAAAGGTTACCGACATGTAGCATATGCAATCTAAAGCATGTTACCCCTAAATAGACATCTCTTTTCAACTCTTTTCTCTAAAAACACTTGTCAGACCTACTCTCATGAAACTTAAAGGAACGACCATGACAAGGGACTATGTTAGTTTACTACCGTCAAGGAACCCATTAGTGATTGAAACTTTAGGTTTTCGAATCCATTTAACTTACTTAAGGCGATGAAAGAGTTAATTGCCATTTAAGTCCCTGTGGTTTGGGCCATTTTGCCAGTTTAGTCCAAAGGTTTCATTTTTAACATCTGGATCCAAAAAGGTTTCATCGTTGCCATTTTGGTCCAACTGACTTAACTCCATCCATATCTGTTAAGTCTGCCAAGGGCATTTTTGTCATTTCATTTAAAAGAAAAAGCAATAAAGAAAGAAGGGTTAATAAAAAGAAAAATAAAATGACAAAAATGCCCTTGGCAGACTTAACATATATGGATGGAGTTAAGTCAGTTGGATCAAAATGGCAACGATGAAACCTTTTTGGATCCAGATGTTAAAAATGAAACCTTTGGACTAAACTGGCAAAATGACCCAAACCACAGGGACTAAAATGGCAATTAACTCGCGATGAAATTTTAAAATTTTTAAAATTTTCAATTTTCATTTTTTTCATTTTTTCATCGATTTCAATCACTTTCAATCTCTTCAAGCTTTTATCCCAAACATTTCCCAGGTTTCCACATCCCCACACTTGGGCGACATTGTCCCCAATGTATTGTTCTTTTAGAAAAACCCGGGAATACAACCAAACCATCCCATGAGCGACCAATTCCTAACACAAAGAACATAAACGCATTCCCTGAACACAAATAGTTTAACACCACCAAAAACACGAATAAAAATGCAATAATAAAAGTGGAACAGACTCCCCTGGTTTAAAGCGTAGAATCCTCATGCGTCATGTTCCACCACGACCGTATAGCATTTCATTCACGGCCATGTCCAACAAGTACTCGGGTCAATCTCTATGATTAGTGTGTAGATCATCCCCGTCCAAATGGAGATTGAGTATGAACAGTTCTGACTAAACTCTGATCCGTACATTGTCCGCAACTGAAACTAGAACATATAAAACTTCACCAAACATCCCCACACTTGGACCATTGCATCCGTAGAGATTAATAACCTGGCGACCTGCAAAAATACTCACGCAAAAACAAAACAAATATACACTACTCTACATCCTCGGGCTGCCTCCCGAGAGCGCTAAGTTTATAGGTCTTCAGCCAGACCATACCTGATATACCCTCATGGTGGTCGAGTGGGATGTTTGCATTCCATTGCCTCTAAGTATGTACTCCGCCAATGCTCTGGTAAGTCATCCACTGAATTCCACCTTGGACCAAATAACTCCAACCTCCTTTTTACATTATCACATTCAGGCGGTTTCTTTTCCTTCTTCTTTCCTCGTGGCTCCCCTTTGTCTGTCTTGAACTCCTCATGAGCCACACTTTCCTTTTTCCTTACTGCTTTGCTCCCTGCCACTTCAAACCTGTCAACTAAAAAACACTCATGTTTAGTTTGAATCTCCTTTGCAGGAGAGACATTCTCTTCACCACTTTCAGCTTTTGAGCGTTCACCTGTAGTAAGGGAACTAGTGACATTTGAAAATACATTTAACCACAATTCACGGTCTCCAAACTTCTTACTTACCGTTCCATCAACGCAGTTGATAATTGCATGAGCAGTCGCTAAGAACGGTCTACCCAAATGACTGGAGGTTGCGTGTTCTTTGAACTTGTGGTACAATCAAGCACTAAGAAGTCAACTGGGTAGTAACATTCTTCTACCTTCACAATTACGTCTCTTACAATCCCCCTTGGACACATGGGAGTCTGATCAGTCAACACCACGGTGGTGTTGACTTTTTGTAGCGGACCAAAATCATATTGGTCATACAGACTCCCTGGAAGAATACTAACACACGCTGTAAGATCCAACAGTGCCCTGTCTATTTTAAATTCACCCACTTGCACGGAAATAATAGGTGCTCCTGGATCTTGGAGTTTCGGGGGGAAGTGTACCCAACAAAACGGCATTCACATTTGTATTCAAATCAAGTTTTTTAGGAAACTTGTGGAGTCGTTTTTGGGTACTTAACTCTTTCAAACACTCAACATGATCGGGACTTTCTTTAATCGCATCGAGTAAGGGTAGATTAATTTTAGCTTGTTTAAAATTTTCCCACCTTTCATCCCTTAGTGGGTCCAGTTTACTCAAAACAAATGTTTCAGATGGTTTTAATAATGCCATAGGAATTGGAACTTTAACTTTCTTACCATCAACTTCCCTAAACATTTCACTTTCACAAAAAGATTTTTTTCAACTTAGTACTTTCCTGATCATGTTGAGAATCCGATCTAGTTTCAACATCCTCCACCACCTCCTCAACTAATTGTGATGGTGGAATTACTTCAACACTACCAGTTTTAAAAGTTGGAAGAATACTTACTGCGTTGACGTGCACATTTCTTCGATTCTTTGAGCTAGATCACTGATGTGCTGGATTAACTACAGTAGTGCTTGGCAACTTACCTGGATCTCTTCTCAGTTGAGCCATATCTTCTGCCAACTACCCTAACTGTTTCTTCATTGCTTCAGAATTTTTGTCTCGAACTTCATTATCTTTCTAGATGTCCTTCATGAACTTCATAATAGCATCCAGTATTTCATCACTCGTTCCACTGTTAGCACTTGAGAATTTCCCTTGCTGATTACCCTGATTATACGGGCCCTGATTTTGGTAATTTCCTTGTGAGTAATTACCTTGATGGCTCTGATGCTATTGGCCTCCTTGCATGGGTACCTGAAAATTAGGGTTCATTTAATTAGCAGTATTTCCATAACTAAAAGTTGGGTGATTTCGCAAACCTGGATGATATGTATTCGGTTTCATATCATATTGTTTGCGTTCACCGAATACTTGGTTCACTTCTTCATTCGGACCCATCCTTGCGGGGCACTCTCCAACCTGGTGTCCTAACTCACCACAATCTGTACACATCGCAAATTTACTAGCTGCCCTAACTTCGGTTCCCTTTCCCAACTTCATCTGCACCACTTGTCTCTCTTACAGTAAGTTCTGGTGTTTCTGTTTCTCAACCCATTCTTCAGCTTCATAATCAATTGCTCTCGCTGATGCTGATCTTGCTCTCCTGCTAGACAGTGTCTGCCTCTTAGAAGTGGTACTCTGTCTCTCCAAGTATGCCTAATCCGCAGCTTTTGTATTGGTGAGAAATGTACCATTACTGATAGCTATAAGATCTCTAACATCTTCAGGAAGCAACCCATTGTAGAATGCTTTGATCAACTCTCATGTCTGAATGCCATGATGGGGCATTTCCTAAGCAACTCCTTAAACCTTGTGAACACCTTATGGAATGCTTCCCCTGAATGTTGCTGGAATGCTCTGATTGCATCCCGAGCTTCACTGGTTCTATTCATGGTGTAGTATTCTTCCAAGAATACCTGCTGCATCTCTTGCCAAGAATAAAACTACCTGGAGGTAATGCCACGAACCACTGGCATCCTTTGTCTTTCAGAGTAAACTGAAACAACATCAACTTCACTTAATCCTTTGTAAATCCTGACCCCCTAATAGTCTGGAAAATTGATTCAAAACTTGCAACGTGCAAGTACGGTTCTTCAGTCCTTTTGCCATAAAACTCTGGGAGATGGCCTAAGTATTGAGGCCTCACCTCAAAAGGTCTATTATTGTCCCCAATAGGTGTAACTATAGCCAAAGAATTTGGCACTATGACGGGTCGACAATGGCCTTCAACTCCTCGAACTGGAGCCCTTTGAATTACCTGTAGGATACCATCAACAAACTGCAACTGATCGCCCCCAAACTGATTGTTAACCCTTTGATTCCCTGCGTTGAACTATGGGACTCCATGTTGAACTTGGTTGTGTTGAATTTGGTTCGGGATGTGATTCCTACGGTTTCCCTGTTTTTGTAGTGGATATACGTGATCGATGTTTTACCCTTCATCATACCTGTAATCAGCATATCTCCCGTCATATTGATTCTGATTTTCCTCTTCTTCCCAACCGGATTGCCATGTGTGAACACTTCCTTCTCTGTATTGGGGACCCGCATTGTACCTGTGTTGATGTTGTGGTTGGTTAAGATGAACAATTTCCCCATGTTGGAGTTGTAGATTCCCAGGTTGGTTTTGTGGGCCTGGGTTAAATTGTGGAAATGGGTTTGGTGGTGGCTGATTTTGGTTTTGATTATTGGGCTAGTTGTGTTTTTGGTTTTGATTTTGAGGAATTGGTGGATCTGGAATTGGTGGGATTGGTTCATTTTGTGCTTGGTTTTGTGGCTCTTGATCAGCCATCTCGTGAGTTGCTTGTTCAATATCTTGAGTAACGGTTGATGAATTAGCTTTGGCTTTTACTTCTGAACGTAAGAGAACAAGATTTCGTTGAGCAGTCTTTTCAATTTTCGGATCAAACAAGAGTGATGAGGATTTCTTTGAAAACCTGGTATGCATGCAACACTAGAATCACCTGCACACAGACAAACAAGAAACTAGCGTAATACTGAACGAAATAAGAAGAACAATACAAAAGAAATATTTTTGGATTTCTATTTTTTATATTTTTAGTTTTAAAGAACAACAACTAACTAAACACTAAGCGCACCAATTCCGTGGAAACGACGCCATTTTGATCGATGTCGTAAGGTCGGTCAAAAATATAATTAAAAGTGTCCTATTCACCTTTACTAATAAAGATCAAGTAGGGTGTCGAGTCCACGGGGAATCAGTGGAAAGTGTAAAAGTTCATTGCTTGTGATGATTATCTAATTTAAAAGTAATTTCTTTTTGCAGATTGGGAGAGTGATTATGGAAAACAAACTTAATTAATGTGGTTGTAAACAATTATGAGAAAAGGGACAAATCTCCAGGTTGTGTAGAAAATCGGGTAACTTAATTACTCCCAATTGGAAATCACATAGACATGATTTTCTAAACACTTGTTTAAATAAATAATTAACAGATAATATATTTAATTGTAATGAGCCACGATCAAAACCAATAATTAACAGATAATAAATTTTCTAAACACTTGTTTAAATCAATAATTAATAGATAATAAAGATTGATGCAAATGCATAGTAATCCAATTAATTACCAATCCAAGATTTCATAAACATAACCAAGTTCAATAGTTAAAGATTTAAGAACAATGATAACTTAGAATTTAATCCCAATTGTTGATGACCAAACCAAATAACTGATGAATAAGAATGTTTACGATAATCAAACAACTGTTTAATCGAAACAAGTAATAAAAAGAAAGACTTACAATTAATCCAATCTTAATCCAAAAAGTTGTAAAAATAAACATACCCAATGTTTTAAACACGAACCCTAGTCCCAGAGATGATCACAGGTGGTTTAGCCGCTCATGTTGCACAAACACTCTTCAAAAGCTTGAGAGAAGGCTTGCATGATTGATCCAACAATTGCTTGTGGAATAATGATGTTGTTTAGGATGAATTAAGAGCCAAAAATATGCTTAGTTGCTGCTAATTTTCGTCCCAGAGAGAAGTGATATTAAAAACTAGGGTTTAAAACCCTTATAATCCTCCAAAATAATCAATCACGCGCGCCCATATTTCCCGTCGTAGCCTACGGTTAACAAACTGTAGATTACGACTCATTAGAGCTTTGAATTCTACCTCCACCATAGGTGGAGGTGTGGGCCGTAAGTGAAGGTTCAGACCTCCTGTTAACTCTTTCATACATCAAATCCTAACCGTAATACGGTTCATGAACCGTAGGTGACGGCGCAAGTTCCACAATCCTTAAACCTCACATACCACTTTCAATTATTGTCACAAATAGCCCCAGACTTCAACTTTTTCTCATCTCCCTCACACATTCACTATATTCATCTTCCACATCATCTCTAACCACTTTAACTTCACCGAATTACGCGTTTTACCTGCGAAAACACAAACACCCGCAATAAACATATTCCAAGCATATAATCACGTAAAACAAATTAAATCGCGTAAGATAAGCACTTTAGCACCCGTGTTTCACACTCTCCATCAATAATATGTGACAATACACCTGTAGCTATCACAACAACATATGCTATATCATGTCTTATACTCATGGGCGGCCTTTATGGTGTGTGATTTCTACGGGCACTTTCTTTGTAAAAATATATAGGGTGGGATTCTAGAGTGAACACTAGTATATTTGTGAACTGAGTGAACAACTCATGGTCGTTGATTTAGATCATCAAATTTTAAAATACACTAGTGTATTTTCATCATCAAATTCAAGCCATTGAGTTACACTTGTGTACTGATAATCAATGGCTAGGATTAGTTCACTAGTGTTCACAATTAATGGGTTGTTCACGTATGACCCTAACCATATATATATATGTTGATTTTTTAAACATTATACCTATACCAATTCCAATACAGGCCCATTTAGAAACTAATTTTTATGATTTAGAAGTTAGCCCATTGGCATTAGGTTTAGTGAGCCCATTTTTGATGGTTTAAATAGTAGTTGCATTGTTTATCGTTAAAGCATAAGGGCACATTTTTTCGAGGTCAAACAAGGTACATGAATTCTTCGAGACGCCGGTTATACTTATTGTGGCATATATGAATAACCAATGGCCTAATATATTAAGTTGAGATAAACTTTACTTTTATTAGGGAAAAGCTTCACATTTGGGTCAATATGAGTGATGACAAAAGCACAATCATCACAATTGAATTTCTTTAGGATCTTTTCATTATACTGAGATTGTGAGATAGTAATACCATTGTTCTTATAATGCTTGATCCTAATCCCAATGATTACCTCAGCCTCCCCCAAATCTTTCATATAGAAGTTAGATGACAAGAAATAGAGTTAAATGTCCGGACAGTCCCTGTCGTTTGGCATTTTTTCACCTTTAATCCCTAACTTTCTAATTACAGTTATAGTCCCCAACTTTTCAATTCTCGTTCTCGGATTGTCCCTAAGCCTAACATCAGTTAGTTTTTGGTGTTAAGTGGCTGTGAAATTACAAAAACACCCTTACCATTAAAAATAAAAAAACAATAAATCAATTATACTATTAAATAAAGTGGGGCTCACCTTTTTCCTACCCTACCCCCACCCCATTCCTCACTTCTTCTTTTTCCCTTGTCTACAACAATAGAACTTCACACAATTCCACTTCCACCACCACCACCACCATAAACACCTCCACACCACTATACAATCATCATTCCACCACCATAACACCTCCACATCACCACGACCATAACACCTCCACCTCCATCGCCGAAAAAACAAACCTTGTTCGGAATCAAAGTTGCAGGTTCGATGGAGGTGAATTCCGACAACATTCCGTTCGAAATCAAAGTTGCAGGTTCGAAATTGAGAAAAAAGAAACTATGGTTACAGGTTTGAGATCAAAGTGGCAGGTTCGTGATCAAAGTTGCAGGTTCAAAATCAAACGGTGGTTGTCGGAGCTTGTTTAGTTTTTTGTCGGAGTTAAAGTGGGGGGTCGTCGGTGGAGGGTGGATGAGGCTAAAGGAGGTGGTGGCCAGAGTTTTGGTGGTGGGTTCGGAATCAATGAGCTCGAGTGTGTTCCAGATTTCTCCCATTTTCACCTTTCCTGCTGTCGCAGCCCCCGACCCCTACCCCAGGGAGCGGGTGCCGCGAGCGACAGTATCAGTGGTATCGGTGTTTATTAATTTGGCAGCGGAATACATCAAGACCGTAGTTAGGAAATATTTTTATAAGAGTAAACCACCAACTTTTATAATAATAAAGCTTTGGGATAAAACCCAAGTTCATTTGACAATATATTTGTAGGGATAAACCCTAATTATTGAAAACGAAAACTCCTTTTTATTTAGGTAACTTTTATAGCCACTTTTCCAAGCCTTCAGTGCTCTCCAGCTGGCTTCTATTTGGCTTTCATATTATGTTACCTGAAACGCGTTTTAAGAACATTTTATCAGCAAGAAATAATGGTGAGTGCATCCTAGTTTAATCAAAACAGTTTTATCATTTTACAGTATTGAGGGCATCCACAATTACATTTGTTTATATCTACTCAATTACTCATTCAGTACTGTCAACACCTGACTTGTGGGTCATATTACCCATTGGCTAACTCTTTCTCCAATGGTAACGTTTTCCACATTTTGTATACAAAACCCCAACATACCGTCAGTAATTGTATAATCATAAATACTCAATTACTGTTAAGTGTTTATTTAAAACATTTTGACTCACAAAGTAATTTATAAAAAGGTGGCAAATGCAGATGTACTCACATTGTTTACTTAGGTAAAACTAAAGCTTCCTGTTGTATCTCCTAGTTATTATCTATTAAAATTTAAACAATGCACACGTGTTGGTAAAATAACCCAAATCACATTAACCGTACAACTCGAGACAGAATTCCAATGACTGAGTTGGGTAGAGCCGACATGCATTACAGAATCCTAAATCAATCGGGTGTACACACGAGACAGAACTCCAATGACTGAGTCGGGCAGAGCCGATATGCATTACGGAGCCCTAAATCGATCGTGTAGGGTAATAGCAGGGTTATAGTACTTACAACGATGCAAAGCTTCACTTTAAAGTTGGTATTATGCCCGGGTATTACTTCTACTTATAAGAAATTGAGAGAGAAATCGAGAAACTGAACGATTTCCAAATGAGTCTGTCGACCCCTTTTATAGGCCTGATCACTGACCCCGTCGCGCCCCACGGCGCCCCAAGGCCTGCCCATCACGGGCCGCCAGCCGCCATAGTTAGGGCGTAGGCTTGGCCAGTCAGCGAGTAGGGTTGCCACGAGATAGGACACGTGGCGAAATTGTGTGCCGGCCAAGTAATGGCCGTCGCGCCCCGCGATAGACCAAGGGGGTGTCTCTGTCGCGGGCTGCCACCGACTCCTGAACTTTGTTTTTCTTGATTTTTCTAACTGTAGGTCTATTTCGGGCTCGTTTCTCTCGTACGAAATATATTTTAGGACTTTTAGGGGTCTCCAAAAATACTTTTAGGAGGGTTGTTCTATCCTCCCCACCTTGTTTTCGATCTCGTTTGCATTTCTGATTCGAGTTCCCAAGTGTATTCCGGTCCTCTCTTGGAATCCCATTTCACTTTGACCAGAACTAGTCTCTTGTGTTTGAGATTCTTGATCTTCCTATCTTCAATCTGAACGGGTTTCTCGATAAACTTAAGTTTCTCATTTACCTCTATGTTCTTAAGAGGTATCACTAGTGATTTGTCTGTTAAACACTTTTTGAGATTACATACATGAAACACATCATGTATTCCTGCCATTTCCTCTGGCAGTTGTAGCTAATAGGCTACAGGTCCTATTCTTCTAATAATCTCAAAAGGTCCAATATACCTGGGGCTTAGCTTTCCCCTCTTAACGAATCTGACTACTCCTTTCCATGGAGAAACCTTTAATAATACTTTATCTCCTACTTGAAATTCTAAAGGTTTTTGTCTGTTATCTACATAACTCTTTTCACGATCTTGTGCTGCTTTTAGTCTTTCCTTGACTTCAATTATCTTATCTGTCGTTTGTTGCACTATCTCAGGTCCAGATAGTTGCTTTTCTCCAAGTTCTGCCCAACAAACTGGCGTTCTGCACTTTCGTCCATAAAGTACTTCAAATGGTGCAGCATTAATGCTAGTATGATAGCTGTTATTGTAGGAAAATTCTATTAATGGTAAATGGTCGTCCCAATTTCCTCCAAAATCAATTACACAAGCTCTAAGCATATCTTCCATTGTCTGAATTGGCCTTTCGCTTTGTCCATCTGTCTGTGGATGATAAATTGTGCTTAGATTTAACCTGGTTCCCATTGCTTTTTGGAAACTTGTCCAAAAATGAGAAGTAAAATGGCTATCTCTATCGGATACGATAGATAAAGGAATTCCATGTAATGAAACTATTTCATTTACATATAGCTTGGTAACTATTCCATACCGAAAGTTTCTTTCATGGATAAGAAATGAGCAGATTTGGTCAATCTGTCTACAATCACCCAGATTGTATCATTTCTGTGACACCCCAGGAAAATCAGTAAACGATACAACTTACCTAGCTTCCTCAGTGAGTACGTACCAAATTTCGGGACGAAATTTCTTTCAAGTTGGGGATAATGTGACAACTCGTATTTCAAACCTCTCCTTGTGTACTCGATGTAACTCGTTTGGACTATACGTGACTAGTTAACGTGTTTGTTGGTAATGGAATATTATGTTTTATTATGCTATGTGTTACATGAATGTGTTTTGTGTATTTATATAAATAAATTGGGCCGCACACCTTGCCTCTTGCCACACACTATTCTCGGCCCACTATGATTGACTCGAGACCAAGGGCAGCCCGTGAATGGGTTCGGCCCACCCCTTATGTACGTTACATGAACCCTTAGGGAGGTGTAATCCTCATTGTTGCAAAACACTTTACACATACACAAACCCTAGTGCTTTCTCTCTCGTTTTCTCTTGGAACCGGACGGCAGCCCTCACCCGAAACCAACCATCTCGAGCAATCTAGGCTTCTCGGTTTTCTGGTTAGTGTTAATTCTTGATTACTTGCTATGTTTGATGTCATGTTACGAACTAAGGTTTCATGCTAGTAATGTTTATCGATGATATTATGTATTTGGTTTAGAACTAAGAGATATGTGATGATGTTCTTATAAATCGGATTGCATGATCTAGAACCGAATGGATATGTATATTCGGCTGCTACATGTATGAGTATGATCTTTGCTAAATTAATCAAGTTGGAGTGTTTAGGGTGCATGATAGTTTTTAAATTCATTAATCATATGATCCGATTTTATGTCCCTTATGATATTGAATTCCTGTTCTTGAATGGATGATGATTACGGTGATATGAACATGTTTGAATGTTGAATGATTGTGATTTGATCCGATTGTGAAACTGGCAAAAGTTGTTTGCTAATGTTACGGGATTGATGAGCTGCAATTAAGGAAGCCTGTTACACATGCTTAGTCTCGACACAGGTTGCGAGTCGAGAACTCCTAGTCTCGACTCGAGACCACAGCACCAGCACAAACAGCACAGTCCGAGACCACGGTTGCGGGTCCGGTTGCGACTCGAGACCGTGAAGTCTCGACTAGTACATGATGACCAGAGACCTCCTTGTTGCGACTCGAGACATTGAGGCCGGCACAACTCTAGACCGCCTAGTCTCGACTCGGGATCTCTAGTCTCGACTCGAGACCATGAACACATGCACACTGTTTTGGACTTTGCACACTGTTACGAGCCCAACCATTTGGGCCTGTTTACGTGACTATACTGTTGTTGATCTGCCATGATTATATGTGTATGCTATGATCGTTACTTGTGTACAATACGTGTGGAATATACGTGCACTACTTGATTACGAACCTAACTTGTATGGTAACCATGGTAGGACGTGGTTGACCACCATACTGCTTAATTGAACTTTTCTATGTATCTGCCGAGCAAACCAAGGTGAGTTCACACAGCCAAGGCATGGGATTCCCGGGTTGGGAATTGGGTTGGAAGATTTGAATTGGATAATTACTCGTACTTACGCTATTGCTAGACTATATACCATCGTCCTCAGGTTAGTCAGGACACTTACGTAAAACCTACGTAAACTAGTATCTGCCACTGTCTCTCGGGTCGAGAGGACACTTACGTAAAACCTACGTAAACTCATACCTACTACTGTCTTCCGGGTCGGAAGGATACTTACGTAAAACCTACGTAAACCCCACGCGTACCACTGTCCTCGGGGAAGGGCACTCACGTAAAACCTACGTGACCTTGTACGTATTCCTGTTCTCGAGCTTAAAAGAACGCTCATGGTTGCAAATAGTCTAGTAAGGATAAACATGGGAAGCCCCCATTAGTAATAAATATAATCATGGGAAACCCCCACTATTAGTCCATACATACATGGGAAGCCCCCACTAAATGAACATACAATTTGCTATTTCGAACTTACTTTCTGTGAACTCGCTCAACTAGTTGTTGACTCTCTGCTGCATGCCTTGCAGGACCTTAGGTACATATGGAGCTTGCACATGGAGGAGCAGGTCGTTGTGGAGCATGGATCGTGGATGCCATGTTAACGTTTAAACATTGAACTTATGATTTACATTGGATTTACATACTTATGCTTCCGTTACTCAAATTACGTTTTGATAAACACCAATTATATTGTGATTGGGTTGTTTTGACTACTTTTAATATTTAAATGCTATGTTGAATATGATTGGTGGCTTGATCCTGGTCATGTCACGCCTCCAAGCGATAATACTCCGCGGGTGGATTTTGGGGGTGTGACAGATTGGTATCAGAGCCATTGGTTATAGAGAACTTGGTTTTAGTAAAGGGAAAACGTTTTTATTAAAACCAGACTATAACCAGAACAGTGCTCTCAACGATCCACAACGACGCTTCGCTCCACGTGCAAGACTCAACATCCTAGGTAATATGGTTTATGTTTATATTGCCTACTTGCTAGATTACATAGAAGTTTGCTCGTAGTATGCTTAGATACACATGACACTATTGCATGAGAATACCTATGTGCTTACACTCTTCTGTCATCGCACTACTCGCAAACCATTCTCACTTATTCTACTTTTACTATGAAGATCATGTCTGGACGTGTTAACATGACTCAAGCCCAGTTGACGGCTCTCATTAACGAACAAGTTGCTGCGGCACTTGCAGCCGCACAAGCAGGAGGTCAACACGCACCGCCAACCAGTTTGCACTTTCAAGAACTTCATGGACTGTCGTCCAAGTACGTTCAGTGGCACGGAAGGAGCAGTGGGACTACTCCATTGGTTCGAAAAACTCGAGTCAGTATTCGAGATGTGTGAATGCCCTGAGGCTCGCAGGGTCAAGTACGCCACTGGCACATTAGAAGGAATTGCGCTAACTTGGTGGAACGCGCAAGTTCAGATTTTAGGGTTGGCAGCTGCTAACGCCACCCCTTGGAACGATTTTAAGGAACTGATCAAGCGAGAATACTGCACGCGTGATGACATCCACAAGTTGGAAGTGGAGCTTTATCACCTGAAGATGACAGGATCGGAAATCGAGGCTTATACGAAACAGTCAAACGAACTGGCCATCTTGTGTCCAACTATGGTGGACCCTCCAATTAAGCGCATTGAGTTGTACCTCAAGGGTCTAGCGCCAGAAATCCAGAGCCACGTGACATCGGCTAATCTCAACAACATCCAGGATATTCAGCGACTCGCTCATCGTCTCACTGATCAGGCAGTGGATCAGAACAAGCTACCGAAATGTATCAGCGCTACTACTGCTACCACATCAGCCGCTACTCCTGCTACCTCCAGTGACAACAAAAGAAAGTGGGAAGGGGATTCTAGCAAAGGTTCAGCAACAGTTCAGTCTCAGGCTCAGCAGCAGAAGACTGACCACTACCAGAGTCCCAGTCAGCAGTTTTCTGGTAGTCGTGGGCAAAGAAGGTATCAAGGAAATCTCCCAAAGTGCCACAACTGTAACAGGCACCACAGCGGCCAGTGCAACAAGGGTTGTTGCCAAAGGTGTCTCAAGATGGGCCACAAGGCCAAGGACTGTAGGAGCCCACGGCCTGCGAATCAGAACCAGCAACCGCAACTACCAGCTCCACAGAACCAGCAACAACAGCAACAGCGAGGCAACATGGGATGCTTTCAGTGTGGTGCTGAAGGCCATTTCAAACGTGATTGCCCTCAATTGAACCAGAACCAGAATCGCAATAACAACAATCAGGGCAACGGAAACAACAATGGTGAGAACAACAACGGCAACGAAGCTAGGGGTCATGCTTTCGTGCTGGGTCAGGGTGACGCAAGGAACGATCCTAATGTAGTTATGGGTAAGTTCCTTCTTAACGACTTTTACGTTACTGTTTTGTTTGATTCGGGTGCGGATACAAGTTATATGTCTTTGAAAGTTAGCCAACTGTTAAAACGTACACCCACACTCCTAAACACCAAGCATGTTGTAGAATTAGCTAACGGTAAGAGTCTAGAGGCCACGCACATAGTTCAGGATTGTAATCTTATCCTCGCGGGTCAGACTTTCTCCATCGATCTCATTCCCATAGTTTTGGGTAGTTTCGACATCGTCATTGGTATGGACTGGTTATCTCAACATCACGCAGAGATCTGGTGCACAGAGAAGATTGTTCGCATCCCTCGTTCCGGTCAGGAACCTCTCGAAGTTCAAGGCGACAAAAGTGGTGCTGTGATTGGCATCATCTCCTTTCTAAAGGCTCAGAAGTGTTTACGTAAGGGCCACACTGCCATTCTGGCACTTGTCACCGATGCATCAGCAAAGGAAAATAAATTGGAAGACATTCCAATAGTTCGCGACTTTCCTCAGGTGTTCCCTGAAGATATACTTGGTCTACCGCCTCATCGCCAGGTCGAGTTTCAGATCGAGCTAGCACCGGGAGCAGCACCGATAGCACGTGCACCGTATCGATTAGCTCCATCAGAGTTGGAAGAACTCTCTACGCAACTACAAGAGCTCTTGGATAAGGGCTTTATTCGTCCTAGCTCTTCGCCTTGGGGAGCCCCAGTACTATTTGTGAAGAAGAAGGATGGTACCTTCCGTATGTGCATTGACTACCGTGAACTGAACAAGGTGACGGTGAAGAACCGTTATCCTCTTCCGCGTATTGACGACTTATTCGACCAGTTGCAAGGGTCGAGCTACTACTCCAAGATAGACTTGAGGTCAGGTTACCACCAGCTGAGAGTCCGGGATGAGGACGTCTCCAAAACAGCATTCAGAACTCGCTACGGCCACTACGAGTTCCTAGTCATGCCATTCGGGCTAACGAACGCACCGGTAGTCTTCATGGATCTTATGAATAGGGTGTGCAAACCCTACCTGGATAAGTTTGTGATTGTTTTCATCGACGACATTCTGATCTACTCCAAGAGTCAGGAGGAACACAAGCAGCACTTACGGCTTATCTTGGAACTTCTTCGAAAGGAACAACTGTACGCCAAGTTTTCAAAATGCGACTTCTGGCTTCGTGAAGTCCATTTTCTAGGCCATGTGGTAAACAAGGATGGGATCCATGTCGATCCATCCAAGGTAGATTCGATCAGGAACTGGCCTGCACCGCGTACACCAACGGAAATACGCCAATTCTTGGGATTGGCGGGTTATTACAGGCGATTCATTAAGGATTTCTCAAAGATTGCACAGCCACTGACGCTACTGACACAGAAGGGTGTCACCTACCGTTGGGGAGATTCTCAGGAAACCGCTTTTCAGCACTTAAAGGATAGACTCTGCAGTGCACCTATCCTCTCATTGCCAGAGGGCACGGACGATTTCGTGGTTTATTGTGATGCATCCACTCAGGGTCTTGGATGTGTGTTAATGCAGCGCGACAAGGTCATTGCTTACACTTCACGCCAACTTAAAGTTCATGAACGGAACTACACGACGCACGATTTAGAGCTGGGAGCTGTTGTTTTCGCGCTTAAGATATGGCGACACTACCTGTACGGTACCAAGTGCACTATTTACACCGATCACAGGAGTCTCGAGCATATCCTTAAGCAAATGGATTTGAACATGCGTCAACGAAGATGGGTCGAACTTTTGAATGATTATGAATGTGCCATCAAGTACCATCCAGGCAAAAACAATGTTGTGGCTGACGCTCTCAGTCGAAAAGATACTACATCTAAGCGCGTACGAGCATTGCAGCTCACCATTCAGTCCAGTCTTCCTACACAGATACGAGATGCTCAGGTAGAAGCATTGAAACCAGAAAACGTAAGAGCTGAAGCCTTACGAGGCTTGAGGCAACGATTGGAACAGAAGGAAGACGGCGCCTACTATGTAACATGGTGTATTTGGGTCCCACTATATGGCGGTTTACGAGAACTCGTGATGGATGAAGCTCACAAATCTCGCTACTCGGTACATCCAGGGTCGGATAAAATGTACCACGACATCAGAACAACGTATTGGTGGCCTAGCATGAAGGCCCACATCGCTACCTATGTCAGCAAGTGCTTGACCTGTGCAAGAGTCAAGGCAGAGTATCAGAAACCAGCAGGCTTACTTCAGCAACCAAAGATACCACAGTGGAAATGGGAGGAAATTTCCATGGATTTTGTTACAAGCCTACCTAGATCCCTGCGTGGGAACGATACTATTTGGGTGATCGTGGATCGACTCACCAATTCTGCTCATTTCCTGACAATCAAAGAAACGGACAAGTTTTCCACACTAGCAGACATATACTTGAAGGAAGTAGTCTCAAGGCACGGGGTGCCCACCTCTATCATTTCGGACCGCGATGCACGATTCACATCAGAACTATGGCAAGCAATGCACAAGGCTTTTGGCTCTCGATTAGATATGAGCACGGCTTATCACCCTCAGACGGATGGGCAGTCTGAGCGCACGATTCAAACTCTAGAAGACATGCTTCGGGCATGTGTTATTGATTTCGGCAACAACTGGGAAAAGCATCTCCCTTTAGTGGAGTTTTCATACAATAACAGTTATCACACCAGCATACAAGCCGCTCCATTCGAGGCATTGTATGGGCGTAAATGCCGGTCACCTCTCTGTTGGGCAAAGGTGGGGGATAGTCAGATCACGGGTCCAGAACTTATAGCGGATACCAAGGAAAAGATTGCACAAATACGACAACGCATGGCGGCAGCTCGCGATCGTCAGAAAAGCTACGCGGATAAGCGTAGGAAGCCATTGGAATTTCAGGTCAGGGACCGGGTCTTACTTAAAGTCTCACCCTGGAAGGGTGTGGTTCGTTTTAGGAAACGAGGCAAACTCAATCCACGGTATGTCGGACCATTCGAAATTGCAGAAAGAATAGGCAAAGTAGCCTACCGACTGAACCTACCAGCTGAACTCGGGGCAGTACACAACGTCTTTCACGTGTCAAATCTGAAGAAGTGTCTGTCAGATGAGACCCTCATAGTTCATCTGAAGGAACTCACTATCGACGAGCAGTTGCGATTCGTCGAGGAACCAGTAGAAATCACGGACCGGGATGTTAAGGTCCTCAAGAACAAGAGAATCCCTCTTGTTCGAGTTCGTTGGAACTCCCGTCGTGGCCCAGAGTTCACCTGGGAACGAGAAGATCAGATGAAAGAAAAGTACCCCCAATTGTTCGCGAACAGTACAACCACTACTGAGGCTGAAGCTACCACGAAATTTCGGGACGAAATTCCAGATCAACGGGGGGAGGATGTGACACCCCAGGAAAATCAGTAAACGATACAACTTACCTAGCTTCCTCAGTGAGTACGTACCAAATTTCGGGACGAAATTTCTTTCAAGTTGGGGATAATGTGACAACTCGTATTTCAAACCTCTCCTTGTGTACTCGATGTAACTCGTTTGGACTATACGTGACTAGTTAACGTGTTTGTTGGTAATGGAATATTATGTTTTATTATGCTATGTGTTACATGAATGTGTTCTGTGTATTTATATAAATAAATTGGGCCACACACCTTGCCTCTTGCCACACACTATTCTCGGCCCACTATGCATGACTCGAGACCAAGGGCAGCCCGTGAATGGGTTCGGCCCACCCCTTATGTACGTACATGAACCCTTAGGGAGGTGTAATCCTCATTGTTGCAAAACACTTTACACATACACAAACCCTAGTGCTTTCTCTCTCGTTTTCTCTTGGAACCGGACGACAGCCCTCACCCGAAACCAACCATCTCGAGCAATCTAGGCTTCTCGGTTTTCTGGTTAGTGTTAATTCTTGATTGCTTGCTATGTTTGATGTCATGTTACGAACTAGGGTTTCATGCTAGTAATGTTTATCGATGATATTATGTATTTGGTTTAGAACTAAGAGATATGTGATGATGTTCTTATAAATCGGATTGCATGATCTAGAACCGAATGGATATGTATATTCGGCTGCTACATGTATGAGTATGATCTTTGCTAAATTAATCAAGTTGGAGTGTTTAGGGTGCATGATAGTTTTTAAATTCATTAATCATATGATCCGATTTTATGTCCCTTATGATATTGAATTACTGTTCTTGAATGGATGATGATTATGGTGATATGAACATGTTTGAATGTTGAATGATTGTGATTTGATCCGATTGTGAAACTGCCAAAAGTTGTTTGCTAATGTTACGGGATTGATGAGCTGCAATTAAGGAAGTCTGTTACACATGCTTAGTCTCGACACAGGTTGCGAGTCGAGAACTCCTAGTCTCGACTCGAGACCACAGCACCAGCACAAACAGCACAATCCGAGACCACAGTTGTGGGTCCGGTTGCGACTCGAGACCGTGAAGTCTCGACTAGTACATGATGACCCGAGACCTCCTTGTTGCGACTCGAGACATTGAGGCCGGCACAACTCGAGACCGCCTAGTCTCGACTCGGGATCTCTAGTCTCGACTCGAGACCATGAACACATGCACACTGTTTTGGACTTTGCACACTGTTACGAGCCCAACCATTTGGGCCTGTTTACGTGACTTTACTGTTGTTGATCTGCCATGATTATATGTGTATGCTATGATCGTTACTTGTGTACAATACGTGTGGAATATACGTGCAGTACTTGATTACGAACCTAACTTGTATGGTAACCATGGTAGGACGTGGTTGACCACCATACTGCTTAATTGAACTTTTCTGTGTATCTGCCGAGCAAACCAAGGTGAGTTCACATAGCCAAGGCATGGGATTCCCGGGTTGGGAATTGGGTTGGAAGATTTGAATTGGATAATTACTCGTACTTATGCTATTGCTAGACTATATACCATCGTGCTCAGGTTAGTCAGGACACTTACGTAAAACCTACGTAAACTAGTATCTACCACTGTCTCCCGGGTCGGGAGGACACTTACGTAAAACCTACGTAAACTCATACCTACTACTGTCTTCCGGGTCGGAAGGACACTTACGTAAAACCTACGTAAACCCCACGCGTACCACTGTCCTCGGGGAAGGGCACTCACGTAAAACCTACGTGACCTTGTACGTATTCCTGTTCTCGGGCTTAGAAGAACGCTCATGGTTGCAAATAGTCTAGTAAGGATAAACATGGGAAGCCCCCATTAGTAATAAATATAATCATGGGAAACCCCCACTATTAGTTCATACATACATGGGAAGCCCCCACTAAATGAACATAAAATTTGCTATTTCGAACTTACTTTATGTGAACTCGCTCAACTAGTTGTTGACTCTCTGCTGCATGCCTTGCAGGACCTTAGGTACATATGGAGCTTGCACAGGGAGGAGCAGGTCGTTGTGGAGCATGGATCGTGGATGCCATGTTAACGTTTAAACATTGAACTTATGATTTACATAGGATTTACATACTTATGCTTCCGCTACTCAAATTACGTTTTGATAAACACCAATTATATTGTGATTGGGTTGTTTTGACTACATTTAATATTTAAATGCTACGTTCAATATGATTGGTGGCTTGATCCTGGTCATGTAACGCCTCCAAGCGGTAGTACTCCGCGGGTGGATTTTGGGGGTGTGACAATTTCCTTGCTTGTCTTGGGTAATATGGTAACAAAGTCCATTGTTATCAATTCCCATTTTCATATTAGCATTTCTAACTTTTGTAATAACCCTGAGGGTTTCTGATGCTCAGCTTTAACTTGTGAGCAAGTTAAACATTTAGCAACATAATTTACTATATCCTTTTTCATTCCTATCCACCAGAAATTCTTTCATAGATCTTGGTACATCTTATCACTTCCGGGATGTATCGTATACTTAGACTTATGAGCTTCTTTTAGAATTATCTGGCGTAGGTTTCCTTGTTCAGGTATCCACATCCTTTTCTTATGGAACTTCCAAATTCCATCTATTCCTTGTTCTAACTCCTTAATCATTCCTTTTAATTTTTTCAGCATCATCCTTTATTACTGATCCCTATACTTCTCTAATTTGCTCATTTAAATCTACTTGTAGATTTAATCTAAGAGAACGTACTCGTTTCATCTTTTCATGATACTTTCAACTTAAAGCATCAGCTACTACATTAGCTTTTCCAGCATGATACTGGATATCACAATCATAATCGCTAAGAACTTCCATCCAGCGTCTCTGTATCATATTTACTTCCTTTTGCCCAAAAATATATCTTAAACTCTTATGATCGGTGAAGACAACAAATTTATTTCCATATAAATAGTGTCTCCAAATCTTAAGGGCAAAATCTATGGCTCTTAGTTCTAAATCATGGGTTGTGTAATTCTCTTCATGTTTCTTAAGTTTTCTAGAGGCATAAGCTATAACCTTTTGACGTTGCATCAACACACATCCATATCCTAACTTAGACGCATCACAATAGACTATAAAGTCCTCAGTTCCTTTTGGAAATGCAAATATGGGTGCGTTGGTTAACCTTTGCTTAAGAATCTTAAAAGCTTCTTCCTATTTAGGTCCCCATTCAAACTTAACTGATTTGTAGGTCAGTTTGGTCAAAGGAATAGCTATTCTAGAAAAATCTCGAATAAACTGTCTATAATATCCTGCCAGTCCAAGAAAACTTCGTACTTCCGTTGGTGATTCAGGGACTTTCCATTTAGTAATCGCCTAGATCTTTGTGGGATGCACATGAATTCCTTCATGATTAACCAGATGTCCAAGGAATTGCACTTCTTGTAACCAAAATTCACATTTTGAGAATTTAGCGTAAAGCTTCTCTTTTCTCAATAGTGCAAGAAGTGTATGCAAATGCGCTATATGTTCCTCTTTACTCGTAGAGTAAATTAGAATATCATCTATAAAGACAATTATGAATTTATCCATGTATGGTTTACATATCCTGTTCATCATGTCCATAAATGCGGCTGGGGCATTGGTTAAACCAAATGGCATGACGGTAAACTCATAATGACCATATCTCGTTCTGAAAGCAGTTTTAGGAATATCCTCTTCCTGTACTTTCAGTTGGTGATATCCTGAGCATAAATCGATCTTAGAAAAGAATCAAACTCCTTGAAGTTGATCGAACAGATCATCGATTCTCGGTAGTGGGTACTGATTCTTAATCGTGACTTTGTTCAAATCTCGGTAATCAATGCACATACACATCGATCCGTCTTTCTTCTTGACAAACAACACCGGTGCTCCCCACGGTGATGAACTTGGTTGTATAAAACCTTTGTCAAGAAGTTCATCCAATTGTTTCTTCAGTTCCTGCATCTCCGTCAGTGCTAATCGATATGGCGCTTTGGCAATTGGTGTCGTCCCTGGTATTAGGTGAATTCTAAATTCAACCTCTCTATCAGGCGGTGATCCAGGTAACTCTTCTGGAAAAATGTCTGAGAATTTAGATATTACAGGAATTATCTTGTAATTCTTTTCCTTTAGTATTAATGATTACAGAAATCATATATACTACTCATCCTTTCCTTTCATAACTTGTAGCTTTCATCACAGAGATGAACTTTGTTGATCTGGTTGGCTTATCTCCTTTAATTGTGATCTTTTCACCACTTGATGTACTTACTTGCACTGACTTTTGATCACATAGAATACTAGCACGATTGGCTACCAACCAATCCATTCCTAACACAACATCAAAACTGGCCAAATTCATTGGGTAAAGGTTAGCAAAGAAATGATGGTTTAGGATTTCTATTCTTGCTCACTACAAGATTTCACTTATCTTAACGGATTCTCCGTTTGCCGTCTCTACCAGACAATCTTGTTGAAGTTTGGCTAAGGGTGGGTTAAGAAGTTTGTAGAAAGAAGTATTGATAAAAATTTTGTTTGCACCAGAGTCAAACAATACTTTGGCAAACATGTTATTAACTAAGAGCGTACTGGCAATCACTTCCGGAATCATCTTGACTTCCTCAGCCGTTAGAACAAAGGCTCTGGCATTCTTCTTAGGTGCTTCAGTTGTCTTAGCCTTGTTGGTTGTGGCTAGAGCTAGTTTCGGACAGTTCGGTTTAATGTGCCCCTTCTCTCCACAATTGAAGCATATTCCATTACTAGGTTTCTTCTTACAGTTTTCTTCTTTTTGTCCAGATATTTTGCAAAAGTTGCAGTATATAGAGCATCTTCCAGAATGCTTTCTTTTGCAATACCTACAGTAGGGTGGAGAACAACCTGTTCCTTTTCCTCGGTAGGAATTACTAGAACGAAATTCTTGTGTAAGTTTTTGAGCTAGGTTCTTTCTCTAGTTTTCCTCTTGAGTACGTACCAGTTCGTCAGTCAAGGTATTGGCTAGTTCTACTGCTTCTTCTATGGTTTGTGGTCTAGCTGCCTTGACTACGTGTCTAATCTCACTAATTAATCCTCAAATATAACAGGAGATTAATACTGGTTCGGGTGAGGCTAAGGTTGGCACTATCCTAGCATATTCGAAGAATATGGTAGTGTAACCTTTACAGTCTATTCCAGTCATTCTAAGATTTAGGAACTTATTGGCGATTTGTTCCTTTTCATTAGGAGGACAGAATTGTCTTTCAACCATTTCATTAAAGTTGATCCATTCCATATTATAAACTGTAGGATCGTTTGTAGACCCGAACGAGTCGTTCAGAGGTTGTCTCTTGCGTTTCAGATGCGGAATAATAAGAAATGCAAGTAGATATAGCTTGTTCTTCCTCCTAACTGCTTGTTTTATTGAATTGAAACGTTTTACAGCACAATCGTCACACCGGCAGAGCTTCGGCGTGGAATTCGACAATCACCTTTCAGGACCGCCCTAAAGACCCCTATTTATAGACTGTTGGGTCCGCTTATGTGACACTTGTCCACAAGAGCGGACCAGCATAGTCCACATAAGCGAACCATAGTGACAAATAAGCGATCCTAAACTCCTATGTCCCTATGAGCGGACCTAGCATAAAAAACCTATACAGACTCCTGTTTTCTCGTAAAACGTGCCCTATGCTATACAATACGATGTAAGACCTGATCCTAGACACCTAGACGCAATCAACAGATGTAGTGCACTAACAGACTCCCCCTCAGATGTTGATGGAGTCGCCAACACACCTTGACTTCAAAACTGTATCTTCATATCTTCAGTCTAGATCAGTCTCTGGGCTTTATCTTCTTTCAATCTTCAGACTTCCCCTCTCGATTTACTGGCATTCTTTTGTTCTTCAGTAACATTTTCAGGATCGTTGTCTGATCTTCACAGGCTTTCAGAATCGAATAGCCTGGCTCTAAAAACACTCTAATTCTCTTGATCAGATCTCTTGATTCCTTAAGTTCATCAGCATCAACGATAGACGTGATCTTTTAGGATCAAAATCTGACTCTACTCATTCTTTCAGGATCGATCAACCTGGCTCCAACAGATCTTCAGGAATCGAAACTTGGCTACCTGTACAATCTCAAACCCCGAAATAAATTTTCTTTCACAAACATTTCAAACCACTTTGCACCAACACATGATTACTCTCATATGACTATGATGAACCACTTGAAGAAGATTAGATTAACAAAACAGTTAATTTTACACAAACACTTCCCCTCAAATGCTGCTCATCATGTTTAGCACTTGAAATTTTGAAAATCAGTTCTCCAACATCAGCTGTCGAAAATCTTTTTGACTTTTTCAAAATTTATGCTAAGAACACACACAAAATCTTTTTGGATTTTCAATATGATAAAGTAAAATGCAAAAAAATGAAATATTTACAAACAATATTTTTGTGAGTTCGTGCAAGAGGATCATATCAGTTTATGAGACCTATCACCAACACCGTTAAGCATGATTTCATTTTAAGTTTTAAACAATTTACCTAGATTGTCAGTATGTTTGTCCACTTAAATTCTGTTTCAGTATGTTTGTCCACTTAAATTCTCACACAGATTTCAATCGATTCGAGATACGATATTAATGCTTTAGAGACTTAAACTTAATTGTGTATCACTCCACTTGAATATACTCTCGTATCCAGATCCCAAATATTCAGTCTTACAGGTGAGTATACCACAAATGATATCTGTAAAGGGGTTAGGTGCGAAACCGTGAGAGCTCAGGTCAGAACTTCCGTTCAGCAGAGAGATGACGGCTCGACTTTTGGTGGGTCCCCTTTAGAGGATCTTTTTTACAACATGATGTGTGTAAAATGCAACATATAAATCACATCAATTAAGG
Organism: Helianthus annuus; assembly: GCF_002127325.2. NCBI lineage: Eukaryota > Viridiplantae > Streptophyta > Magnoliopsida > Asterales > Asteraceae > Helianthus > Helianthus annuus. The sequence continues at coordinate 68,255,082 of NC_035439.2, read as the reverse complement.
CATAAAACTAACCCTTTTTAAGTACTAATGTTGGAAAAAGAGTGTTTTTGTCTTCCTTTTGTATTTTCAGGATGAAATGGGCTCAAAATCACAAAAGAAGCAAAAAGACAACTAATTCTACCATAAAATACAAGAAAAGGAACAAAAGTGGACTGCCCGGACCCTCAACGGCACCTCCCAAGGCAAAGGAGAAGAAACAGAGTCTGAACACGCCCCGTGTCCAGCGAACACGGGGGCGTGCCCAGGAAGCAGTAGAAAAGACAAACCAGTAGAAGCTTCCATTGCCCACCACGGGGCCGTGTCCAGCGAGCACGGGGGCGTGGTGAAAGTACAGCAGGCGCATTAATTGTAATTCGCAATTACAATTAATGAAGTGAGAGAATGTCAGACGGGCACGGGGCCGTGTCCAGCGGACACGGGGCCGTGTCCAGCCTTCTGTTCAGCCTATAAATAGAGGAGCTTGGCTTCATTCTCTCTCATCCCTTGGCACACCACCTCTCTCACACCTCATCCACCACCCATCACCACCATAACACCATCATCCACCACCATCATCCATTGTCCATCGTAGAGTGTGTGAGTCGTCTCGGGATCCAAGATTGATCGTAAGAGTTCTTGACAATCAAGGCCATGTTTGCCTAAGTCTCTTACATCACTTGGTGAAGACAAGTGTTTAGTATAATACTTTTTATTTTTAATCTTTTGCACTTTTTATTTGGTTTTGTATTAATGACTTTAATAACTAGTTACTTATGTTGAAGGTGATCTTTCCTTATCGTTTGTCCGTGGTGTCTTGGCATTATTTTACTGTCTATATAAAATAAAAGATTTTCACCATTCATATCTCCACGGTCTATATGGAGATATGTTGGCTACCTGGTCGGGGGTTAAGGGAACGGTTTGGTAAGGGTCTTGCCCTTGTTCAGCGTTTAGAGGTCCTGCTTGGGACCTGGGTCAAATTTAGTAGGATCTCCTTCAATGCCCATAGGTATTGGATGGCGGGGATCCAAACTCTTTGACCCCCTCATAAGTTAACTACTATTAATACTATAACCCGGCTATTTAGGACTGTATCCCTGCTGACTCAGACTACTTAGCCGAGGGTAACGTCACCGCCAAAAGCGGGGCCTACCACAATTTGCATTAATAATTTAATTCATTATCTTTCAATAATCCGACCCTTTAGGATTGTATCCGTGCTGACTCAAACTACTGGGTTGAGGGTAACGTCGCCTTCAAAAGAGGGGCCTACTACAATAACTAAGATAATCTCTTAAACAAGTGCAAAAGTGCGAAAATAATCAAAGGTTATACTAATACACGTGTCGGATCCAAGTGATTCATCTTGTCTATCTGTTTTTATTTTATTTTTATTTTCAGCATTTAGTTAGTTTTTATTTTTCTTAGTTTAAAACATTTTTCTCACTTTTTGATTTGATTAGACGTTGAGGATAAACCGGTATTAAAAGCTCTTGTGTCCTTGGACGACCTCGGTATCTTACCAACACTATACTACGTCCACGATGGGTGCACTTGCCCATATGTGTGTTTAGTGTTAGTGAATATCGTGTTTTATAAATTTAAAACTTGGCTAAAAGTGTAAAAAGGGCTTAAATAATCATCAAAAATAATACTACACTTCACGCACATCAAGTTTTTGGCGCCGCTGCCGGGGACACAAGGATTTTAAGAAAGCTTAAAATCGACGGCCTAATCAGTTTTTCAAAAACCTTTTTAAAACGCGCGCATTTTTTCTGCATTTTAGTTTAGTTTTGCATTTACAGTAGCCTGAACACGGGGCCGTGCTCACTGAACACGCCCCCGTGCTGCATATTTTTATTTTTGTTTTCTGGTCCCAAGACTCAGTTGTGGTCTGTTGAGTGATTCTTATGGATCAATACTCAAGAGGTTACAACTACACCTATGATGAGGATGATTATAGGGGTAATTATTGCACTAGTTGTCGTAACGCACGCTCGGTTCAATATAATAACTCATATCAACCATCCAATTCATACAACCATTATGAGGAGCCCAGGTACGAGCCATCAACTTCATACACATCCTATGAAGACCAAAGGTATGAACCTACTCCCTCATACTCATATTTTGATGAACCAAGGTATGAGCCTTCATACTCATACTTTGAAGATTCAAGATATGAGCCACCACCTTCATACTCTTATTATGAGGAACCATGGCGTGAACAACCCACCTCATATGAGTACTATGAAGAACAAAGTTTCGACCCTTATCCATCATATACTTACAATGAAGAACAATGGTGTGAACCATCTACTTCATATGAGTGCTTTGAGGAACCAAGGATCGAACAACCGGATTCAAGCTTTGAGGATCCAAATTCTTTCAATCTCACCGAAGTGACCAATAGGATATTAGAGCACATTAAAACTATCGAACGTTGCATAAAAGAATCTCGCGCAAGGGAAGAGGAATCCCGCGCAAGAGAAGAGCTAAAAAATGATAATAACGTAGAGATAGTTGAAAGTGTAAAAATGGAAGAACAAGAAAGTGAAAAACCGACACATGAGTTAAACAACGAAAATGGTGAGTCCGATAATGTTAAAATTCAAGAAGAGTCTAATTTTGAAGAAATTAACCTCTTGTCACCTACTTTCGAAAATCATTGTTTAATAACCCCTCATGCCAAGTTTTTAAAAGAGTTAAACACTAATGCTAAAATTAAAGACTTAGTAAGTGTTAAGTTAACTAATGATCAAACCTCGCTAATAAAAGAAGACCCTTTTGAAATTAACATTACACTGGTTCCATGTTTCTTTCAAAATTCATTTATTAGCAATATCACCATCGATAAGGATCTTTGTGTTAACATAATGCCTAACTATATTTTTGAAAAATTAAGTGTTAATGATTTTACTCCACTTCAAATACCCATTTTTCTATCCAATCGGAAAGTGATAAAATCAATCGGTGTAGTTGAAGATGTTTTGGTTCAAACAAATCAAATGGTAATCCCAACCGACTTCGTCATCCTAGATGACGCCCCCTTAGTCTTGGGAAAGCCTTTTGTACAAACTCATAGAGCTTTGAAAAACCGGAAATTTAACAATCTACCTCTCCAATTAGGGGCATTCAAAAGGAGCATAGATCTTGAGCGCTCAATGAAATATCCTTTTGGCAACAATGACCCCCTAATTGAAGATGAAGCTGAACCACCCGATACAACCAACGAAGAGGACCACTTTGTCGAGGAAGAGATAGCCATAGAACAAACTTTTAAAGTTCTTGATCTGGATGAGCCACAAAATAAGGTGTCTTCTAAAGACCCACCCATTGAGCTCAAAGAACTTCCTAAGGGTTTGGAATATGCTTTTCTAGGCAAAGAAGGTAGTCTACCCGTAATTATTTCATCTAAATTAAGTAATATAGAGAAAGAGAAATTAGTTAACCTGCTTAAAAAACACAAAAACGCGATCGCTTGGAAGCTTGTAGATATTAAAGGAATAAGCCCTTCCATGTGCACGCACAAAATTTTAATGAATGATGACTACAAGACGGTAATTCAACCACAACGAAGTGTGAACCCCAATGTTCAAGAAGTGGTTAAGAATGAAGTCATCAAACTACTCGACACCGGACTAATCTACCCTATCTCCGATAGCCCGTGGGTAAGTCCCGTTCAAGTAGTCCCAAAGAAAGGAGGTATGACGGTAATAACTAACGAGAAAAATGAATTAATACCAACGAGAACCGTCACAGGATGGAGAGTCTGTATAGATTATAGGCGATTAAATGAAGCGACTAGGAAAGACCACTTTCCTTTGCCCTTCATTGATCAAATGTTAGAAAGATTATCCGGTCATAAATTTTATTGTTTCTTAGATGGTTTTTCAGGTTACTTTCAAATACCGATAGCACCAGAAGACCAAGAGAAAACAACTTTCACATGTCCCTACGGAACTTTTGCATATCGACGCATGCCATTCGGTCTATGTAATGCGCCTGCAACATTCCAACGTTGTATGGTCGCCATTTTCCATGATATGATCGAAAAGACAATGGAAGTCTTCATGGATGACTTTTCCATCTTTGGAGACTCATATGACCAATGCCTCGATAATCTTGAACGAATGCTATCCCGATGTGAGGAAACTAACCTCGCCCTTAACTGGGAAAAATGCCATTTCATGGTAACAGAGGGAATAGTACTCGGTCACAAAATCTCAAGCGAAGGAATGGAAGTTGATCGAGCAAAAATAGAGACTATTTCTCGATTACCTCCTCCATCCTCCGTGCGAGCAATCAGAAGTTTCCTAGGACATGCCGGATTTTATAGAAGGTTTATCAAAGACTTTTCAAAAATTTCAAGGCCTCTAACAAAATTACTTGAAAAAGATGCACCCTTCATCTTTGACAAGGAATGCAATCAAGCATTTCTAACCCTCAAGGAAATGCTAGTCAATGCACCTATCATGATAGCGCCAGATTGGAAATTTCCTTTCGAAATCATGTGCGATGCAAGTGACTTCGCTGTTGGAGCAGTCTTGGGACAAAGAAAAGAAAAACATTTCCACCCAATTTATTATGCTAGTAAAACTCTTAATGATGCGCGAGAAAATTATACAACTACAGAAAAAGAATTACTAGCAGTGGTATTTGCTTTTGATAAATTTCGTTCTTATCTTGTTCTTTCTAAAACAGTAGTCTATACAGACCATGCAGCCATCAGGTACCTCTTCAAGAAGCAAGACGTAAAACCCCGTTTGATAAGATGGATTCTACTCCTCCAAGAATTCGACATTGAAATCAAAGACAAAAGAGGAGCAGAAAACACTGCTGCAGATCATCTCTCACGCTTAGAAGACCCAGCTTTGGAGACAACCAGAGACGAGCAAATCAACGAGAAATTTCCCACGGAATCCTTGGAAATGATGGAGAGTAGACAAGAACCATGGTATGCCGACTACGCTAATTTCTTAGCTAGCGGTGTAGTCACCAAAGGATGGCCACATCATCAAAGAAAAAAATTCTTTGCTGATGTAAAGCATTACTTTTGGGAAGACCCCTATCTTTTCAAAATGTGTGCCGACCAGCTCATCCGAAGGTGTGTCTATGGTAATGAAGCACGAAGAATTCTCCATCATTGTCATGAAGGTCCATACGGAGGACATCATGGTGCCGCAAGTACCGCACGAAAGGTATTTGATTCAGGATTTTACTGGCCGACCATTTACAAGGATGCACAAAACCTTGTAAAGACATGTGATGCCTGCCAAAGATCAGGTAATATTTCTTCCAAAAACGAAATGCCTCAAAATGGCATTCTCGTCTGTGAAATCTTTGATGTGTGGGGACTCGATTTCATGGGACCTTTCCCACCTTCGAAGGGAAACAAATATATACTTGTGGCAGTCGATTACTTGTCTAAATGGGCAGAGGCCGAGGCTCTTCCAACAAATGATGGAAGAGTGGTGGTAAAATTTCTGAAAAAGCTGTTCTCTCGTTTCGGGACACCAAAGGCTTTGATAAGTGATAGAGGTACCCATTTTTGCAATCATCAACTCGAAAAAATATTAACAAGGTATGGGGTCTATCACCGGGTCTCAACGGCATATCATCCTCAAACAAATGGGCAAGCCGAAGTGACTAATCGAGGTTTAAAACGAATACTTGAAAAAACCGTAGGAATAAATAAAAAAGAATGGGCCGACAAATTAGACGACGCTTTATGGGCTTTTCGAACTGCTTATAAAACCACTATAGGCACAACCCCATATAAACTCGTCTATGGAAAAAGTTGTCACTTGCCAGTAGAAATAGCTCACAAAGCCTACTGGGCAATAAAAAACGTAAACTTAGATTTGGAAAATGCCGGTAAAAATCGATTTTGTCAAATAAACGAATTAGACGAGCTTAGGAATTGTGCATATTCTAACTCCGAAATTTATAAAGAAAGAATGAAAAATTTGCATGATAAATATATTAAATCTAATGAATTTCGGGTTGGAGACTAAGTTCTATTGTTTAATTCACGACTTCGATTATTTCCTGGTAAGTTAAAATCTAGGTGGTCAGGACCTTTTTCCGTCACCCATGTTTTTCCACACGGTGCAGTAGAAATTAAAACTCGAAATGGGACACCATTTAAAGTCAATGGCCAACGGCTGAAACTCTACCGAGGATCCATTGAGGATGAGGAAGAGGAGATCTCACTTCAAACGGTTAACGAATAAACTCATACCCGACATGTTACAGGTAAGTGTACGTTTAAAAAAAAACCGGTAAATCTTCTAACCATTTTTCGGAAATAAGGGGCATGCACACGAGCACATAAAAAAAAAAATTTCAAAAACTTTGCCCGGCACGGGGCCGTGTCCGCTGGACACGGGGCCGTGTCCGCTGGACACGGGGCCGTGTCGAGGCGACTGTCGGGATAAAACCCTCTTTTCCTATCAGTTACACCATTCCACACGCCCCGTTTAGCCAAAAACTCTCTGGTTTGATGCGATTTTCTGCAGTTTTTCAACGTCACCACCAAATCTAACAACGTCAAGGTATGATTCTATCTTCATTAGTAGTTAGATTAGTTACTTGCATGTAGTTAAAACATCAAAAATTTGGGAAAAATATAGGGTTCTTCATGTTCATCCGGATCGAACTCAAAATTTTTGATGAAATTTGTTAGTAGTAGTTTAGATTAGAGTAGTAGAAAGTAACTAGGCATGTATTGTTGATAGATTTGTCCGATTTCCAAATAAAACTCCAAACCCTTGTTCTTGAACCGAAAAACACGAAATTGAAAGGGTAAACGGTTTGTTTTGGGAAAAATGACACTTAGGGTTTCATTTTCGGGGGAAACCGCTACTATTGGGCTAAAAATTTTCAGGTTTTCGAAACCGGGACGAAAAATGGAATTTTTGGGTTACAGACGCCTGGACACGGGGCCGTGTCCGCTGAACACGGGGCCGTGTCCAGACCACTGTTTGCAGTTTCACTCTGATTTTCCTTGTTTCGTACTAACTTTTTATGTATTCTTTTCAGATGTCGAAATTCACAAGGTTTAGCGCAAATGAATTGGACGCTAGGGCATGGTACGAGGTTCTACAAACAAGACCGGAAGAATACCCAAGGCGGGCGTGTACTGATTTGCTAACCATGGTGAACCAACTTGACCGCTTCAACAACATTGTGAGGGGTCCACTGCATGTCGCATTGACCACCCGACTACGGTCGGTACATCAATGCACGATGGAGTTCTACAGCACCTTCATTTTCAACTCGAGGCGCGAACCGTTTGGTCATGACGCGGTCGAATTTTGATGTGGAGGGACCACGTTTAGAACCTCCATGGCACAGTTTGGAGCCATCATTGGGCTATATAGTGAAGAGGAAGCGGGGAATGAAGAGAATACAGGGGGGTTACGAGACTTGGATGCAACTGAACGCCAAGCCGCATGGGCTCAAATAGGTGAAGGAATCTACAACCCGAGCAGCACCAAAAGTACCAAACTGAGGGACCCACTATACCGATACATCCACAGGCTCCTGTCGTACTCGCTAAACCAATGCCACAACAGTAGTGGCGTTGTTGGGTTGAAAGATTTGGTTGTCCTTCACTGCATCCACAACCAGAAGCCTCTAGATGTTCCGTACCTCCTACTGCGAAACATGCACCTGAACCGCCTTGCTCATGCTCCTACACCGATCTTCTTCGGAGGATGGGTGTACCGTCTTTTCAAGCACTTCACGAATATCCCAAGGTCCTTCGAAAGGAGTCCATGGTCGGGACGGGTCGATTATCACATTTGCCGATCCATGAACTTGCTTTATGAAGCGGAGGACGGGACGGTGAGCTTTCAGAGAACGCAAGGCTATGCATGGAATCCGCAAGAGGCTCTAGTTCTTCATGCACCACATCCCCATTTTCAGTATCCACCCCAAGGCGATGCGGGCCAATCCTCCTCTCAAGGAGGTGGTTTTCCTAACTTTCAAAGTTTACATGATCTTTTGCAGGAAAACCTCATGTGCACAAGGAACACCTACAATCTCGCCAACAACACACACCACCGGGTTGGAGCTATCGAACGCAACATTAACGATATACAAGATGATATCGGTAGCATCCGGGAGTACATGGCGAGGCACGGGGGTGGAGGTGATGGTAGTGATGAAGACATGGAGTAGGAGGCTTGGAGGAACAAGGGGCTGGTTGGTGATGAGCCCACAGGTTTAAGTGCCCTTCTAACTATCAAACAATTCATGGCCTGCGTGCCATTTTGTCGAACAATTTACTTTTTCTAACTACTTTTTATCTTTGTTTTATTTTTACTTTATGTTTGGATGATGCTTGACGATGGTAATTTAGGATGGTTTGTGCTTGTTTGGTTGGTATTTAGTGTTTAAACAGGTGCAATGCGAGGGTTAGAGTGCTAAACATTAGCACTTGCAGCCCCATGATGGAGAAACCGGGAGACAAAACCTATTTTTCAGGCTAACAGACTGTCTACACGGGGACGTGTCCAGCCGACACGCCCCCGTGTTCATCTCCCAGATCTGCTGTTTGGCTACTGACCTGCAAATTTTTGCCAGACACGAGGTCGTGTCCAGCCGACACGCCCCCGTGTTCAGCTTCTGTAAGTTATCGTTACTGGCAGTTCACCACGGGGTCGTGTCCAATGGGCACGGGGCCGTGTCCAGACTGCCAGTAACATAAATATTTGCTTTTTAACCCACTTTTATACATTCTAATCAACCAAAAACATTATTTTTGGACACATTGAGGACAATGTGTAATTTAAGTGTGGGGGGGGGGGGATGCTAAAACCCTTGAAATTTTGCAAAATCCTAAACACAAGCCTTACACAAAACTCTATTGGAACCGCTAAACACCCCAAATTTTTTCAAAAACTTTTTCATTTTTTTTATTTACTTGTCTTAGTTTAAGTTGGGAATAACAAGTTCTAAAAAGGTTATATTTTTACAAGTTTACAACCGATAGCGTCGTGATAAAAAAAAAGAACCAACATAAGAAAATTATGAAACGGTATAACAAGTCGAGTTAAAAATTCGATTATATATGCTTGGTCACATTAAAAACCCATTCCCACAAAAGTGAGTTTTGAGCCTTTATTGAGCACAAAAATACACATATTTAGATTAAATGCTCATTTTTCGTTTCTTGTGTGAATAGCCGCTCGGTCCTTACAAATCTAGAACTTGCCACGACGATACATTCCCGGTCCTTACCAACTTAAACCCAAGTAAGTAAATGATGGAGGCATTAGGACTAACCATTTTTTCTTTCAAAACCATTATTTTTCATTTTTTTTACCTACCCAAAATCCCCCTAGGTAGCCCCTTTGAGTCTAAACCTTTCATTTCATTACCCCAAAACCCTTTTTACCCACCAAAAACCTTTTTATTTATTTTTTTTAGTAACAAGTTCGCTTTTTCGTAAACTCACCTTTTTATGTGACGATTGAAAAAAAAAATGATGATGATGAAGTCAAAAACAAACAAAAGCTATAAAAGCTTGTTTGGAGAAATACTTCAAAATAAAAAGTCACTAAAAACAAGGTACTTCACGAAAACCGACGCTTGTTACGATTTTCGCCCTTTTTACTAACCACTAACCAACCACCCACCTTTAAACCCAAGCCTTCACCCAAAAAGTCCTCTTGATATTTACAAAGGTAAAAAGTTAAAAAGGAGGAGGATTGATTGCTTGGCAAGCCTATGGAAGACGTGAGTTCCGTGCCGCTCTCGAGTGATTCACTAAAAATATACACCTTCGGCCGAGTGTTGAGTGATCTCCCGTGAGGTATGTGAACTTGTATATAAATGGAATTTTAATAAGGCATGCTATGCCCAAATAAGTAATTCATCTTATGAAAAGTTCAAAATAAATCATAACGAATAGGATTGTAAATAAATAAAAATAAAACCTATAAAAACCTTGGATTCCCGACACTCTAGGACAAGCTAAAAAAAAACTTCTCTTCTACCTATTCCATTTGGGAGTGAAAGCCACATTTAAAGAGTTTTGCTTGAGGACAAGCAAAAGTTCAAGTGTGGGGGTATTTGATGTGTGTAAAATGCAACATATAAATCACATCAATTAAGGCATAAAACTAACCCTTTTTAAGTACTAATGTTGGAAAAAGAGTGTTTTTGTCTTCCTTTTGTATTTTCAGGATGAAATGGGCTCAAAATCACAAAAGAAGCAAAAAGACAACTAATTCTACCATAAAATACAAGAAAAGGAACAAAAGTGGACTGCCCGGACCCTCAACGGCACCTCCCAAGGCAAAGGAGAAGAAACAGAGTCTGAACACGCCCCGTGTCCAGCGAACACGGGGGCGTGCCCAGGAAGCAGTAGAAAAGACAAACCAGTAGAAGCTTCCATTGCCCACCACGGGGCCATGTCCAGCGAGCACGGGGGCGTGGTGAAAGTACAGCAGGCGCATTAATTGTAATTCGCAATTACAATTAATGAAGTGAGAGAATGTCAGACGGGCACGGGGCCGTGTCCAGCGGACACGGGGCCGTGTCCAGCCTTCTGTTCAGCCTATAAATAGAGGAGCTTGGCTTCATTCTCTCTCATCCCTTGGCACACCACCTCTCTCACACCTCATCCACCACCCATCACCACCATAACACCATCATCCACCACCATCATCCATTGTCCATCGTAGAGTGTGTGAGTCGTCTCGGGATCCAAGATTGATCGTAAGAGTTCTTGACAATCAAGGCCATGTTTGCCTAAGTCTCTTACATCACTTGGTGAAGACAAGTGTTTAGTATAATACTTTTTATTTTTAATCTTTTGCACTTTTTATTTGGTTTTGTATTAATGACTTTAATAACTAGTTACTTATGTTGAAGATGATCTTTCCTTATCATTTGTCCGTGGTGTCTTGGCATTATTTTACTGTCTATATAAAATAAAAGATTTTCACCATTCATATCTCCACGGTCTATATGGAGATATGTTGGCTACCTGGTCGGGGGTTAAGGGAACGGTTTGGTAAGGGTCTTGCCCTTGTTCAGCGTTTAGAGGTCCTGCTTGGGACCTGGGTCAAATTTAGTAGGATCTCCTTCAATGCCCATAGGTATTGGATGGCGGGGATCCAAACTCTTTGACCCCCTCATAAGTTAACTACTATTAATAATATAACCCGGCTATTTAGGACTGTATCCCTGCTGACTCAGACTACTTAGCCGAGGGTAACGTCACCGCCAAAAGCGGGGCCTACCACAATTTGCATTAATAACTTAATTCATTATCTTTCAATAATCCGACCCTTTAGGATTGTATCCGTGCTGACTCAAACTACTGGGTTGAGGGTAACGTCGCCTTCAAAAGAGGGGCCTACTACAATAACTAAGATAATCTCTTAAACAAGTGCAAAAGTGCGAAAATAATCAAAGGTTATACTAATACACGTGTCGGATCCAAGTGATTCATCTTGTCTATCTGTTTTTATTTTATTTTTATTTTCAGCATTTAGTTAGTTTTTATTTTTCTTAGTTTAAAACATTTTTCTCACTTTTTGATTTGATTAGACGTTGAGGATAAACCGGTATTAAAAGCTCTTGTGTCCTTGGACGACCTCGGTATCTTACCAACACTATACTACGTCCACGATGGGTGCGCTTGCCCATATGTGTGTTTAGTGTTAGTGAATATCGTGTTTTATAAATTTAAAACTTGGCTAAAAGTGTAAAAAGGGCTTAAATAATCATCAAAAATAATACTACACTTCACGCACATCACAACAGCAATGACTATCAATTTTATTGTTTAATCAGATTGCTGAGGGCGGCGCTTTTTCAAGCATTTGCAAAAAGTATTATCCGGGGACTAGGTCAGAACTTCCATTCAGCAGAAGTCCCGGGATAATACCCCAGATATCACTGAGTATAAAGACCTAGTATCTCAGAATATGGGACCTTTCAAACAAGATATCGGGGGTTACCCATATATTCAAGAATAGTTACCCACAAATCAAGTAAGTTTGAATTTAGGTTTTTATCTCGTTTCAATTTACTAAATGTGCGAAAATCTACTGACACGTCCGCAGTAAGATTGTTTATCACATTTTAACTTTACATTTCTTTAGCGCGCCGTGATAGTCCACTGATGTACTATCATTTCCTCTTTTTCGCAACGAAACTCATTTTTAAATTTTATCATGTTTTTGGCTTTTTAAATTTTCTAATGTTTTTGGATTTTCTGAAATTGAAATTTCCCTACTCCCCCTAAAATGCAAACACATTTCAAAGAAAATTTGAAAATTTCTAGACTCTTGACCCACTAGAAACATGAAAAATAAAACAAACTGTACAGAAACTTGACAACTGATATCGAAACACATCAAATCGCCATTCATTAGGCATAAACAATCAGAACTCCCCCTATCACAAATCATTTTCTCATTTAGATCTCAAAACACTTAAGTTTATTTTAATCGAAATGATTTTTCCAGAAAATGAGTTTGTGTTTACCACTTTTAAGTTTACCACTTATGAAGCATGGGGATATGGTTCATCATTTTGTTTATCAATCTCATATGAATAATAAATCAAGTACAATTTAATGTCCCTGATTTATCATTTGCAGTTCAGAATCACTGTACCACTTGTAAATGTAAATTCTCAAAATATAACTACAAATACCACTTGCAAAATCAAGATTACCACTTGTAGGAATGTTACGTCTACATTACCACTTTACCAATCAGAATGCCGATTCCTGCTTCGCACTTTCCAACCTTGAAGCTCCGGCATAGTCCTTTTACCTGTAAAATCCAAAACACTATTCAAATTCTTTCAAACAAACTATTCAAACACTAGAAGGATGCCGATTCCTGATCCACGATATAAACTTGGGATCTCCGGCATAGTCCTTTGACTATCATGGGAAACAAACTTCCATCCAAGTCTTTTCAGACCTGATGGCTTTCAGTTCTTGAGCAGTTGGGTTGTATGTTGCCTTTTTAGTTGCATAAAAATCTTTAACCCCTTTAGCTCTCCCGCTCAACATTTTCCCAAATATCTTTTTAACATTCCCGTTGAATGTTTTCTCGACATCAAAATTATTCTTTTCTTTGTAGAACTGATTCGAAATCTCAGTTTTTCCAACTTTCTTTTTCACTTCCTCAAACTTTAATGATGGAAACTCCTCATCATTCACTGAGATCTTCTTCTCAACCTGTGGTTCTTCTGGCTTTGTGGAACCAGATTCATCGCCGACATTCACATCAACCTTCTTTGCAACCCATGCCTGATTGTCTTTTCCTTTCTTCTCATACATGTTCTTCTTTGAACACTCACCAACCTCGAATTTTGAATTTTCAAAAATTTTAGGTCTATTGGTTGGTCTGTCAACATCAACAACTTTCTCTTTCAACTTCTGAGAAACTCCCTGTTTTGATTGGACACTTTTTGAGCAATTCCATGCAATGTGACAAGTTTCATTGCATCTATAACAGGTTCTAGTCTCTCTTTGATAGCATATATCAGCTCCATTCTTCTTTCTCTCAGCAAGAAACTCCTGGTCAGACTGTCTCCAGAACGGTTTTTGCTGTTCCTCCTCAGCACTTCCACCACAGTCTTTCTTGTCTTTTAACTTCTCATCTTTGAAAGCTTCCATACCTGCAACAGTTGGGTAAATACGGTCAATGAGATAATCAGAACTAGAATAACTTTGCAATAACCGTCTAATTCTCTCATTCTCTATTTTCTCTGTCTCCAACTCTTGCTTCCACTTAGCACTTTCTTCAATGTATAAATTTATTGCTTTTTGTTTTGTCATTAAAACTGCATTCAACATTGTCAATGCTTGTTCTCTCTCTGAGTTTGTCTTTTGAAGACCAGTTACTGTTTTATTCAGAACATCATATGATTCTTTCACATAGTTGAGATTGAATAGTAGCTGCTCCTTTTTCTTCTCGTACTCAGCTATAATGTCGTCTTTGGCTGCACAATTCTTGCAAGCTTCCAAGCACTTCTCACACGGCTTGACGACTTCAACAATCTTTTCAACTTCAATTGTTTTAACAACTTCAACCATTTTTTCTTATTTTTTCACACCCTCGGTAATCTTCTCAGCAACATTCTTAGCGTTTTGAGTATCACCTTCAGATTCGGATTGTTGTTCTTTAGCAGCTTGTTTCTCCTTCAATTTCTCCATTCTTTCTGAAAAATAAAAATGAAAACTTTCAGGAGAAAGATGAGTTTTCGCAATATTTATATGTTTTTCTTCCTCATCATCACTACTGCTGTGATCAGGTGATTGATCAAACTGTACAAACTTATCAGAATCACTATCAGATACATCTGAATCAATAGGTGTTTTATCAAAAATAACTTCTTTTTCTTGAACATTTTCATTCTGTACACTTTTATCAGAACTTTGTAATTCTTCATCTGAACCCTGTAAACCTTCGTCTGAACTTTCTGAAACTTCCCCAGAAATTTCTGAAAGTTTATCAGTACTGTCTAAACTTTCATCAGATGATACAGACTTTTCATCTTCACTTTTCACAATCTCTCCAATAGATTTCATCCAAGTAGCAAACAAATCTGGCTCTCGGACGATCTTAGCAATGAAGGCTTTGAATTCTCCCTTCTTATCCACAAACATATCCCAACTGAAACCTTCTGGTAGTTTCTCATCATCTTGATCACAAATGCGTGCTGCTGTGGCTTCAGATGATATGTAATTACTCCAGCTGAAATCTACTAAACATGCTCTCTTCGGATCTTCAATCTTTCTCCCGTGAGCTGTCTGTGGTTCCTGGGATTGACCAACTTGCTGATAGATGGCTTTGCGATAGTAATCATCTTTCCCGAATGGATTCTGTGCTCCGCTAGCTTCTCTTCCTTTGCACTCCCGTTTGAAATGGCCTTTCTCCCTGCATCGAAAACAAGTAACTTTAGATTTATCAAAACCTAAAGTAGAAACATGTGCATCAAGAAAGTCATTTCTCCCGGTAATGGTTTTGAATTTTTCAGCTCGTCGAAGAACACTTGCAAGACACCATTTAATATCCATGAGTTCCATTTCTTCGGCGTCTATCTGATCGTAATCCTCTTTGGTAAGCATAGGATTTCCGATCCGACCAGCCACAAGACCCTCATAAGATAACAGAACTGAACCAAGAAGTGCCATGTGGTCTTTAACAGTGTCTTCAGAAAAGCTTCGACCTTCTGGAAGGTTAAGAGCTATGTTGCACTGAATTATGTATCCATTTCCGGTTTTTGTACTCTGAGACTGAAAACTCGTGTTAGTCTCTTTCGGATTCACACTTGGAAATGATGAAAACCCGCTGCTACTCTTGTTTGAAACCTGATCAACTTTCTCAGATGAATCACCAGCACTAAACGCAGTTTGTATCTTCGGGCTTCTTTCAGATTCAGTAACTGGAACACTACCCCGGTAATACATCTTCACGTCCTGTTGACCACTCGGACTGTTCATTCTTGCGATCTTTTGCTGCTCAAGATCCTGACTTTCTATTTTCTCAATGAACTGTGAAATAGCCAGCCCGTCATATACACCAGTATTCTTTAAAATCATCAAATACGTTCCCCACTCTTTCTGAGGTAACGAGTCAGCCAATTTATCCACCCATTCTTCACGACCTTTTTCAACTCCCAACATAGACAATGATCGCACCAAGTGACAGTATCTTTCGATTAACTTTTTAGTATCTTCTCCTGACAAACTACTAAACAAATCGAATTCTTTCTTTAACAGTGCTTTCTTGCTCTTGATCATGTTTTCACTTCCCTCGAATTTAACCTTAAGAGCATCCCATATCGACTTAGCAGTTTTGTCGTGCTGTAACAAAATGAATATATCTTCCTTTATAGCCTGCTGCAACAAACTGATCATCATTTTCTCAGCTCTATACATTGCTCGTTCTTGATCAGTAAACTCAGATATCTCTTTAATAACTTGCAAATCTGTTCGAGGCAATGTGTACTTCTTCAATATGCACTCCCACGATCTGAGATGGTTTGCCTGAACCCAGTTTTCAAATCGATCCTTCCATCCATAATACTCCTCAATGCTCATCAATCTAGGGGGCTTTTGAGTCGTTCCCGTCTCGTTTTCTAAATTCATTGCTTGAGCAATTGCGGCTGGAGTAGTCGATGTAGCAAAAGCGTTGTAAAACTCGGAATCCATATATACTTAACACGTTTTTTAATGCAAGTGTCAGAAAAACGAACCAATACTTAACAGATAAGCGAATCGGACAAAAACTTTTCGAGAGAACCAGAGAAACCCAAATACGCGAACCGGGTGACAGACTAATGAGCGGACCAATCAATATACCGAATGAGCGAACTCAACTCAATGTCCGTTCGAGCGGACAAGCAGATAACCAAAAGAACGAACCAAACTGATCCAAATGAGCGATCCAGAAATTATCTTTGGAGCGGTCCAGAAATTATCTTTGGAGCGGTCCAGAAATGTACACTCGAGCGGTTCAGAAACTATCTTACGAGCGGTCCAGAAACAAATTTTGAGCGAACCAACTGAAAGTTTGTACGAATGAGCGATCCAAAACGTGACCTAAGAGCGGTTCACGATGACGTCACTCCGAGCGAACCATATAACAAACATGTTTTGACTTGTTTTTAGGCTGTATTTTGACATGAAACTTCCAAGGGTTTGTCTTTGTATGATAATGAACAATCTGTGAGTTTTTGAACAAAATTTGATCGTGAAATCTTCCGAAAATGAGAAAAGAAGGTGTAGAAGTGAGAAAAAATGATGAAATCCGGCTATAATCTGCAGAAAACCTCCTCCTAAGCTCTGATACCAGTTGTAGGATCGTTTGTAGACCCGAACGAGTCGTTCAGAGGTTGTCTCTTGCGTTTCAGATGCAGAATAATAAGAAATGCAAGTAGATATAGCTTGTTCTTCCTCCTAACTGCTTGTTTTATTGAATTGAAATGTTTTACAGCACAATCGTCACACCGGCAGAGCTTCGGCGTGGAATTCGACAATCACCTTTCAGGACCGCCCTAAAGACCCCTATTTATAGACTGTTGGGTCCGCTTATGTGACACTTGTCCATAAGAGCGGACCAGCATAGTCCACATAAGCGAACCATAGTGACAAATAAGCGATCCTAAACTCCTATGTCCCTATGAGCGAACCTAGCATAAAAAACCTATACAGACTCCTGTTTTCTCGTAAAACGTGCCCTATGCTATACAATACGATGTAAGACCTGATCCTAGACACCTAGACGCAATCAACAGATGTAGTGCACTAACATAAACTCTGTCACTTCCCCTAGACTGGAGAATAGTATTCCACCATTCTAAGGCTACATTTTTGAAAAGATTAGAAGCAAACAAAATCTTATCTTCATTTGCACATTTACTTATTTTTATAATTGCTTCTGTCTTTTCTATCCAACGTAAAGTTGCAATGGATCCTTTATTTCCTGAGAATTCTATTGGTTTGCAGGCCAAGAATTCTTTATAAGAACAACCGTAAGAAGCGGTTCTTCTTCTTTTAGGAATTAGAGCTTGGATAATAGGTCTGTTATCGTTCACACTGTGACTTGGTTCTGTGTGTTGGTGTTTACTGCCATTTGCAGATTTATTATTTTCTGCTTCCTTCACTCTTGATAATATAAGGCATAGCATCTATAATTCCTTGTGCTACTATATGTTGGATGACACTGTTATCTATTTGGTTTTCGTTATTCTCATTATTCTGGTTTTCCTGATTTACTTCGTTTGACATCTGAATTGTGAACATTGATCAGGTATTATTTATCACAGAATAAAATAATGCAATTACTTATGCACAATCACACAAACAAGTTGGTCAAAAACGTCGATCATTGCGACTTTTACTTTTTTTCATATATATGCATCTATTACAAACTACAACTGGAAATCAAATATACTATGCATCCGTATCTATACATATGCATATATATATATATATTTCAAATACAGAATTACACATATATCTATCTAGGTATTTTCTAAGTGTCATGTATCCAATCATGTATGTCACGCTCAACATGCTTCCACATAAGCTTTTCTCCTATCAGTCGAATTTTATCTCCTTCCTCTACTAATTCGTCACCTAATGAGCGAAGTTCCTCCAAATTTTCTTGGCGCATAGGTGGCATGGGTGCTGGTACTGGATCAGGGTGTTGAGGGATATGTTGTCCATAAGGGTATGGGTTTTTTATTACACTCTGCGTCCACCATTCGCTACTCCAGAAGGGATCTAAAGGGTTAAGATCAGTATACTGAGCTATGGGATTTGGTAGGAGTATTCTAGGAATCTCATAGGGATCTACATCTGGGATTGGAAACAGGTCTTCCTGGTCGGGTTCTAGCATTGGAGGTAACAGTGGCGGTTCAGCTATTTGGTTTAGGTTAGCATCTACTGCTTTAGTGGCTAACATGTGGAAATTGGCCAGCTGTCTATCTAATTCATCTTCCCAAGGTGGCCTACTTGCTGTTTCCTGAATCTGTGCATCTGCCTCCCTATTAGCCCTGACTATGGCTCTCTGTTGTTGTAATTTCTTCATTCTTTTTCTTTTCTCATGTGCTCCTCTATTAAACCAACCTCTTTTCTTAGTAGTAAAAGGTTCCTCAGACTGTGCCTTATATATAAATATTCCTTCTTCGGTATCGGCTGAGTATCCTGAGGGATTAGGTTGAGATGATGTTCCCTCATCCTTTGGTGAACTATCTAAATAACGATAAGCGTCTGAAGTTCCTTGATCACTCATATTGTAAATAACAAATAGTCAAATAACACACAACACATAATCACATAAGTTATTTCCTAACACAGAATTTAGGTGTTAGCAGAACACTTCTTTGGCTTAAACCAGTGGCTGTAGCTCTGATACCACTCTCTGTCACAGCCCCCGACCCCTACCCCGGGAAGCGGGCGCCGCGAGCGACAGTATCAGTGGTATCGGTGTTTACTAATTTGGCAGCGGAATACATCAGGAGCGTAGTTAGGAAATATTTTTATCAGAGTAAACCACCAACTTTTATAATAACAAAGCTTTGGGATAAAACCCAAGTTCATTTGACAATACATTTGTAGGGGTAAACCCTAATTATTGAAAACAAAAACTCCTTTTCTTAGGTAACTTTTATAGCCACTTTTCCAAGCCTTTAGTGCTCTCTAGCTGGCTTCTATTTGGCTATCACATTGTGTTACCTGAAACGCATTTAAAAACATTTTATCAACAAGAAATACTAGCGAGTGCATCCTAGTTTAATCGAAACAGTTTTATCATTTTAAAGTATTGAGGGCATCTGCAATTACATTTGTTTATATCTACTTAATTACTCATTCAGTATTGTCAACACCTGACTTGTGGGTCATATTACCCATTGGCTAACTCTTTATCTAATGGTAACGTTTTTCACATTTTGTATACAAAACCCCAACATACCAGCAGTAATTGTAGAATCACAAATACTCAATTACTGTTAAGTGTTTATTTAAAACATTTGAGGTTTTGGAAAAACATTTTGACTCACAAAGTAGTTTATAAAAAGGTGGCAAAAGCAGATGTACACACATTGTTTACTTAGGTTAAACTAAAGCTTCCGGTTGTATCTCTTGGGTATTATCTATTAAAATTTAAACAATGCCAACGTGTTAGTAAACTAACCCAAATCACATTGACCGTACAAATCGAGACATAATTCTAATGACCGAGTCAGGCAGAGCCGACATGCATTACGGAATCCTAAATCAATCGGATGTACACACGAGACAGAACTCCAATGACTAAGTCGGGCAGAGCCGACATGCATTACGGAATCCTAAATCAATCGTGTAGGGTAACAGCAGGGTTATAGTACTTACAACGAGTCAGAGCTTCGCTTTAAAGTGGGTATTATGCCCGGGTATTACTTCTACTTATAAGAAATGTAGAGAGAAATCGAGAAACTGAACGATTTCCAAATGAGTCTGTCGACCCCTTTTATAGGCCTGATCACTGACCCCGTCGCATCGCGACCCGCGGCACCCCAAGGCCTGCCCGTCGTGGGCCGTCAGCCACCATAGTTAGGGTGTAGGCTTGGCCAGTCTGCGAGTAGGGTTGCCACGAGATGGGACACGTCGCGAAATTGTGTGTCGGCCAAATAATGGTCGTTGCACCCTATGACAGACCAAGGATGTCTTCGTCGCGGGCCGCCATCGACTCCTAAACTTTGTTTTTCTTGATTTTTCTAAGTGTAGGGCTATTTCGGGATCGTTTCTCTTGTACGGGATATATTTTAGGACCTTTAGTGGTGTCCAGAAATATTTTTAGGAGGGTTGTTATACCTGCTGTATCTACTGCCACTATTCAAACATTTAACTTAATCTCACCGTCACCGTCACCGACACCAACGATCCTATGTCACCACCACCGTTTCAAGATCTACATTATAGGTCCCCAATCACATTCTACACTCAACTTTTCAACACAGATCTCTCAAACACAACAATATTATTACACCGTTGCGGTTGTCACCAAATTGGATGGGGATCGGTCCTTCAATATTATTAGGACACGGCGGAGTTTCTAATCGGAACACTTGTTGGCGGTAAAACGTTTCTGTTAAACTCTGATTACTGGCAGAAGTTACTGGAGCTTCCTTTTGATCTCCATTGGCCTGCTAATCGTGTTCAACAAGCTTGCCACACATTCGGTTGGACCCTTCTTTTTGTGTGACCGTTTACCACGTTTATATCCCTCGGCAACGGGCCCGAGTTGTGTCTTTGGTATTGTTTCTACCTCAGGTTCGGTTTCTTGGGTAGACGATTGCGAACCGCCCATGGATTCAAAGGCTTGTGGACCTTGAAAGAACGGTTGCGAACCACCCATTCCTAGTATTTGCGCGTACGCAAATACATTCGGATCCATGTCTTGAAAGTTGAAGTCTGGTTGCGGTTGGGTGGTGTTCGGGTGATATGAAGTGGGGTTACCGGGTCTCGACGGAATACCGAAAGGGTGTCGGAAGGGATTCATGATGTAATAAACAAAAGAGTAGGGAAAGTTTTTATAAAAATATGGAGAAGTATAGAAGTAGAGAAAGTTTATAAAAAATATGTGAAAAGTGAGTTGTTTATATAGGCAAAAAAGTTGAATAAAATAAAAAAAATAATAAACTTTAGTATTTTGACCGTTTGAAAACGGTATGGTTTTGTAAAAGGAGCCAGCCAAGAGCGTTTTTTAAAGCACGCCATGTGCATTTTTTTTAAATAAAGTCCAGGGGCGGTTCTCGAGCGTGGGGGGCGTTTTTTGGGGGGACAACGCCAAAAAACCCCACTACGGGTGGTCTAAGGGAGAAATATGAAAGGAAAATTTATATTTAGTAGCAAAAGGGATCATCCACAGCAAAAGAGTTGCTAATCATTCAGTAGAAGACATGTTTGACATAAGTCATTTTACACAACAGGTTTAAGAAAGACATTTCCAAAGCTAACAGAAGTTAACTCTTGTTGACATAAGTCTTTTATGCGCCTGCAGGAATGTTCACCATGTCATTTTGGGTGGAGACGTTCCTTGCACAAAAGTAGAGTGATTAGTTATTAGCAAGCACCCAAACCATTTTAGGTTTGGAGTTTAAGAAATATTTTTTCAAACCGTTTAGAAACGTTATTAAATGCATCAAACGTTGCCTTAGAATTTCAACTACTATCTTGATTCATTTTATGATTTCTTCTAGTCATTTGTTGATTAAAGATTTAAAGGGTATAAAGACGTTAGCTTCAAAAGGAGTTGTGTTCTAAAAGATCTGGTTTTGTTTATTCAGAGAGTTATGGTACCAAGTATTTGTATAATAATTTGTTCTTCTGTAATTATGTTACGATACAATTGGTAATCAAGAACTCAAAGAGTGAAAGATTGGAGAAGAAGAAGAATCACACAGAGAAAGGGAGATAACTCTCAAAATCATTCACTACTTTCATTCCCGTAACCACTTCGCTTATTAAGAACTCATACAATTAACTAGATACACTTACTACCCTCATACTATATTATTATTACAATTAACCCCCCTCTACTATTTGATACCTAGCATTACTTCCCCCTCAAAAGATTTTTGTCCCCAAAAATCAGAATAAGGAGAACAGTAGGAAACAACTATCATACAAATGGAAAAAAAATTGCTAATCAAAGGTATCAAAACCAAACTGTTTTTCCTTTGAACTTGAATTGCTTTGACCTCGAATGAAGTCCACTTGAGAAGGATGATGTATAAACTCTGGCATGGTCTTTGTGCTCATGGGTGCAACATCAAAAAGAACCATTTTGGTCTTCCAGTCATCTTTTTCCAATTTTAATAAGATACTATCTGCAACTATTACTTTTCTTTTTGCTCTAACTGAAGCTTCCCCATGTCACATTTATTTCCTTTGACTTTAGTAAGCCATTTCCATTTTAGTTCAGTTGACTTGATCCAACTTTTGACCATAGAAAACAGTTGACTTTTTGTCATCCTCAATTTAATCCAACTGGCCCTTGCAAGCACTTGACTATACCTTGTAGTTGTCTTGACTTGAACCTTATTAATAAGGCTTATACCAACAGCCATCATACCAACATGATTCCTTATGTGCTTCCAAACTTTATTTCCAGCACCAGATATTCTATTAAAATATTTAACCCTTGTATCCATCGATTTCACATAATAAGAGTTCCAATTGTGCACCGACATCCAACATGCAACTAAAATCATTTCAATTTCTCCATGCTCCTTTAATACATCAGTTTCAACTTTTATGTGACAACCCTCACAAATCAAGGTATCCGTACAAATTAATTAATATTTAATTAGTGCTTAATTCCTGTGCTTGATTACAATTACGATTAAACTATTTTCTGATTTCTGATACATACATACTCATGCATCACATTCTATACTGTCACTTTATTATTTACACACAAACATTTGTGACAAACTTGATGCACAAAAGCACAGTTAGCACAGTGAGCGGATAACCCAGTAAACATGCTGACATTGCCAGCACTAGACAGACATTGTTTCTGAGGCCAGTATGAGCCAGGAATGGAATACTACACTAGTAGGGAGTGTAGGGAGGTGAGGATCATAAAACTGCGTCACTATGTGATAGTTATAGTGACCGGAAGTGCCTAAAACATACTTTAAGTGCAGAATTCTGCACTAAATACCCAAAATTCAGCATTTAACAATGCTAGTAAAGTGCAAAAACTTGGCAAAATAGTCCTAGACACTTTCCAAAGTGTTGGGAAATTAATGTGTCACTAAAAACAATATAAAAGACACTTTAAAGCTTTATTTAGCACTTTAAATAATCAATATCCAACCGAACAACCGGACTCTACCCGGAACATAAAATTTTTGCCAAAAACATTGTTTTTACTTTTCTGAGCTAGTTAGGGTCCCCGAACACCCTAACACACCTTATATTATAACACACACCTTAATATCCTAACTAAACACTTTAAACTCTAACTAAATCCTAACTAAACTATCACCACCCAACCCCATACCCCCCCCCCCTACTTGACGGTCACCACAAGGGGTGACCCACTTCCATTTTCTTTGATTATTTTATTGATTTATGTTGGATATTTAGAAACACTTTATATGTTGGGTAATAGAGAAAATTGGTTTATATATATGCACATAAGATCATCACTCTCTCACTTCCAACCATCACAACATCAAACCTTCTCTCCTTTCCTCTTCCCCTTGCTTGTGGCCGAACACCATCACCACCATACACCCACCATCAAGTTTCATTCAAGCCATTTTACATACATACAAAGGTGCAAGGAGTCCTACAAACAAGCTTGGTGCACTCGGAAGTTCAAGGACCGCTTTTGTTTTCTTTTATCCACCACTTTTACGCCTTGTTTCTCCCCTAGCCTTGTGCTAGTATTAAGTGCTCTAAAACATCATCTTGTTCTTGTATTTAGTGGTTAATAGATGATAGAATGATAAAAAGTTAAGAAACTCCAAAGAACATGAACAAGTCTTAAACATAAAGTGATAAATGGTGGATAAAGAGAAGATATATGGGTAAATCATGTAAATCTTGTGTAGTTATGATTATTTGATGTTGTTTGTTTGTAGAAGTAGGATGGATCATCATCTAGACATGCTAGATCATGTTCAAGAACATGAACTAGTAAGATGTAAATGTTATAGTCTTGAAGGATGATGAAACCATCCATAAATGAACCATGAACTTTAATAAATGTAATTTTTCTTGAAAAATAAGGTTATAAACTTGTAGATCTAAAGATCTACAAGTGGTTTTTCGGAAGAACCAAGTGAAAAATACTAGTTTTGTTAAAACCCGGATCTTGTATGAACTAAAAGCATTTTTGGTAAATAAACAAGTGTATGAACACTTGTGTAACAAGGAAATTTAACAACGAAATATTTTTGTAAATCGTGACTAGAAGTTGTTAAACTTCATATTCTTTAAAAATAAAGTTTTGAAGAAACTAATCTTATTTTTAAAGATAACAAGACCTACTAAGTGTGTAGTGATTTACTACATATTTTTACACACTTTCAAGTTCATGAGTTTATGATTTAGTCTTATTTTGTCAAGATTAAAGATTGTATGATGATGACTGTTAAATTGTTTGATTTTACAAAAAGAAAATGATATGCTAAAAGCATGGACACCTCCATTTACAGAGGAAACTCTGGTGAAATTTTTCAAGAAATATAACACTTAGAAATATTTTTCTAACAAGCGTTTATAAATATAATTTTTAACTTGGTTTTCAAAATAAAATTTCGCCATGATTTTTATTACAAAAATACCAAGTGCCGGAGGTTGATTTTCGTAAATAAAATTTGTTAAATATATATTTAGAATATATATTTTATATTAAAACGTTTGTGTGATTATTTGTTATTTTGTGCTCTAGATATATTATTTTTAGGGTAAAAATAATATAACTTGAAAATACCGGGAAATTACGACTCCAAAATAATACCAACGCTCTCACAAAATAATTATTTAAGTTATACAAGTATTATTGTTACAACGCGAACTTTAAAACGTAACTTATGTATATATCGGGAAAATACTCTTACTCGTATATTTTTGGGAAATATTATTTTGGAAAACTTATGGGATAAAATATAATATTTTTGGGAAAAATATATATATTTTGGAAATTAAAACATTTTAGGCAAGTGATTAAAATATATTTTTCAAGCAAGACTTAGAAATATATTTTCAGAATTATAAGCATACATGTATTATTACCCCCATCCTTGGGAAGGAATATACTTATAAAATAATTAAGAAGTGTGAATATGAAATAGTTGTCTAACTATTTCCCAAAAACGTTAAACCTTAAGCCAAGGCACGGCCGTCCGTCTAATAGGCATTAGTACGTGTAGGTCGTCACGCAGCGGATTGAGTTGGAGTTTGGCGTTTTTGGATACACACTTCTGTGAGTTCATGTCCCCATTTTCTCTTTACTGTTTTCAGTTTTATACTTCGGGGGTGAAATACGTGCGACAATTATTACAAACGTTTATTATATGGTATGGTTAGCGTAGGGAGGGTTTATACTACTAGATCATGTGAGGGGTGGGTACAACACTTGAGGCCATTAATCCTCGTTGTAGGACCGAGGGACACAAGAGTGATAGATCTATTTGGGTGTAACGAGCCCACACCCGTGAGGCCAGGGGCGGCCCATAGAGGTGACTGTGTCTTACAGCCGAAGCCCGGTACAAATTTGCTAGGTTTGAGTTTCCCTGCACTTTCTCACACATACCAGTGGCTTTGCAACCCATTGGTGATCTCTTTTTCCTTATTGTTACATACTAGGGACTTTTATACATACTTTAAAAGTTTATTCATACTCACTTTTACATGAACTCACTCAACTTTTTGTTGATTTTTCAAACTGCATGTATTTCAGGGAATTAGTGGATCTGGCACGGTATGCTCATGTCAAGCTGCGTAAGAATAATGATGTCATCCGAGTTTAGGAAGTGTGATCTTTTCCTGGACGGGTCACAAGTCTTTAACTGTGTTTTTAGTTTCTGTTATGTTGTCGAACATGTTTCCATTTTGTCATGGTTGTAATTGGTTTGTTGTGTCAACTTTTTAAAACAATGTTGCCATGTTTACTTTTTAAACTTGATGAATGGATGAACATCATATGGTTTTATTTCATATAGCATTGTTGTGATTATGCTATGGTATTAAGAAGTCACACCAAATAAAACCACGCTTTTGCAAAGCCAGGGTGTGACATTTTATTCCCTTAGCATCACTACGAGTTGTTACTTTAGTACCATAACATGAAAATAGTAGGTTGTTTGGCACAGGAAACAAATATTCTTTGATGACCCTCGGATATAGAAACTCAAACTCATTGCTCCATTTATTCCCCAACCCATTCAAGTGATCCTTTGAATTATTTAGGTTGTTTGAAACTTGTATTACAGATGTGATATCCAAATCGACAATAAGAACTGCACTATCCAATTTATCATTAGGAACAATACATGAAATCTAATTCATGTCAGCTTCTTTTTCACCCTTTCTTGAATCCACACTACCTATTGCATTCAATTTACCACTAAATCCTTCATGAATCTTGTTTTCATTAAACTTCCATGGCACATGCATTTTGATTTTCAGATTGCCAGTAACTTGTTTTTGTATTTTTAATGCATCACCACCCGTTGATTCTTGAACATCAGCACCATCAATTGATTCTTGAACATCAATTTCATTTTTATTCATTGATTCTTTAACAACACTGCCCTTCTCATTTACTGATTCTTTTATATCTTTTTGTGATTCAGTAACATCGTCATTCTTTTCATGTATAGAGTCTTTAACAGCAACCATTGTTTCGTTGTGCAATTCTAAAACCTCATCATCATTGATATGAACCCTAACTGATGAATCTTTAACATCACTCATTGATTCATCATGGATTTGAACATTAATTTCGCCACTAAACCTTTCAAGCATTTCATCAAACACCTTGTAGGCGGAATCATCAAACACCCTGTCTTCATCACTAATTTCTTGAATCTTACCATCCTTAAAAGATTCATTACCTTCCATTATCTCATCAAGAATTTTCCTAGAATCAAAAACTAATTCCTTTACATAGAATGAAGATTTAGGATCAAATGGAGAAAATGAATCTTGCAATTTATTAGCATCTATTTTTAAGGCTAAGGAAATAAAGTCTTTCACCTTATGATAACTATACTGATGCCATGTGATGAACACTTCTCTAATTCTTGGTTCTAGACCATCAATGAAAAGGTATATAGCATAGACCTCACTCATACCTTCAGAATTCTTAACCCGTTCAAACAAAGACTGAAATACACTACAGTAATCGAAAAATCTACCTTCTTGCCTTATTGACATGATCTCCTGCATAGAGATTTCCATGGTAGTCTCTGAATTTGAATTTGATTTTGTAGTCGCCTGATTCATGAATTTTGATGCCGTCCCTATGAACTCATACTACTTCGAATAGTTGATGTTATGGTTGCCCTAACCCACGGTCGAGAGGAAAGAATGCTCGGAAATTTGTAACAACACTTCTAATTTATTTGTAGGAAGTGGGTCACAAAAAATACTCAGTTTCCTTGAAAATTTGTAACAACACTTCTAATTTATTTGTAGGAAGCGAGTCACAAAAAATACTCAGTTTCCTAGGAAATTTGTAACAACACTTCTAATCTTCTTGTAGAAAGTGGGTCACAAATAATGTTGTATTAAAATTTGTTAATTTTTTTGTTTTTTTATTTTGGTCGGAAATGTGTAGCAAAAAAAATAATAAATCCTAAAAGATAATAATTAAATATATTGTAGGAGATTCGTAGCAATTTGTGACGTACTAGTTTCGTAGAAAATGTGTAGGAAGTTGCGTAGGAAATGCGTTGAAAACAGGTTTCCTACGAGCTGTTTTCCTACATCAAGTGTTTGTCATAAATGCATAGAAAAGCCAGTTTTATGACGCATTTCCTAGGAAAACTGGTGTAAGAAATTTTAATTTTTCTAGTAGTGAAGAGTGAAAGATTGGAGAAGAAGAATCACACAGAGAAAGGGAGATAACTCTCAAAATCATTCACTACTTTCATTCCCGTAACCACTTCGCTTATTAAGAACTCATACAATTGACTAGCTACACTTACTACCCTCATACTATATTATTATTACAATTAACCCCCCTCTACTATTTGATACCTAACAAATTATGATAGCATTTTTCTAGATTATCATAAGGTTGTGTTGAAGAGGACGGTGATCTTTCACTTTCAATGTAAGAATTTGTTTCATAAAACAGAATTATTAAACTTGTCCTACCAACATGACTAGAATTATTAAACTTGTCCTTGGATTTATCCTACATGCTATTAGAGCATAAATTAATTTTTGTATGGACCAATAGGAAATGAGTATCCTTTAGGACAAAAATGTTCTTTATCAAACACAACACCTTAATTTGGACTGACTATACATGAGGGTTGTCTGTGAAAAACTTGTGACTTGTTTTGACTGTGTGAATCAGGTGCATCTTTGACCAATTTTGCACTTGGATTATGTTCCGTCAGTGGTTCATGCTTTGAATCTTGATGTTGCATTAAACTTTTTTTTGGACGGCTAGATCACCCGGTTAGGCTTTTGGCCGTTGATCACCCAAGTCATAAGTAGGAATCCCGCGGTTGGCATATTATTGTCAGTTTGAACCGGTGCCACAATTCACGCCCTGCAAGATTCGACCCAGAGACCTCCCGGGCAGAAACCCCACATGAGTGGGTAAACCTTCCCACAAACCAATTGGTCTGCGGATCATTGGCAGCATTAAACTTTTTTGATTGTAAGTGTTTACACAATTGTTAGTTCTGGTTGTAGGATTTTATTAACTTGCATCTGCCGTTGATCTCACAAATTTAATGTGCTCAGATATTGTTGTTGATTTACAAAATAATTGAGAACTTGATGTCGTTCATGGATTACCAAAATTTATTTGCAATCAAAACCAACATATATGACAGTTGTAGGAATGAGAATGAGACGGGTTATGTTTAGGCATTGGTGTCTCGTACCCAGCCCAAAACCCATGGGGTATTTGATACATTTGCAGATATCAAGTATACATGTTTAGAAGTGCACCAAAAGGTGATATTCGGAGCCGGAACTGATTATTTTTGTGCCCGGGTATTTTATATTTGTAACCGAACCTAACTCTACCGGTATGGTATGGATAAGGTATATATTTTGAGCTCAATACTCGTACCCGAAACCGTACCAGAAAATACCCGAAACCGGCCATACCCTATGTTGATGCAACAAACACGGGACCGAGGATGGTAGCTAAGTTGGTTAGGCAAAAGGGCTGAAGGGTTCAGTTTTGCCTAACGCAGGTCGCGGGGTCCCTCCACGTTTGCAAAACGTGGAAGGAGGTTCACTAGTATGTAATTGTTATTTGCTTTGAGGTTCCTTCTCCGAGGCAAGCTCGAATCCAGAAAAGAAAGCAAATAGAATGAGTGTGTGGTGAATGTGATGAAGAGTAACTTGGAAGTGATCAAGTACTCTTTGAATGACCAGAGATTAAGGAATCTCTGTGTTTCGGAATGTCCCAGGAGTGAAGATGAGTTGTCTTCTTATAGGGGAAGACATCTCCTGAAATGGCATATACAAGACTAGCGAAACCTGTTTGCAATGGAGGGTTTCCCCTTTTGGGGTTGAAGACTTTGGACCCCTGGTTAATAGAGTGTACTTGTGCAGACCTGCTCTGAGTTTGTGGGCGTGAGTTGGTGAGGCGAGTTCTCAGATGTGACTGATTACTGTTCCTCGCTTTTCTCACTTTGCAGCTTTTTATCCGATGAACCTTTCAACCTTTTAAGCTCTTGCATATTAGTCATTTTATTTAACCTTGGGCTACCCCCGTCGTCAGCCCCCCAAGTCAGAGGTTTTTGGGGTAGTATGCTCAAAGACTTCTGACTTTTATGCATATGTTTTAAAGGTTTCAAGGGTTCGTTGCTTGGAGGCTTGAAAGGCTTGAGGCAGTTACTTTTTGAATTTTGAATTTTAAACGATTGACAGTTGATTTGATTGATGTGTGTCAGGCGGCGGTTTTGCAGGAGCCATTTATTTACCTTTATTACCCCTGTTTTAAAATTATATTTATTTTATACTTGTAAAACTTTTTCATTTTACTCACAATCATTCCAAGTTTCTTCCTTCAGGTTAGTTTTCTCTTCCATTTTCGTTTTTACTTTCTTCAAAAATGGGTGCCCTTAAAGATTTAGCAAAGTCATTCTCTCGAATGACACAAGAGGAAGTAGACTTGTTTTGTTTGGAATATGGTATTGATAAAAAATTTAACCCAACTGCCCCTACTTGCGATGTTCCTGTTGACAAACCAAACCCTGGTTCGATTGCCTTGTATTGTCGTCATTTTCAGTGGTCTAATCTTCGTTACCCTTTTTCGTTTTTTGTTTTGAACTTGCTTGAGTATTATCGCGTTTCTTTTGGTCAAGTTCATCCGAAGGGGATGGCTAGGGTTTTGCACTTTGAAGTGTTGTGTCGTGCTCTTGGGTATGATCCCTCTTTGTTGCTCTTTCGGAGGTTTTTTCGTTTAGCCAAAAATGGTGACTGGTTCACCTTTGAGACATCAAAGGTTGATACTTGTCTTATTTCGTCCATGGTTACAACGCTTGGGTCCTGGAAGGATCGCTTTTTCTGGGTTTATGAATCTATCGTTCCTTTCAAAATGGTGTGGAGGCATCCGGATGCTGTTCTTAATGATCCGGAGCCTTCTGAATCTGAGTTGAACGATGCTTTTCTTACAGCCATTCGGGGGTGCCCTTCGAGGGTTCGTCCCTTTCCCGAACATTTGTTAGTGCTTTTAGGGGTTAGTAATATTTGAGGAAAAGCCGATCGGGATCCGGTGTTAATGAGAAATGGCATTGGTATGCATTTTCCCCCTTATGCCTTTTCTTATTTTACTTTGCTTATGACTTATTTTCTTTTGTTTGTGTTTACCAGTTATGTCTGCTTTGGACTTTATCAAGAGTGACGACACGTCTGATGTTGTGTTTGAGGATGCCCCGTCTGTTCCGGGTGAGAATGTTGTGGTTAGGACTTCCGAGCAAAGGTTTGAGGGCACGGGTTATGCTAGTGTTGCCAACGTTAAGGGTTTTACCAAGTCTAATGCTCCCAAGTCTTCAACTCGCCGATCTTCTCGTCGTTTGTTGAAAGCTGGTCCTCAATCCACTTCTACTGAGCCAGTGGATTTGAGTGATGATATTGAAGTTTCGGAGGATCAAGTTGAAGCGGGTGTTGAGAAGGACAAGGAGTTGGTTGTTCATGGTAAGAAGGTTCGAGGCAAGAAGGTTGTCCCTGTTCAGGAATCTTCAAGCAGGGACGTTGAAGGGTTGAACCCTGAAGGTATTTATGTGCCTTCTTGGCTAGTGAAGAATGATGATACCTTCAAGGATGCTGCTGTTTGTGAGGATGCTCTTAGTCATCTTGCTCCTCCTTCTATGCACCAAACCATTGCTGAGATGGATGATGACTTGATGTTGTCTCGCATCGTTTTAACCACCTGTAACCTTGCTGCTATGCTTCCTCAAGGGATTACTCGCTTTCGCCAAAGGATGCAGGAATATGAGGACTTCTCCAAGAAGAAGGATAAGATGAAATCCTCCCTAGCATCAATGAAGAAGGAAATAGCTGGGTTTGCAGAGAAGGAAGCAGCGTGGCGGAAGGAGGTTAGTGATTTGAAAAAGATGCATGATATTGAGATGGGTGATCTGAGGAAGAGCTTTGAGGCTAACTTGCTGAAGTAAAGGCTGACCGAGAGGCCTTGGCTGTTCAGCAACAAGCTTTTCGTGAAGAAAAAGAAGGGTTGAAAGCTTCGGTTGGCCAAGTTACTGCGGACAATCAGTGGTTGATTGAGCATGGTTTCCAGCAGGTTGTCACTTACCTTTTACATTCCAAGGAGTTTAACTCTGCCCTTGGTGATGTTTACACTAAGCTTTTGAACCTGGGGAAACATCAAGGCCTTACTGCTGGTTACAAGCTTCATGAGTCTGGACAACCCTTGGAGAAATCACCTATGTTTCGCCCCGAGGCTTCTGATATCTTCAAAGCTTCTGTTGAGCAGATGGAGAGGCTAACCTACCCCTACATTCATGAAGTTTCTTCCTGCTTTGGTAAGCTTTTATCTGTTTTACAGGATTTGAAGCCTGAGGGGTTGAATGAGAAAGTGTGTGCTGAGGTTTTGGGTTCCCTGTCAAGGAAGAGGTCTTACTCTGGGGATAGTGACGATACCCTCTCAAGTTTGCCTGATGCTTCAAAAGATGCTGGTTTAGAGACCTCTGCGGTTGGTGGTGATGAGGGTGCTAAGGCGAAGAAGACTAAGAAAGCCAAGAAGTCTAAGGTTGAAGGTTCCAAGCCTTCTGCTACCTGATGTTTATTCGTAGCTTTCTTAGCAAACACTTTATGTCTGTAATGTTTTAAACAATATTAGGTTTTTAGGAACCCTTAAGGTTCCTGTGGTTGGTTAGGCCTGTATGGCCGTTTGAACACTAGTTTTATTTGCAAGTTACTAGGACTTGCTTTGACTTCCTTCTGAAGGTCTTTTATGGCCTTCCTAATTATGGTATGATGGTTGCTATGTTGTTTGTGTTATGTTTGTTTACTTATTTTGCTTGGTTTGTGTTGTGGGTTTTCAACCCTTCAAGCCTTTTTGTGCAGTTGTTAATGGGTTGAAGCCTTTAACCTTTCAAGCTTATTTTCTGTTGGCTTGAAACCTTGGTAGCTTCTGGTTTAGTTTGCATGTTTAATTGATAAGTTTGTTTATTTTTGTCAGTTATTTTTATTTTCTTGCCTTGTCTTTGTTTACTTTGTGTTTATGTTTTTTACACTTTAAAGGGTTCCGTGCTGCAGACACTTTACCTTAGTGTTTATTAACATCAAGACGTAGTATCTATCCTTTTCCTTATTTCTTTGTAGTTTGCTTGATTTCGTAAGTCTATTTGTTGATTATGTTTCTAAGACTTAAGGAACGATTGGTGTAGGCTGTTCAAACCTGTCTATGAGACATTATTGTTTTTTCTTAATAAATCTCATGGAGTTGTATTGATCTAGGAACTCACCCCTTATATAGGTCCATTCAACCCTTGAACCTATTGAGCGATATGGCCTGGGAGCTCATCCCCTTACATGGCCCTTGCCATGGAGTTTTTTGCTAGGTTCTCAACCTGATATTAGGATAGAAAGACAAGTTTGATAAAATGACTTCATTCATTCAAGCAGTATCTGCTTTTACAAAAGGTTTTTGTTTTGATACAAACCAAACTTTCTAAACATAGAACTTTCTCAGGGTTTTTCCGTTCCAATGCCTTGGAAGCCTTTTGCCTTCTGAATCTCCCAGCTTATAGGATCCGCCCTTGTGTGCTTCGAGGATGATGTATGGACCTTCCCATTTTGGGCCTAGCTTCCCTTGATTTTCTTTTTTGCTAGCTTCGTTGTTTCTGAGGACTAGATCTCCTGGCCTGAATCGTTCGTTCTTGACCTTCTTGTTGTAGTAGGCTTCCATCTTTTGCTTGTATTTGGCTTCTTGTATTGCCGCTTGATCTCGGGCCTCCTCTAGGAGTTGTAAGTTCAACATGGTCTCTTGCTGGTTTACTTCGGGATCCATGTTGACAATTCGTTGGGTTACAACTCCTTTTTCAGCGGGGATTACGGCCTCGGATCCAAATACCAAGCTGTAAGGTGTTTTCTTGTGACTTGTTTTTTCTGTTGTTCTAATTGCCCATAAAACGCTAGGCAATTCTTCAAGCCAATTACTTTCATACCTCCCCAATCTTGTTTTGATGCCTTCCACTATGCTTCTGTTGGTCCTTTCAACCTGGCCGTTTGACTGCGGGTAAGCCACTGAGCTGAAGATTTGGTTGATCCTGTATTCCTTGCACCAAAGGCTGAAGGGTTTCTCGGCAAATTGTTTCCCATTATCGGTGACAATTACCCCTGGCAACCCATAGCGGCAGATGATATTTTCTCAAACAAAGTCTATGACTTGCTTTCCTGTGATCTTGGCAAGGGGTTTAACCTCTGGCCACTTGCTGAAGTAGTCAATTGCTACCAATAGGACTTTTACTCCCCCTTTGCTTGGAGGGAATGGCCCGACAATGTCCATTCCCCATTTATGGAATGGCCATGCCGAGGTTATGGGAACCAGGTCATGTTTGGGACTTTTTGGTATTGGGGAATGGATTTGACAGGCATCACATTTCTTCAGCTGCTCAACGGTGTCACGATGCATTGATGGCCAGAAGTATCCAAGGTTCATGAGCTTTGCAACCACCGACCTAGCTCCAAAATGAGCTCCACATATTCCTTCATGCACTTCCTTAACCAAATACTTGCTTTGTTCAGGGCCCACACATCTTAGCAAGGGTGCAAGGTAACCTTTTTTATAGAGGGTTTCTCCTTGCAACACATATTGTCTTGCTTTGATCTTTACCCTTTCGGCTTCTGTTTGATCATTCGGCAGTTCATTGTCTTGAAGGAATTTTTTGATAGGAGTCATCCAATTTGGATCTTCCTCGGTGACTACATCTTGCACTTCCAATTCATCAATCGACCGGGCCTTTAACACTTCAACCAACACCTTTTTCGTGAGGTGGGCGAACGTGAGGGATGCCAATTTGCTCAAGGCATCGGCCTTTTTGTTTTGGGACCTTGGAATCTGTTTGATGTTGCATGTCTGGAAGGTGTTCATTAACTCCTTGAATTTTTCTTTGTACCTTCTCATGTTGGGCTCCTTGGTGACATAGCTGTCATTAACTTGGCTTGATACTGGTAATGAATCAGTGAACACTTCAAGCTTTTTGACTTTCATTTCTTTGGCCAGTCGTAGGCCAGCGATCAATGCTTCATATTCAGCCTCGTTATTGGTGGTCTGAAAATTAAAACGGAGAGCATATGTGAATTCTAGCCCCTCAGGGTTGATTAGGACTAAACCAGCTCCTGACCCTTCAACGCTTGAAGCCCCATCAGTGAATAATTTCCAGGCTTCAGGGTTGGAGGGTTCAGAGGTTGTGGTGTTTACTTCTTCAATTGTTTGGTTTGGGACTTCAACTAGGAAGTCAGCCAGGACTTGAGCTTTAATGGCTTTTCGTGGGACGTAGGTGATGTTATGTTCACCTAGTTCCACTGCCCATTTTGCTAGCCTTCCTGAGTTCTCAGGTTTTTCAAGCACATTCTTGACAGGTTGGTCAGTGACCACTTGTATAGGATGTGCTTGGAAGTATCTTCTAAGCCTTCTGGCTGTTTGAACCAGGGCTAGAGCGAGTTTTTCGAGGGGAGGATATTTGGTTTCAGCTAGTTTTAGAGTTTTGCTGAAAAAATAAACGGGTACCTGAGCCTTGTCTCTTTCAATAGTGAGAACTGCACTGATAGCTTCGTCGGCAACTGAAAGGTACACCGATATGAGCTCCCCAGTTTCTGGTGCTGCAATATCTGGTAGGGAAGCTAAGTGCTGCTTCATTTGGTTGAAAGCTTCTTCAGTTTCATCGGTCCATCTGAAATCTTTTTTATCTGAGCAGTTCTTGAGCGTTTTGTAGAATGGTAGAGACCTTTCGGCTAGTTTTGAGGTAAAACGCTTCAAGGCTGCAAGCTTCCCATTTAAGCTTTCAACCTCCTTCTTGGTTCTCGGTGGTTTAGCTTCAAGGACTGCTTTTACTTTATTAGGGTTGGCCTTGATACTTTGCTTTCCGACGATGTGACCCAGGAATTTTCCTTCATCGAATCCAAACGAGCATTTTTCCGGGTTGAGCTTCATGTTGATCTTTCTAAGGTTTTTGAAAGTTTCTTGGATATCATCAAGCATTTGGTATTCCGTTTTGCTCTTAATCACCAAGTCATCGACATATGCCTCCATGTTTCTACCGATTTGGTCTACAAAGGCTTTATCGACGAGACGCTGATAGGTGGCACCTGCATTTTTGAGGCCAAAAGGCATCTTTTGGTAACAAAAAATGCCTTTGTCTGTGTGGAAAGCTGTTTTTTCTTCATCATCTTTCTTCATGAGGATTTGGTGATAACCTTTGTATGCATCAAGAAAACATTTAAACGGATACCCCGTGAGGGAATCAACCTTGAGATCAATTTCCGGGAGCGGGTAGCAATCTTTGGGACAAGCCTTGTTAAGATCTTTGAAATCTATACACATTCTCCAAGAGTTGTCGGGTTTTCTGACCATAACAGGATTTGCAATCCATGATTGGTATTTGACCTCTCGAAGGATACCAGCTGATACAAGCTTTTCAACCTCCTAGCAAGCTGCCAGGCTTCTCTCGGGTGCCAGGCTTCTTTTCTTTTGAACCACCGGCTTGACATTCGGTGGTATTCTTAACTTGTGTTCAGCAATGCTTCGGGGGATCCCAGTCATATCTTCAGGAGACCAGGCAAACACATCACTGTGATGCTTCAGCAGCTTTTCAAGGTATGAAAGAGTCTCTTGGGAAAGGTTGGGGTTGACCCTTACTTGTTGCTCAGGGTATTTAGGGTTTATGACTAACCCTTGCTTGTCTTTCTCACCATTTGAGCTTTCATCCTCGATCAGGTAAGCTTCCTGAGAGGGTTGAAGGGTTGCTATCCCTCTTTCAGTAGGAAATTTGACTATGCCATGGCCGACAGACACTGCCATGTAAAATGCACATTGTCCAGGCGTCCCTATGATTACGTCATAGTTGGAAGGGATGTTGATAACCACAAAGGTCAGTGATCGGGTTCTTTCTTTTGATCCCTCCTTAAAACAAACATCAAGGGTTATCTACCCCAAAGGCTTCAAGGTTATATCGGCGATACCTTTTATGGAGGTTCCAGAGGGTTGAAGCCTTGAACGTTCCTCATCGCTTAATTGGTTGAAAAATTTCTCAAACATGATTTCAGTGGCTGCTCCCGTGTCTATGTATGCTTTACATGTTTGTAATGTGCCCACGGTGGCTTCAACCACAAGGGGACCAGGAAGTGGGTCCTTCCTTGTTGGGGGGAAGCAGACACACTGAAGCTCCCAAGCTTCCAACCGCTGCTTTTTGTAAGGAGCCTTTTCATCAGAATACACCATGTTTACTTCCTTCCCTTTGCCTTCAGCCATCTTGTCTCGAACCCCTTTTACCAAATGAGCGAGCTCTCCTGACTTAACGGCCTCTTCAATTCTCTTTTTCAGTTGGAAGCAATCATTGGTGTGATGTCCCTTTTCTTCATGGAACTCACAGAACTGCGTGGAGTTCTCATTTTTTCGACTCTTGGGGAGAGGCCTGGGAGGTCTAAAGTTTTGCTTGACTTCTTCCGTTGCCAGGATTTCTTGAGGGGTTTTGGTGAGAGGAGTGAAACTCATGCCTTTATCTCTGCCTGAAGGGTTTCGTCCTTCAACCCTTCGAGGGTCTGAACCCTTTGGGCGTCTGTCGTAAGAGTTAAAGTTTCCTCTCTTTCTGGCTGGGCTACTGCTTCGCCAGCCAGACCCCCTTTTCCTCTGTTCCTTGATATCCACAGCTTCCTCTCCCCGAATGTGAGCTTCGGCCCTTTCAAGGGCTTCCTCTAAGGTTTTGGGCAGAGATTTGTTGAAATCTCGTGTGAGGTATTTGGAGGTTATGGCGTTCATAAAACCGGCCACTCTCATTTTCTCGTCAGCCCCTACATAGGTTAGTCCTTCTTTTTTATACCGTTCAATGAATGCCCGAAGACTTTCATCGTCGCGTTGTTTTATCTGGAAGATTACTGTTGCGTCCTTAACGTATCGCCTTTGTTGGGAGAAGTTTGCCAGAAAACCTCTGCTGAGATCGTCAAAGCTTCGAATGCTTTGAGCAGGTAGGTCATTGAACCAGATTCTGGCAGATCCAACAAGAGTCTGCATGAACATCAGGCAACATTCAGCATTTGACCATTTTTCTATTCGAGCAGCACCAGTGAAGATCTGGAGATGATCTTCGGGATCTTCGGTCCCATCATACGTTCTGATGTGGGCTGGCATCTTGATCTTTGACTGAAAATCATAATCAGCTATCTGCCTTGAGAAGCAGGAAAGGTTACTTGGCTTGTAAGGTTTAGCCAAGTCTTCTTCAGGTCTTGTACCTACATTGTTGCTATTGCCATGGTTCCCCTGGGTGGCTAGCACTTGATTGATGAAGTGTTGCCATGGGAAGTTGGCCATCATCTGAGACATCATGTTGGGTATGAGATTGAAACCCTGAAGGCTTCCTGGACCAACTGAGCAGTTTACCCCGAGAGGGGTGCTAGTAACAGCACTCCGTGCTAAAGGGAGCACGGACAGAGCTTGTTCCTATGTGGTAGCTAGAGAAGCAGGACAGCTGGTCACTGGGGACTGTAGGAGTTGGTCAAGCGTTAACTCATGTCCCAGAGGAGTGCCACTAGCAAATGGTTGGGAAGAGAGAATAGGATGAACAGTTGGATTTGTCATAGTGGATAGATAAGGATGAGGGTTTGAAGGGTTGCTTGGACCAGCCTCACCTCTTGTAACAAAGGGTGGTAGGGGTGGCCCAGGAGACAACGTTGGCTCAGGTTCGTCGTAATCTAGACGAATCCTTACCCCCTTTTCCCTTTCTCTACTCACTTGCTGGTTAAGAAGTGACCTTAACTCGAGAAAGTTATTAGCGACCCCCTCGGGGGTAAGTTCAACACGTGCCGGGGTGTCCGACACACCAACGTTGGGAGACGGAGCCCCAGATCTGGATGGGGTTGGTGTGTTGAAGGTAAGGAACTCGGGTGTACTCCCCGGAGTTGAAAACGGTGTTGTTATAGTTGTGTGAGCTTGGCCACTACCCGGGGTGGAGGTGTTAGGGATCTGGTTCACCTCTCCCGGGGATCCACTTTCTGACATGGTGGTTTTGAGTGAAGGGAGCTACACTACTAGGTCTTTTTTGAGAAGAAACAGCGGCGTAGCCCCACGGTGGGCGCCAACTTGTTGATGCAACAAACACGGGACCGAGGATGGTAGCTAAGTTGGTTAGGCAAAAGGGCTGAAGGGTTCAGTTTTGCCTAACGCAGGTCGCAGGGTCCCTCCACGTTTGCAAAACGTGGAAGGAGGTTCACTAGTATGTAATTGTTATTTGCTTTGAGGTTCCTTCTCCGAGGCAAGCTCGAATCCAGAAAAGAAAGCAAATAGAATGAGTGTGTGGTGAATGTGATGAAGAGTAACTTGGAAGTGATCAAGTACTCTTTGAATGACCAGAGATTAAGGAATCTCTGTGTTTCGGAATGTCCCAGGAGTGAAGATGAGTTGTCTTCTTATAGGGGAAGACATCTCCTGAAATGGCATATACAAGACTAGCGAAACCTGTTTGCAATGGAGGGTTTCCCCTTTTGGGGTTGAAGGCTTTGGACCCCTGGTTAATAGAGTGTACTTGTGCAGACCTGCTCTGAGTTTGTGGGCGTGAGTTG
This sequence comes from Helianthus annuus, assembly GCF_002127325.2. Taxonomy (NCBI): domain Eukaryota; kingdom Viridiplantae; phylum Streptophyta; class Magnoliopsida; order Asterales; family Asteraceae; genus Helianthus; species Helianthus annuus. Next base: position 68,215,613 of record NC_035439.2, on the reverse strand, counting down.
GTGAGGCGAGTTCTCAGATGTGACTGATTACTGTTCCTCGCTTTTCTCACTTTGCAGCTTTTCATCCGATGAACCTTTCAACCTTTTAAGCTCTTGCATATTAGTCATTTTATTTAACCTTGGGCTACCCCCGTCGTCACCCTATATCGGAAATAGGCTATACCTTAACACGGTTATACCCGATACCATTTTTTATACCCGATAGAATACCTGAATTTTTAAATTATATTTTTTTTTACTTTACAACTTTTAAATTCAAGTTTTCAATATAATTTGTATTTGAGTGAGTTTATGGCATTGTAATTTATTTTAATTATTTTTACAAATTACAAACCAAATTTTATATTTAAACTAATTTATTTTGTGTAAAATAATAAAAAAGTGCATTTAAAAAAAACCGGTTATTAATACTTGGACCCATACCCGGTTCCAATATCTGGTTATACTCAAACCCGATCATACCCTATTCGGGCATATAGGGTATGGTTTTTCTTTTCAAAATCCGTACCCAAACCCGCCTGATTTCTCTTAATACCCGATTTTTAAATACTCGATCATATCTGGAACTGGTTCCATAACCGGCACTGATTATTAACAAAAACTTGATTTGTGCACCTCTATACCTGTTAGTTTGTTAAAAGTTAGCCATTGAGATCTCCGAATACGATTCTTATTATTTTAGTTTTTAAATAATTTTATTACCAAAAAAAGATATATAATAAGTAAAATTAGTGAAGTAGTAGATTGTTAAATTACCCTATTCGTTCCATACTCATAATTTCTGGGTACTCAGGTCAGGTATAACCAAATACCATATCGTATACTATCTTAAAGTATAAAATCGGTGGCAAAAGCCACCGACATATACGTTGGAGAATTTATACGTTGGAAAATTTGGGAAAATATGGAGAGTAGAGACAACTCCTTTGAGTTTATTATTTTGACCATGGTTGAAAAGGCTATGTTTGATTTTTTTTCTTTTAAGAGTAAATTTTCTTAATTGCATGTGGTTTGCAAATAATTTTCTTTTTTTTAATTTCATTATAATTTTTTAGGTTAAATTACTTTGTTTAAACTATATTACGTATCGTTACTTTACGTTAAAGAAACTATTTTAACGTAGGTATAAATTTGAGTTGTATACGTTTCAACGTAAACATTTTTAAAAAAATCGAGTGAGGTTAAATATAATACATTTCCGTTAAAAAAATCATTTTACGTGCGCATTTTTGTGTTCCTGTCGGTATAAATTCGAGTTATTCTACATTTTGGCGTAAATTTTTTGGAAAGCAAGTCACGTAAAATTAATATGTTTTTATACTTATTTTATGATTGTTGATTGCTTCCTAAATTTTGTTCTGAATCGAGTGAAATTTAATTGTGGTCATTTCCTTTTTTTAAAAGCTCTAACTAATATCTTTTTATTACACGTATATGTTTTTCCTCTATACCCGCTATGTTTTCTATGTATGAGTCGAGTCACCTATAATACGTTATAATTGTATGGTATAAATTCGATTTACTTTACTTTACGTTTTGATCCAATCGCAATGCTTATGTAGGTTACATTAAGTTTAATCGGATACGTCGAAACACATGTCTTTGTGTGTTTAACGCAACACATAAGATTTGGACTAATTCATTCGATGTTTACGATATTCGAAATGTACTATGTACCCGCGTCGCAACGCGCGCGGGCAATATTACTAGTTTTTCCTATACCTATACTATTTTTTTTCTAAACCAATCTCAAGCCTGAGTACCCGTGGCCAATGTTTTAGACTTACCTGTCAGGTTTGATTCATTTGCCATCCCTAGTAATTTGTTTTGGTAGGTTGACCAATTTACATCTTGCGCCGACCAAATGAGTTAGCCTCATGTCGCACACGTGACCATACCCAAAGTTAAAAAAGACTTAGCTTCCTTAACCTTGCACCGGCTACAAGAGTCTAACCCCAGCCGCGCGCGAGGTCAGGAACACGACAAAACCATTTCTAACACTTAGTTCCTTTGACAAAAGACCTAGCTTCCTTAAACTTGCACCGGCTACACGGGATTACCCCGGGTCGCATGCAGGGACAAGTAGCGCAAGACAACATCGGACAATACAGAAAGTACGGGTGGCAGGACAGTAGGCCAATAGGCGCTCAACAGGCTGTATCTAATCATGTTGCACGATAAGCAATCGTGCAGGAGACAAGAAGTACACAAGGACGCATACGTGGCACCAATCAGCCTGCGCCGACCACTGCTCCATGATCTCTACTTAACTGTTGATGCCCGACTAGATAACAAGGACAGTTGTCAGGACACGTGGATCCATTCAACATGCACCAACTACCCTCTCGCCTAGAATCACTAACGGTCGTGGCAGAGGAGACATAATAGATATTCCTTGTTGTCGACTTCAGGCCCAAGGCCCATCAGCCCATCTCCTTCACAAATCACCTTGGCTATAAATAGAGAACTTCACCTCCAGGTTTAAGGATCACTCTCTTGCTCTCTCACTTAGTACATACTCTTTATTCCTCAAAACAAGTTCTTATTCTCACACCGGAGGGTGGTTACAAGGAGAACCCCTTATTCCCCTCCTTGTAACGAGCTTCACGGTGTGTTGACTATTTTGCAGGATTGACGTAGATGTTCATCGAGTTCATAAGAAGATTAACCTTATTTGGACGCGACACAAACCACAAGCTAATCGTCAGATTAATTTGGTGTTTCTTCATTGGCGCCCATCAATTTTTATATTCACTTTTTCATCTTCTTTTTGAGCTATTACTCTGAATCAATGGCTGATCAGGGTACTCCTTTTCCTCCTCCCGGTTTACGCTCTTAAACGAGTATGGCAGCAAACAACTTGTACGTCGAAAACTAGCCCATTGACGAGTACGCCGAGGGAAACCTCACAAAAATTGGGGGCATACGCGCAAGCGGTACACGTACCACCCAAACTGCAACCCCTACAAATCAAGGCGCCGATCCTTCAACACCTACATCATCAGTATTACCAGAGGGAGAGACCCCTGCATCTTGGTTAGCAAAAATTCAAGCAATGATGAACGCTATATTAGCATAACTGTGGGCGCAACAAGGGCCAGTCCAAGTGCAAACACAGCAAACTCCATTTATGGCCCCAATGCCAAGAAAACTGAACTATGAAACGCCGAATCAAGAACGCGCGCACAGACAACAATACAACAAATCGACGTCACCACGAAGGCAAAGTGCTCTCACTACGTGCGACACGTATGACGAATCAGGGAGTTACTGCGATACCCATTCTAAATCTCAAAGATGAACTCCAATCAGTAGCCGGTTAGCGTCATGCAACATGAACAAAGAATGGGGTACAAACGACGAATCTGACCCAACGTACCAACAGGAAGAAATTTTGTCAGTTTTCAACCGTCTCCTGAAGCATCATGAAGCCTACCAACCACGGATGTGCGCAGCATATAACCCGTCGGCTGAGCATGACTACAACCTGGTCTACATGTGACAACCTGACTTTTCAAGGTCTTTCCTCAACAAATTACTTGTTTCACAACTGTGTTTTCATAATTCGTTTGCATTGTAAGTTGTGCACGTTTGGTATATGATTGGTGTATTGTATTATTGTTTGGTTAAATAATGAACTTATGAACTATTTAAAGTTTATAAACTTAGCACGTGCATCCTCATAACTGGCGAAACATGGGATTTTCGTCACGATCCTTCCCCCGACGAAACATAGACGAAACATAGGACTTTCGTCATCACCCTTACTCGACGAAACACTGGATTTTCGTCACTGGGGTTATTCGCCGAGATGGGCTTCTGGCCCAAGTGAGGCCCAAACGTGACTTGGCTATAATAACCTTGTGTGCGCATAACTGTACCTATCGTGATAATTAGAGAAACCTAGATCTCCCTTGCACCCGACGGCAATCATCATCCCTCTCGAAGCTCTTACTAGTTTCATCTCGTAATTGGTTATTATGTGATTATCCGATTAGACCTGCTTGTTTCATTGTTTGATTGTTTTTGTGTGATGTTTGAGGGCCACTGTGGATTTAAGGTCTTGTTTGTCACACCCCGACCGCGTATAACATGCAACCGCGGTTGAAACGTCGGGGAGTGTTGAGATAGAATTATTTGTTTCACAACCATGGCATACAAAATTATATTTTATTTATCAAACAAGCGTGTTACATTGTCTTTAAACAGGAAATAAGAGTTTATAACATAATTAAACTACGTCTATCTTCGTTTTATGTCTCTAAGGCACAGGTCCGCCCTAGTGTCACAATCATCATCCTAAGCAACAGCTCCTGAAAACACATGTGAAAGTAGGTACGTCAGCATAAAAATGCCTGTGAGATACATAGGTTTTGTGAAAATGGGATTCATGACTTGAGTTTAAAGAAAACGTTTAATAACAGTCAGTCATGAACCTTGTAAATTGTTTTGTTTTGTAAATCATGTGAAAAACGATAAGATCAGATGATATGTATAAATAAAATGTAAGGTTAAATGAATAACCTAGTAAAATGAGTTTGTATAAGATAAGTTGTTTGTAAAAATAATGTCTTGTGAAGAATATGTTATTTGTGTAAAACGTAATATGTCCAAACTGAAATGATTTAAAATAATGCTACGATAGGTAATATTATACAAACACTTATATATAGGAAGTACCAGCGGCATATCCACCATGCTTGTATGATATTACATACGCCACGTTACTCAAACCATTTACCCAAACCAACCACCATGTAAATTGTTCATGTATGAATCAATTGTCAAGTGTTATTGTGTAAACCATATCAAAATGTCCATGTCTAATGTAAACCACCAAATGTGTATATCAATGTCAAATTGTTTATGTTTAATGTAAATCATATAATGTGTATCCAAAATATCATGTATGGCATGTGAAATATATCAACTAGGCCATAGGTAAAAATGCACAAAAACAGGGTATTGAATTAAACATAGTTTAAGTCAAAGTTATGTTTTGTGGAACAATTGCATGCTATACTGATACAAACATTTATGCGGTATTGTGAAAATGCATACATTCAAGCCTTTGTGACTTGTGGTGATAGACCTTTAAACAAATTAAAGGTCTATATGTGTTATTGTTTATCGAATTTGGTCATTCCTTCCAATCCAAACAAACCCGAGATTTCAGGAATGGGAGTTGTCAAGTCCTATGGTACCATTACCTACTAACGAGTGGCGTAGCTAATGTTAATGAATGTACATTGTATCATTTGAAAAAACCAAATGTCATACCAAAATGTGAGCATGTGATGAATAAATGTACTAAGTATGCACACAATGGGCATACATAGCATAAAATGTAATGTAAAATAATGTACTAAGTACGCACACAATGGGCTACATAGCATAAAATGTAATGTAAAGCAATGTACTAAGCATGCACACAATGGGCATACATAGCATGAAAATGTATTGTAAATCGATTGTACTAAGTATGCACACAATGGACATACATAGCATAAACACAATGAAATCATGTACTATATATGTACTAACGAACATAATAAGCATATGATATGAAAACATTGAAAACATAAAAGTAACAAGTAGGCACATGTGTTCCACCCCAAAACAGTTTGGAAAATAGTAAAAGAGGGGTCTATGTACTCACCTGAGATTGCTTTGAAGTTCTTGTATAACAACGAAATAATGCTAGAGATCACGGATATCAAACGGCACCTAATATAGGTAACTATGTTAATATACCGGACCTAAATCGGAGGATTTGGATAGAATGAGGGTTTGTAAACCAAACGAGTATGGAGACTCGTGTAATATGGTTTAACAAAGCCCACATACTAAAATGAAACTTAACCTAAGTGCTTACGACCCATTACGACCCGTTTAGGTAGCTTATGCTACCTTAACGTGTCGTTCGCGTAAAACGCGTTTGGAACGCCTAACATTGTGACCATAAGGTATAACATCGGAAGGTTATTCCCTATACAACTATGGTCACCTAATGTGTTTGGTCGGATCCTAATGATCGACCAAATGGGTCGGGTTCGAAAGTATAAGCGATTGTTTAGATCGCTTACCTTACGACCCTATATAAGCACTATACTAAAAGTGACGAGCTAAGCATGTTAACACATGCTTAACTAAGTTTAGAAAATAGGTTTGGTATCAAAACAAACGGTTTTGATACACACGAGTAGTTTGGTTACAAAATACGCAAGAATGCGCATTTTGGCCGAAACTACGACTCGTCACTAAGTCTAGATAACGTGGTAATCAGTAGGTATACTCACTACGGACTATAACCATCGTGATCACGCTCACGTTATGAAGTTCCAACGAACTTCGTGTTGACCATAGGCTGGTCAACGCAGAAAGTCAAACAAAGCTTGACTTTCGGACTCGAAAACCGAATAAAAGAACGAAAGAACACTTACGAAGGGTCCCCGAAAGCTAATCTCGATCCAGGAGCTCAGGTATGAAGCAAAGGCCTCAACTTAGAGCTTTAGATCAGATTTTGTGGGTTTTTAACCAAAAGGGGGGGGGTATTTGATGTAGCGCGTGATACGGAAACGAAGATCGAACACGTTGATTCTAAGAATACCCGCGAAGATCTTTTCCCAAACCCCCAAATTCGTCCCCCAAAAGACAAGAATTTAAAAAAAGTCAAACAATTATTTTATAAAACTCAAAAACTATCCACCAATACAAATTAAATGAGAACTTATATAGAGTTTTTATGATCAACTCAATGGACATAAATTAAAACAAAACTTAATGAACACTAAATGTGGATTTATTTCATTACATAATTGAGTCGACACTTGATATTCCCGCATCATTCTCCCCACCTTTGGAAAAACTCGACCTCGAGTTTTGTCCCAGGCTAAAGCCACCTGGATCGAAAGGAACATCAATCCGATTCTTTTCGATTATTATCAAGGCCCGCCCAAGTAGTTCTACTTCACGGGTTATCTCATTTGACTCTGAACCTGTACCACCTGGGTCGAACGGAGCATGGGACCATTTCCTATTCACTATTGTCTTGACCCTCTCAATTAATATAGTTCCAACTAAATAACCATATAGTCGTAAACCATGGACCTCATTGTATTTTTTTACAAAATACCCATCAAGTTTAACAACTTTTTCTACATTTTGATCAATATGAGGGGCATCTTTTGACGACATAGCTTCTCCAACCTCCACAATCTGGCCATCAACCAAATTTTCAAATAGAACCTCGTACCAGATTTTTACAGCATGAGAATTTTGTATACCATGGTTTTCATCATCCGAAATAATTTCCTCAAAACTATTTGTTGGAAAATTACCTTTTAAAATTGTACAATAGTAAATTTGAGAAGCACCAAAATCTATTGTGTTTCTTAATGCCTTCGACTTCATTGCTTTGCTCATGAAATTTTTTTGCAAGCCCCCCATGCTAACAGGTTGAGTTCCAAATGTAGCCATTGGACCACCCGTTACCATAGTAGGACCATCACCCTTAACGCTATGACTTTTGAAACTTGATTCATCATCACCGGCTCCCATGATCGTCGACTCTTTTTTGTGGTCATGTCTAATGGTGAGCACACTACTGGTACCACCCGAATCATCGTCGCATGCCCAAGAATACCATTGCTCATCCTCGTATTCATCAAAACAAGGTAGAGTGTGGTACAAGCGATAATCCATCTCACAAGCCATTTTGAGCCAGGAATTTGGCTCTGATACCAACTGATGTAGACTAAAAAAATGTGATATGAAATCGGACCTGTTGATTTACGCAGAATACCAGGAACAATTCTTCCAAAATTCGTTGATTCTCGTAGAATACCGAAAATTGGGGTTCACACTCAAAACACTCACAGTGAATTGGGAGAGAAAAATGACTTTTCATAAACTTCAAAACTCTATATAAGTTCTCATTTAATTTGTATTGGTGGATAGTTTTTGAGTTTTATGAAATAATTGTTTGACTTTTTCACTTCAAATTCCGTGCCTTTTGGGAGGAATCTTGGGGGTTGGGAAGAACTACACGGGTATTCTTAGAATCAACGTGTTCGATCTTCGTTTCCGTATCACGCGCTACATCAGTATTTATAGGAAAAGCAAGACCGTTAGGATCGTTTCTTGAATATCGTGCCACGATCCGATCCGTACACTTGTCGCAAAGTTGTGGTGGCTTATTTTGCCCCCACCATAGGGTTTTGACACGTGGCGTTGCCCTTTGGGTGATCGAAAGGTTGCTGCAAGTGGATCAAAACATTGAATCTGGTCTGTAAGTCTGACGTGGCCCGCGTAAGATTTAGACATGGTCTTACGCGCCCCGCCTGGGAGTCCTGATCAGAAACCAAGTTTCAAAAATGACAGTTTAGGTCCCTGTTATGGTTTAGGGCCATTTCTGACATGTTTAAGGCCCGTTAAGCCATCTTTAAGGCCCTAAAATGATGCTTAAACATTGAGGACATGAAACATGGTCAAAAATATGCCGGATGTTGGTTCGTTTGGCCGTACGATCACGATGTTCTGTTAATTACGACGGAATGCGCATAAGCGCGAAAAACGATCCAAAATGCGCGACGAATGGATTTTTCTCATGCCAAACACTAAGGCATAATATTATGATGCTTACATAAATTTTTGGATGTCCAGATGTATTCAGGACGTAAGTTATGCGCAAAAGTGCAAACTTATGCACTTTTTGACACTTTTAGTCCCTGAATGATCCAAAAGTTTATTTTAGCATACCGAACCCCTCAAAGCCTATTTCTAAGCTATTTAAAGGATATTTATGGTATGTTTAACTTATGGACATGTTCCGAAATGTCTGTTTTAGTACGAATCGTCATACTTTCACAGTTTGTCGGATTTAGTCCCTGTAGGCGAATTAACTTGTTTTTGCCATACCAAAGCCTTCAAAACTTATTTCTAAGTTATATAAAGGTTATTTAAGGTATGTTGAGTATATGTTGATGTTCCAAAGTATTTGTCGCATTAAACTGTGTACGTTTACACACCAGTTTGCGTATAATTCTCCAGAAAGCGTTTTAGAGTTTAAAATCGAACAAAAGTCAAAACATGAAAAATGTAAAACATAACCAAACAAACATTGGGATCAAATAACGTTGTTTTATTGATAATTGAACTGTTCACAATGATTTCAAGCACAAATGTTACATTGTTAAAGGCTGTGCTCTCATATTTTATCAACTAGGGTTTTGATGTTTTATTGCTAATCAATTAGACTAGAACTTGGAGAATGAGAACTCTATGATTTATATTCATTCATGTTCACTGCTCAGAGTCGATGTTTCGGTTTGATGTTTGTATTATATGTTATCAGTTGTTTATGAATATTGAACGAATATGTGATACGGATATGTACATGACGATAATCTGGTAATATAGAGTTCATGGCTAGGTTTGATGATTGGTGGGTTAAGGGTTCATGATACTGTTGTGTATGGCGACGAAGGTCCCCTTCCCACGAAATACCCCGTCGACGAAACACCTTAGTATTTCGTCACACATCATGTCGACGAAATACCTTAGTATTTCGCCACCTCCATGTAGACGAATTATCTGGATATTTCGTCGCCCTGATCAACAGACTGTGGTCTAGAATGTGCAAGATATTGGATGACTATGTTACTGCCTGTTAAGGTTGTTAGTTATGACTGTGGAAATATAAATTGATTCTTATATGGATGGCACAATTAACTGTTTGGTGCTGATATGAAACTTTCATATGAGGTGTGGATTTGCATGAGCTTGAATAGCTGCTATGTGTGACTTGGTGATCGTTGCTTTGAATGCACACTACGATTATAAACTTATACGTGGAATGTAAACTGATTACGTATACATGAATACCATAGGCTTTGACTGATTGAGTGTGAACGAATATCTAGTCGTACCGAGCAAACCAATGTGAGTTCACTTCTCTCAAAACAAGCATGCGTCCGGTGGGGACAATCAAATAGGCAAACAAATAAACGGATTTACATAAAACCACATCTTTGTAGGGGATGTGAGGCAGTTTTCATACACCCACATCCTTGTAGGGGATGTGAGGCAGATTTAACCAACCCATATCCTTGCAGGGGATATGAAACAGTTTTCACTAAATGTTGATGTTGGATAATACACTCACTTTCTATCACTTAAGTCCCCTCATACTACCAGGTTAGTTGCTTGTAGGGTAACGGGGTTATTAGTTGATAGCGCAATTAGGTTTGGCACCCTCACGATGTACCTGGATAGGACGGGCATGAACTAATAACTTTAAATCATGACCAATGTTTGATAGAGCATTGGAGAAAGGAAAAAAGGGTTGTCTGCGGTATCGAGTTACTATCAGCTTAACATATCATAAGTCACTACTTGGTATTAAACGGTTAAAACAAACTGTGAACTCACCAGCGTGTCTGATACACTTTTTCTGCATGCTTGCAGGTCGTTAGGTACTCTGTCAGGGAACTTGCTGCCTAGGAAGCTGGAGTGGTCATGGGTCGTGGCACTTGGACGCTTCTCAATGTTGCGATGTTGAACACTTTTATTTAAACAAACTATTATGCTTCCGCTGAACATGTTGACTTTATTAAATGGTGTTTGAATTATACAATTTCATTTAATGGAAGGTTTTATCTTGTTTTATATATCTATGGTTCAATGTGATTAGTGGCTAGATCCTGGTACGTCACACGCCTTGCGGGGGTTTCCGCTTGTGGTATTTTTGGGGGTGTGACACTACATACCAGCAGTAGCATCAGAGAAATCAAAGTTTGTCCACGAGATTGCCCTCACGCCATTAGAAAAAGCTAAGCTTCCATAAGCTGTTGGTAAGTTTAATGGTTTAACTGATCCGGATGATCACATAAAACTGTTTGCAAGCGTTGGTGTAGTTGGAGGATGGACCATGCCTATATGGTGCCATTTATACGTGCAAATCCTAAAAGGGGCGGCTCGTGCGTGGTTCGACAACCTCCCTGCAGGTAAAATAAAATCTTGGCCAGATTTTCAAGAAAAATTCCTCACCCACTTCAGCCAATAGAGGTGGTACAAGCATGACACCTCAGAAGTGATGGACATCTGGAGGCGCGAGAACGAAGGTTTAGAAGAATTCATCACTCGTTTTAACAATGAGTGCCTTGAAATAGGGAACGTTAGTGAAGACCTCATGCGTGCCCATTTCAAGAAGGCCATACGATGTGGTAGCCTAATGAGGACTATCACGGGAAAATATGGTATGCCCGAACAATGGGACAAGCTGATGGCGACAGCAAAAATTGTCGCACAAACAGAGAAAACATTAATTGGGTCAAGGTCCAGTCGTTATTCGAGGGATCATTACTCAAATGACTATACGTATGACTCCAACATGTGTGATAAGAGGAAGAGACACTCTGGCTGGAGGTTTACTCAATCCAGCAGTGATGATGAAAGACATCACCATGGTGAAGACGCCCGAGTCACAATCGACAGAATCGGGTACAAAAAAGCAATAAAAAGCGAGAATCGAGAGAAGCATTGGACTCCGCTGACCAAGACACCACCTGGAATTCAAAGCTCCGTTACCGATGCACAATAAGAAAGGCCAAGACCCTAAGTTATACGGAAAATTTCACAAGGACACGGGGCACCTGACAGATGAATGTTTTAGCCTGAGCACGGAGATCGAGAAGGCCCTGAAGAGTGGTAAGCTAGAACACCTGTTGAAGAACGTGCAGAAAGAAATAAGGAAAACCCAGAGGACTGGATGAAGGGTTGGTCGATGAGCCCATGAACACACTTTGGGCTCATCGTATCAAGCCAGAAATAAATAACGGCGAGACCTCTCTTAGCCAAATCTATGGCTCAGGGGCGGTTATCCCGGTCAAAATCAGACTCCCTCCACCACGCTTGACGGCCGTTAATGCAACTGATGGTGAGGAGAGGCACCGAAGACATATTTTCCCATAACAATGTGGCCTCTAATGCCGACAAAGGCGCATATCATCCACGTACTTTAGTCGGTCGCATTGTTCCATGCACCTAAGACGCATGACAGCTGAGAAAATTTTTTACATGTAATGTACAACCTTTGTAAGCGATGGTCGCGCGCCTGACAAGTTTACTAATACAAGTGTTGTTTACATTATTTTCCTTGTTATTTCCTACGGTAAGTTCAAGTTACAATTACATGCTTTAACTTTAAGTTCATGCAAAAACTATAAAGCTAAATTACGAGCTCATGAACTAGCTAATCTCCAAGGCTCTCGTGAACGTAGCGCGGAGTCGGATTACATCGTTCAAACATGAGCCACACTTACTCTTATTCGCGCAACTTAAACAAATTTTCTAACGCATGCAATAATTGTAACATGATAATCACATGGCAGAAATGTCACTTTGTATTAAAAGCGCAAGGCGCGCGAATTACATGGTTGTTTGTTCAAACATACAAGATAACTAATAAAAGACAAGGCATATGCACATTCTTTACAAATTCAAAATAACAGGCTCTCACGCTACTCCATCAGCTCCGTCTTCTTCTTCATCATCGTCGAAGTCGAAATCTTCGTCGCCAGGGACCTCGAATATAGCCTTCAAGCACACGACGTAGTCATCATGTTGAAGCGCATCGAATACTAAGTCCATACCAGGCAAGGCAAGATGGTTATAGCTATCCTGAGTTTGGCAAAATCGTCTCCACCTCAGCACTAAGGAAACAATAGCTATTGTCCCATTTGACTTTAAGCGCGGCCTATGTGACGCACACTCTGTATAACCTTCGCTATGGCCCATGTGGCGCGCTGCAACTATAAGCGCCGCCACAGTCTGGTCAAGTTTGGTCGAGTTCAACACCGCATTTGTGACCTGTCATGAGATTAAAGAGTTAGTTTACCAGATGATAATAAATGCAACAAAAAGAAGTAATAAGTGACTTACATGTGCAATCCCATACTTCTGCAACCACTCCAAGTTGTTGACTAAAGGCTCGACCATCGATTGGATTTCAGCATAATTATCTTGGCGACGTTCAAGGCTTTTCGAGAGATTTCACGCGCCTTTACAGCCCCATCGGCCCTTTGTGTCTCTGCTTCAATGTCGATTTCAAGAGAATCCACCTTCTCTTATGACTCGCGCAAGTGACGTTTGAGTTCTGCAATCTCAACATTCTTGCCAGCTATGTCTCTGTCCTTAGAGATGAGTTGCTGCTTCAACTCTTCCTACGTAGATAAAAGGTTGTTTAGCCTTTGAATTTCATTTACTTGTTGAGCACAGATAGAAGCGACACAAACCTGGTTTATCTCCACACGCTCGTGATGAACTTTTGCTACCTCAAACCTCTCTTCAAAGTGAGTCTTCGACTTGGTAAGCTCTTCATTCTAAGAACACATATCTGCAATGGTTTTGGCAGAAACTTGAGCCTGCGCCTTCAGATTGGTTATCTTAGTGCGCGTGCGGTGCATATTGTCATTTGACGTGTCAGATCGTGTACGTATTTTTAATGTATTTTTAGTACCTTTTTACCCTTTAATCAAGCTTTAAATTTATAAAACACGATATAAAACTATCACTCTCTACAACACGCTAGGGCAAGTACAACCATCGTTGGCGTAGTATAGTGATGGTAAGATACCGAGGTCGTCCAAGGACACAAGAGCTTTTAATACCGGAATATCGTCGACGCCTAATCTAACCAAATATAGAGAAATTTTTGCGTTTTTGTTTTAAAATAAGTAAATAGGAATAAAGAAATAAAATAAAACAAATAGACAAGATAGAATCACTTGGATCTGACTCGTCACTTATGTATCCTTTGATGATTTCCTTGCTTTGGGTTTTTTAAGAGATTATCTTAGTTATTGTGGCATGTCCCTCTTTTGGAGGCAACGCTACCCTCAGCCATATTGGTCTGAGTCAGCAGGGATACAGTCTCGCAAGGCCGGATTATTGAAAGACTATTAAGTAAGTTATTAATGCAAAAAGTGGCATGTCCCTCTTTTGGAGGCAATGTTACCCTCGGCCATATTGTTCTGAGTCAGCAGGGATACAATCCCGCAAGGCCGGATTATTCTAAGACGATTAAGTAAGTTATTAATGCAAAAAGTGACATGTCCCTCTTTTGGAGGCAATGTTAACCTCGGCCATATTGTTCTGAGTCAGCAGGGATTAATAGTAGTTAATTTTATAAAGGATTACAAGTCATTCTAACTTTCCCCGATTTGATGTTATCTGCCTGAAGGGGAGTCCACGAAGCTTAAATCAGGTCCGCGCAGGATCTATACACCTAGAGGGTACTTTACCGACCTATCCGCATGTTGGATGCTCATCTTTGTGGGGTGTGGTTTTCCTATTCCGAGTCGGTTGAACATAGAGTCGGGCATTAAGTTAATGCTAGCCCCTAGGTCGGCAAGTGCGTTAATTACCTGTGATCCTCCTATAGAGCAAGGTATGGTGAAGCTTCCAGGATCGATTTTATTTTGTGGGAGTTTGTTGAGAAGTACCGCCAAGTATTCTTCACTTAGGTTGAGTTGTTGGATGGATTCAATCTTCCTCTTGTGGGTAAGAAAGTCTCTCATGAACTTGGAGTATTTTGGCATTTGAGTGAGGACTTCTATAAAAGGGAGATTGATGTGATATTATTTAAGTAAGCTCACAAACTTGGTGAATTGCTCGTCGGTCTTTTTCCGTAGTAAACGACTGGGGTAGGAGACCGGTGGTGTTTTGGTTGGTTCGTTGTTTTGGGGTTGAGTATTTTCTTGGCTTTTAGCAATGGGTATGTTTGTGGTTTGTGTGGTATTTTGGGGTGGTGATGGTTCATCATCAGGTCGGGTTCTACCTTCCGGTTTCTTAAGTTGATAACATTTACTTGGGCTTTTGGGTTTGGTTCGGTATTACTAGGCAAGGCTCCTTGTGGTCTTTCGGAGAAATTTTGGGCTAGTTGGCTTACTTGTTTTTCAATGGTTTGCATGCTAGCCCGTTGGTTCCTAAGTTTAGCATCGGTTTGTAGGAACCTCTCCGCATACCTTTTTCAGATTCAGAGAAAACACGAGTGATTAGATCCTCAAATCTTTCTTTTTCTCCTTGTTATGGTTGGAAGCCTTGTTGCTCATTTTGGAGATGTTGTTGAAAGTTAGATCCTTAATTTTGATTTTCTTGGTTATTACCCCCCGATTCCCTCCAACTAAACTTGGGATGATTTCGCCACCTGGGAGTGAAAGAGTTACTTGGAGCTCCCGTTGGTCGTGGCCAGTTATTTATGTACTTTACCACTTCCGTTTGATTTTATAAATCTTTCATACAACTCCAGTTTTCATGGGGGCCGCCGCATCCTTCGCAAGTCATAACCGAAGCCATTTTGTTTAATTCAACTTTCTTTATTTTTGAAGTTAAGGCTTCGATTTGGGCTTGCAAAGAAGTGGTTTCATCCACTTTATGGGCGCTCGGGGCTCTGGATTTTGATCCCCTAAGAGTGTGCCATTGAAAACTATTTTAAGCAATTTCTTCAATTTGATTATTAATTTCCTTAGGGCGCTGATTCCAAGGAGTCCCTGGAGTTGGAAACAAGGATTTGCCTTGTGTGTGGTAAGAGTCCACTGTAAAAAGTGGGCACTTGTTGCCAATGTTCAAGGCCACGATGTAGGAATTTCCTCAATAGCTCCTTGAACCTTTCCCATGTCTCGTATAATGATTCACTATCGTCTTGAGAGTAGGAGTTAATCTCGGTCATGAGCTTGGCGGTTTTGCGGGAGGAAAATATTTGTAGAGAAATTTTTAGGCAAGTGTGCACGGACCCACTTGGGAGGGTGTTTAGCCAAGCTTTTGCTCAGTCTTTTAAGGAAAAAGGGAACATGCGGAGCCGTATGGCATCGTTGGAGGCTTCGTTGATCCGAAAGGTGTCACATATTTCCAAAAAGTTGGTTATATGTAAATGGGGATCTTCATCGGGTACGCCACGAAAGGTGGCAGAATTTTGGAGCATTTGGATTAGGTGAGGTCGAAGCTCAAAGTTATTAGCATCGACATTAGGAGGGTTAATAGCGGCTCCAAGATTACCGACTGTAGGCCGTTGGTAATCCATGAGAGTGCGTTGATCCACCATGGGGAGGTTTTGGGTTGAGGCTTTTTGACGATTTTTAGCTTGAAGTATTTTTTTCTCAAAAAGCACTCGGGTTCGTCAAGTGGCACTTTTATGTCTTTGTCGGAGTGGAAGTCATGCACCAGAGTGTATTTCCTGAGAATTATACAAAGTTGCGTGATTTTCTGCGAATAAATACAAAAAAAAATGCCTGATTGAGTAGCACGGCCCTGTGGTAATGTAGGCACGACCCAGTGCTGTCCAGAAAAAGTTTATGTTTTCAGGTTCCCAGATACTGGAAGTTTGACACGGCCCCATGCTCCTGTAACACGGCCCCGTGCCTCTGTTCTAGTAACAAGAAAACAACTCTTCCAAGATACTATAGGTGTGACACAGACCGGTGTTGATCAAACACATCCCCATGTTACTGTAGAAAGTAGAAAAAAATTGGGGAAAAAGAGAAAAACTTAAAAAGAAAAATTAGAAAGATAAGAATGATTAGGCTACCGACTTTAAACTTTCTTAAAATCCTTGTGTCCCCGGCAACAACGTCAAAAACTTGACGTGTCGGAGCATGTACGTATTTTTAATGTCCTTTTTGTACATTTTTACCCTTTAATCAAGCTATAAATTTATAAAACACGATATAGAACTATCACTCTCTACAACACGCTAAGACAAGTGCACCCATCGTTGGCGTAGTATAGTGATGGTAAGATACCGAGATCGTCCAAGGACACAAGAGATTTTAATACAAGAATATCGTCGACGTCTAATCTAACCAAATATAGAGAGAAAAAAATTTGTTTTTGTTTTTAAATAAGTAAATAAGACTAAACAAATAAAATAAAACAAATAGACAAGATAGAATCACTTGGATCTGACTCATCACTTATGTATTCTTTGATGATTTCCTCGCTTTGGGTTTTTTAAGAGATTATCTTAATTATTGTGGCATGTTCCTCTTTTGGAGGCAACACTACCCTTAACCATATTGGTCTGAGTCAGCAGGGATACCGTCCCGCAAGGCCGGATTATAGAAAGGCAATTAAGTAAGTTACTAATGCAAAAAGTGGCATGTCCTTCTTTTGGAGGCAACGCTACCCTCGGCCATATTGGTCCGAGTCAGCAGGGATACAGTCCCGCAAGGCCGGTTTAAAGTTTTAATAGTAGTTAATTTTACAAGGGATTACAAGCCATTCTTACTAACCCCGATTTGATGCTATCTGCCTCAAGGGAAGTCCACCTAAGCTTAAATCAGGTCCTCGCATGATCTATACACTGAACGAGACAAGAACTTTACCCAACCACCCTTCTAACCCCCTTTCAGGCAGTTAACACGCTTTATATAGATTGTAAAGACACGATTGAGTGAATCAACCAAACATGGAGAAATGATTAAGTAAATTTCATCTTCAATATAAAATAAAACCTATTATTAAAGTCACTAATACAAACCCAAATAAAAAGTTACCAAAGCTAGGAAATCGAAAGTAATATATAAATGATTTTGTATTCACCAAGTGATGTAAGAGATTAGCCAAGCATGGCCTTTGGTTGACAAAAACTCTTACTATCGATCTTGGATCCCGAGACTACACACACACACTCTAAGGATGGATGATGGATGAAAGTGGTGGATGATGATGGTATTGTGGTGGTGGAGTGGTGTCAAGTGTGAGAGAAGTGGTTTGCCAAGGGATGGTTTGCAAATGAGCCAAGCACCTCCTTTTATAGCTGAAAACAGTAGCTTCACACGGCCCCGTGCCCACCAGGCATGGCCCCGTGTGTCAAACACACGGCCCCGTGTCTTATATACTTGTTGTACGAACCCAGATTTTCAAATCTGAGAGTTGACCATGACCCGTGCTTAGGGGACACAGCCCCGTGTCCCTTTTCGATTTATGTTTTTCCTTATTTTCTGGGAATCTTGAATGGGGGCACGGCCCATGCCCGGCTGGCATGGCCCCGTGCTTGGGTTCTGGTCTTGTTATTTTTTCTTTGGGGTGAAGCTTGGAGGGTTAGTATAGCGTGCCAACTTCTTTTCTTCGTATTTATGTTGGTTTTCGCTGTTAATTTGTTCCCTTTGTCTGTTTAAGCTCTTTTAATCCTGAAAATAAAAAATAAACAAAGAAACACATTTTTTCCAACATTAGTACTAAAAAGAGTTGTTTTTATACCTCATTTTATATGATTTATATGTTGTATTTTGTGCATATCGTCGTTATCTTTTTTGCACGCCTCGCGCCACTGTCGGCGCTCTTCAGCAATTGTGTCTTCGGCAACCTGCAACTTTTTCTTAAGGCCCAAAAGGCCTCACTTTTCTTTTTTCTTTTCAGCCTCAAACTGAGCTTGTTTGTTAGCCAACGCAGCTTTGGCTTTTTCAAAATTTTAGGCATCGATGGCCAAATGACTCCAGTACACTTCCCACTCAACACATTTTGACGCATGGTGCGCCATTCTCACATAATCTGGTTGCTAGTCGAAACCTGATTAGCTTGCGTGACCATGTGCGGTTGATACATCTACTCATGTTTACCCTTTTTCAGATGCAAGATCTCAATGTGGGGAAAGGTCCCCATAAACCATTCTCGGCATGGTGCGAAGGTGGAAAAGTGTCACCTTGTTTTAATTTTCAGACCGGGGCATGAACCTCCCCGATGCAACTTTCGCCGTATGAACAATAATAGTGATCGCCCAGGGTGTCTTCAGGACGGATCGGTGAGGGTTTTTTGTGCTGCATACGGAAAGAACTAACACCCTCACCACCCGCGCTTTGCGCTTGCGGCACCTCAGCGCCCATATCCTTACCAACATCACCGGCTTCTCGCCTAACCTCTCGGGTCGACTTCTCAGCCGCTTGAACAAGTTTTTCAACCTCAACGGTTGCAGTCTTCTCCGCCTCAGTGGGTTTTTCAACCCCAACTAGCTTCTCCACCTAAAACATTTTCTCTGCCATATTCAAAGGCTCATTGCTACTGGGAGTGGTAGAAGAGACGGGAGCTCTAGCTTCATGTTGTGCAGTTTCCTTGATGTCGGGCCTAGGCACACCTTCCACCTTTTTGGTGACACCAGTGGGCGGAGGTGAAGGTGCCCTCGGTCCAAACTTGGAATGAATGATTCTAATTGTTGGTTGGGTTGCCTTCGGCTCTGCGCAGCACATAGTGTTAGGAAACGGGACATAAGAAATGAACATTGAAAGTATCAGCCCATACTATACTTACCAGGCGAGATCCCTGACATCAGGACCCAAGATCAGTCTTTATTTTTTCCTATAACCGTGATGTGCACGAAATGCAACATATAAATTACATCAATTGTGGCATAAAACTAACCCTTTTTTTTGTACTAATGTTGGAAAAAGTATGCTTTTGTCTTCCTTTTGTATTTTCAGGATTAAATGAGCTCAAATGAACATAAGAAGCAAAAAGACAGCTAAATCTAACATAAATACAAGAAAAGGAACAAAAGTGGCATGCCCGACCTCCCGACAACATCTTCCCAAGCAAAACAAAGAAGACAGAAGACTGAACACGCCCCGTGCTCAGTGAGCACGGGGCCGTGCCCAAGGGTCAGCAGAAAAGACAAAGTCATAGAAGCTTCCATTGCCCACCACGGGGCCGTGCCCAGCGGACACAGGGGCGTGGTCAACTTTCTGCAGACGCATTTATTGAAATTGTGAATTGCAATTAATGAAGAGAGAGAGTCAGATGGACACGGGGCCGTGCCCAGCGGACACGGGGCCATGCTCGAGCTTCTGTTCAGCCTATAAATAGGGGTGTTTGGAGCTCTTGCAACTCATCCCTTGGCACACCACCTCTCTCACACTTCACCCACCACCCACCACCATCACAACACCATCATCCACCACCATCATCCATTGTCCATCATAGAGTGTGTGAGTCGTCTCGGGATCCAAGATTGATCGTAAGAGTTCTTGACAATCAAAGGCCATGTTTGCCTAAGTCTCTTACATCACTTGGTGAAGACAAGTGTTTAGTGTAATACTTTTTATTTTTAATCTTTTTCACTTTCTAATTGGTTTTGTATTAATGACTTTAATTACTAGTTTCTTATGTTGAAGGTGATTCTTCCTTATCGTTTGTCTGTGGTGTCTTGGCATTATTTTACTGTCTATATAAAATAAAAGATTTTCACCATTCTTATCTCCATGGTCTATATGGAGGTATGTTGGCTACCTGGTCGGGGGTTAAGGGAACGGTTTGGTAAGAGTCTTGCCATTGTTCAGTGTATAGATCCTGCAAAGGACCTGGGTCAAATTTAGTAGGACCTCCTTCAATACCCAAAGGTATTGGATGGCGGGGGTCCAAACTCTTTGACCCCCTCATAACTTAAACTACTATTAAAACTTTAACCTGGCTACTTACGACTGTATCCCTGCTGACTTAGACTACTTAGCCGAGGGTAACGTCGCCTTCAAAAGAGGGGCCTACCACATTATGCATTAATAACTTAATTAATTATCTTTCAATAATCCGACCCTTTAGGATTGTATCCTTGCTGACTCAAACTACCGGGTTGAGGGTAACGTCGCCTTCAAAAGAGGGGCCTACTACAATAACTAAGATAATCTCTTAAATAAGTGCAAAAGTGTGAAAATAATCAAAGGTTACACTACACACGAGTCGGATCCAAGTGATTCATCTTGTCTATCTGTTTTATTTTTATTTTCAGCATTTTAGTTAATTTTATTTTCTTAGTTTAAAAACCTTTTTATAACATTTTGATTGATTAGACGTTGAGGATAAACCGGTACTAAAAGCTCTTGTGTCCTTGGACGACCTCGGTATCTTACCAGCACTATACTACGTCCACGATGGGTGCACTTGCCCATATGTGTTTTTAGTGTTAGTAAATATCGTGTTTTATAAATTTAAAACTTGGCTAAAAAGTGTAAAAAGGGCTTAAAATATATACCTAAAACATATATACACTAGCACAAATCAACCGGCTTACGGAAGACCACCTTTTTGGCTGTTGGCGTAGGGTTCAGGCTGGTCTCCTCGTGCTGATGCTTTGAAGCATTCTTCCGGGTCAGCTCCGGGGTGGGATTGATCACAGGCTCCTCTTCTACAGGAGTAGAAGTGGGGGTCGCGCCTGTTAGGATCCGAGGCTCTCATGATTGTGTTTGTTTGTATGAACTTGACAGATCAATGAATATGTAATAATGTAAAGTGCAGCGGGAATGGATACAAACTGTATAAACACAATCAAGGAAGAAAATAGTTTGATAAACAAGTGCTTTTCATTGAGTCGAAAGATTGAAAATACAAAGCAAATGATTACAGCATGTTTATATAAACTAAGCTCCCCCTCAGCCAGATACTCCAGGGTTGGTTGCACAAGTTGAAAGGATGAATTGAGGAGAAGAAACTTACTCAAAACGATCAAATATAACAGTATAGAGTATTGTCCTATTTATAGGCAAACCAAACTACTGATGTACCTCAGCTGACGTCACCATGATAGTGACATCTAACGACCTAACAAACTATAAACACCGATCTATACAAAACTACTGATGTCTAACAACTGACTGATAATACAATACAAAACAAGTCTAACACTGTTCACGTTCCACTGTTGTAGCCTAAGCGCTGGTTACTTGAATCATCAGTGCTTTCTTCAAAAGGTGATCAGTCTTTGAATGAGCAGTGCTTGAATCTTCAGCAGTACTTATGAGACAGCAGTAGATAGAGCTCAGTGTTTGCCTTCAGCAGTCTTTAAGAGTATCATCAGTGTTTAGTTTCATCAGTTGTTGTAGTGAGCAGCACTTAAGATTCATCAGCTGTTAGAATATCACTGTCAAGGAGAAAGCAGAGAGTAAACTGCTGCTTATTGATAGTCCACTGATGTGATCCGGTTTTGGCTTTACATTATCTGTTCCTCTGTTAGGTTTCAATCCCAACAATCTCCCCCTGGAACAGATAATGCCAAAACCCTTCATTATTCAGTGCCTTTATTACTCATCAAGAGTGCCTTAGCTTGATCCTTGAATTCAGCTTCAAATTCCTTGGCACTCTGGTCATCTTCATCCCTACACAGTGAAAGTTCAAGGAGATCCTGCAAATCTTCAACACTAAGGCCTAGTGCTTCTTTCCTTGATATGCACTTCACTTCGCCATTGGCTCTGACCAGGGTCAATACGTGGGTCTTTTGATCAGTCATCCACTTTAGTATTTTTAAGCCAAGTGGGTTTCTTCGGAGAGACTTATTTGCAGATGAGTTGAGGGAAGATGGCCTTGAAAACACATGCAGACTTTCAGACATTCTTTTGAAAGCTTCTTCAATGACTTTGTCTGCTGCAGCTATGTCTTCTGCAGTTTCTTGTTCAATAAGTTCTTGTCTTTCAATTTATGTCTTGTCTTTTGCAGTGTTTGGAGATGCAGGTTTGTTCAGTACCTTCATAAAAAGGTTTTGAAGCTTTGATGAGCTGTCTTCTTTCAGACCCATTTTTAAGATGGTGTCCTTGAGATACTCTGCTTCCTTTTCTTTGACCTCTTCTTCAGTCAGCTGTTTACCTTCATCTTGATTTGACCCAAGAGTAGGATTGTCTGCTGATTTTATCAATGTTTTGAGGTTTTCAATTTTCTGTTCAAGCTTCATCATTTGTTCTCTTTTCTTTGAAGCATCTGAAACATTTTTCTTTCTTTTCTTTAGCCTCTCATAGGCTTCATCAGTCTGCTGCCTAGACCATTTTGATATGGCTTCAGCAGTGTCCATCTTAGCATCCACCAGCTCCCTTTTCTTTCCTTTGTATTCAGAAGTGAGGTCAGCAATGAGCTTTTTGTATTTGCTCCAGTTTGGAGCATTCTTCCTTTTTGAAGGATCATTCTTTATTCTTTGAATCCTTTCTGCCTCATGCTTTAAAGCTACTAATGGCCATTCTTTGAACTGTTGTTCTTCAGCAGGATAGAATTTCTCATTCATGATGAAGGCTAGAAGTTGTTCTCTTAACTTCTTCTTTTGATCAGCCTTTTCTGTGTTTAACTCTTGTGCAAATTCTTCTATCTGCTTTACCTTTGAAAGATAGAACTCCAGTCTTTTAGTAATGCCTTCTTCGCTTAGACTTTCTTTTTCACTGTCAACCTTAGCTTTTACTTTAGCTTGCCTTGCCTTTATTTTGAGGTAATCATCCATATCCTCTGGTGGCATGTAGCCTATGAGTGAGGAGAATCTTCTTTTAGAAGGGTCTTCTTCAGTATAGAATTGCCTCATCTCATTTTTGAGAGCTTCAATTTCCAGTGGATACTTTGCAGCATTAGGATCATGTATTTCCTCATTGGCAGGTATTGGCTTTCTTTTTCTACTGAGGAGCTTTGGTTGTGATATAGGAAAGGTAAGAGCAGTGGTGGATGGCTGACTAACAACAGTTGAAACAACTGGTGTCTCAACTGCTGTTGTCATTACAACTGCTGATGTATCAGCAGATGTCTTCTGCTTTTGAGCAGGGGTTATTGTGGTGGTTGTTTGAGTGGTGATCAGTGGTTGACTAACAGTAGTTGAAACAACTGGTGTTTTAACCACTGTTGCCATTACAACCATCGTTGCAGAAATCGGCCTAGGCGGCCGATTAATCGGCGCCTAGGCGCTAGGCGGTCATCTACTGCCTAATTTTGAGCTAGGCGGTCAATTAATCGGTCATGGTCAAAAATCGGTCAAAATCGGTCCTAGGCGGTCAAAATCGGTCCTAGGCGGTCAAAAATTGGATTAATCGGACAATATTACTCGGTCAAAATTGGTCAAAATCGGCCCTAGGCGGTCAAAATTGGTCAAAATCGGTCAAAATCGAACCATACCATCTGAAACTTGAAGTATTTATGTGAATTTTGAAGTATTATTTTTATATTATTGGGTATATATATATAATTTTGAAAAAATACATACAAAAATCCCATTCCGATTAATCCCGATTAATCCCTAGGCTGTACCTCACCGCCCGACTAGCGCCTACGCCTTCTACAACATTGATTACAACAGATGTTGTAACATCTGTTGTCTTCTGCTTTTTGGCAGGGGGTGAAGATGGTTTGGCTGTTTTTGATGGTGATGGTGGTTTTTGTGCTGTAGACACAGTTGGTGGTGGAACAGTGGTTGTGAT
Organism: Helianthus annuus; assembly: GCF_002127325.2. NCBI lineage: Eukaryota > Viridiplantae > Streptophyta > Magnoliopsida > Asterales > Asteraceae > Helianthus > Helianthus annuus. The sequence continues at coordinate 68,191,413 of NC_035439.2, read as the reverse complement.
GGCATGTGATGGAGTGGTGTGTGTTGGAGGTGTGTGTGTTGATGATAAGGCAGCTGTTTGGCTACTGATAGCAGTTTTTGTAACTACTGATGTATCAGCTGTTTGATTTGAAGATTTTGTATCAGCTGTTTTTGTAACTGCTGATGTATCTTCTGGTTCAATATACATCCCATCTTCAATTCATTTCTTTCTCAACTTGATTTTCTCCCCCTTTTTGGCATTATCTTCAAGGGGTGTATTCATGAAGAGGATTGAGGATGGAGCTTTTCCACTTTGGGCAGTCTTTTGTATACTAGCTTTTATAGCCTTGTTGTCTGCTTGAGTGTCTTTGAACCTTGTTTCCACAATGTTGGTCAGCATTTGTACTTGAATAGCATGCTTTTTATCAGCCACGTGTTGCTGTTTTTCAAGCATTGGTTGGAAAATATTCCAAAGCTCATTTGCAGCAAATGCATGTTGTGCAGGTGCTTGAGCAGGAACAGCAGTAGCCTGTGCTTTCTTAGCTTTTAAAATCTCTTGCACCATATCTTTAATCTCAACAACTGAATCTTCAAGTTTGTCAACTCGTTTCGTCAATTCCTGATATTTTGAATCATCACCTACGTTTGTAGGATCATCTGAATCCCCACCAGTGGTGGTTGTACCAATGTGTCACTTTGGAACAGAGTCCCAAAAATCATCCATTGATGCCCCTTTTTCTTGGTACTGGGGACTTCTTTTCTTCAGCACTAGATAAACCTTTGGTGGTACCAGTGGTTAAAGTTAACTCACTGGTGGTTACTGAAGTTGCCATGGAAGAAATTGCCTTCAAGGGAGTCTTATTGATGTAACAACTGTCTAACTGAAGATCTGTTGATCCATCAGTTGTAGTTGCTGCTCCACTTGAACTACCACCGAGAGTTACTTGTAACTCAGGGGGTGTAACCTCCTCAGCTGTTGCTGGGATAGCAGAGGTATAAGTGTTGGTGCACTTTGTGTCTGTACTTTGTCTATGTTTTGTAATGTATAAAACGATGTCTTTTGTCGGTTGTGTTTACGTCTTTTGTATGTTGTTTATGTGTTGTAATATGTGTTTGACCAAGTCAACCATCCTCCTGGTTTGACTTGGCCAAACATCAACACTTAGTGTTTTAAGTTCAACACTTAGTGTTTGAAAGATGTCATGCTTCGAAGGATGTCATCGAAGGTTGAATAGTATCCTTCGATGACCTAGATGTCCTCGAAAGATTATGGTTCGATGGATATTGATGGACCTCGAAGGATATACTATCCTTCGAGGTATGTTGAGATCCTTCGAAGTCTTTCGAAGATACTTCTGGTCGATAGATGATCCTTCGACCAGAACATTTATCCTTCGTGCATGTCAGTCTAGTATGGGTATATATATACCCATGAGGGTTTCACTTTACAACAAGTTCTACAAGTTCTGTGTAAGGTTGTTCAAGGTGTAGAGAGCTTTTGTGTGTGAAACCCAGGTCTGTAATAGAGAGCATTTCAGTTTGGTCAAGGTCTGTAACCGTGTCCACTGAAATACAAGAGAAAACTTTGATATCTTGCGTGTCTATCTTTCTCTTTGTAATCTTTGCTTTCATCTAAACTCCGGTTGCACTCTAGCTTGGATTCCGCACTTGCTAGAGTGTTGAACATAACAAGGAATAGGTTAAACCTCAACCTCCGAGGGACCTACAAGTGGTATCAGAGCCGTGGCTCTTTTCCTTGTTAAAACCGGGTTTGTGCAAGACTTTGGTTTGTGTTTTGGACAAAAGTTTTCTTGGTTTAACTCCCGTTTTTAGTGTGTTTCTGGACTTTCTAGCCTTAAAAACGTGTTTTAAACTAACCGGGTGTTGTGTGGGAAGGATTGGGTAACTTAAAATTTTGTCTTGAAAGGTTTGCTATTTTCCGGCAAATATTCCGGTCATATTCCGGTTGCTAGGTGTGGATAAGAAGCTTCCCTTTTTGGCAAAATTTTCAAAGTTGGTGAAAGTTGGTGAAAAGTTTGTGCAGAACATCCTTTCTGCCGAAAGGTGGTTCACCAACCACATCAACCTGTCACTTTTCAGTCAACCTTGTGTCAGTGTGTCAGAGTGTGTTCGAAAGATATCTTTCGAGCTCGACAGATCATCTTTCGATTCAGGAGATTCGAAAGATAACTATCCTTCGAACAATCCTTCGAAGTCAGTGTACCATCTTTCGAGTCAAGGAATCTTCTCGAAAGATCCATCATTCGAGTTACTGTTTGTCTTCGAAAGATAAGGATCCTTCGAGTAGGGGAATCTTTCGAAGTTTTTGTTCGAAAACTCAACAGTAGTCTTTCGAATACTGTTGATCTTTCGAACAGTGTTATCTTTCGGGCCATCTTTCGAGTCTTATCTGTTTGAATTTAACAGTGTGTGATTTCAGGTCTTTCGATCCTTATCCTTCGGCTGTTGTCATTTTTCAAGTTTTAATATAGTTTGTGAAAATCAATTTTCTAAATTTATTTTCACCTAATATATTAATTATAAAATGGGAACAAATGGTCAATGGGATCCTTCTGCGTGGACTACGACAACTTTGACTCCACAGTCATCATCTACGCAATCATCAACCACGCAATCTGCGCCAGAGTTCAACAAAACTGCATGGATGTAGGCTATTGCCCCAACTCAAGCTGCAATGATAACGGCAAATCAATGGGCATTGGTCACTAATCAAAGCAGCAGCATTCAAGCAATGATGCAGAACGATAGTGAAACTGGTACAAGCACGAAACCGCCAAAGCTTAATCACATCAATGATTGGGGATGGTGGAAAGAAAGGTTGAGAACTTATGTTCAGGGGCAAGGTCAAGACTTATGGATGTGTTTCTTCACTTCGTTTGAAAATGAGTTGGAAGTTGCAGGATCAAATCCAGAAACTTACAGCACACTGTCTGATGAAGATAAGAAGAAGTTTGAATTGGAAAAGAAAGCATTTATGATTCTCACGCAGGCTCTTCACAGAGATAGATACCACCAATTCATCTACTGTACGACTACCAAAAGTTTGTGGGATATGCTCACGTTAAGGTGTGAAGGAAATGCTCAATCAAGAAAGATCAAGCAGGAGTTGCTAAAGAAAGAGTTTGAAGGTTTTACCTGCATGGAGAATGAAGGTCTATCAGAATTGTCTACAAGATATCACCATCTGTTGAGTGAAATGTTTGCCTTCAAAGTCTCTGCCACTCCACAAGATATGGTGAGGAGATTTGCTGATGCCTTACCAGCAAAGTGGAGCAGTTATCTTGAGATTCTCAAGGAAAACGGTGTTCTGGATACAATTACCATTTATGAGCTAATCCAGAAATTGGAAAACAAAGATGTTGAAGAAAAGCTCAAGGCGAAAAGAACAACCACTCCTCAGAATCCCGAGATGTATTTTGGGATTGCAGGTGGTATTACTGGAGAAAAGCCAGCTTCTCAGCATGCTAAGCTTCAAACAGCGTTCATCTCCAACACCGGACCTCCAACAGCAAATCAATTTGATCCTTCAGCATACACAATGATGTATTCAAGACCAGATTCTTCATCTCAACAACAACAACAGCAGACAGCTCAACAATTCACTCCACCGCCTTTCCTGGATCCTAACAGAGCTCAACAGCAACAACCACAACAGCAGGGATTTTATGGAAGTTCTTCAAGCTTTCAAGCTACTTCCAATCCGAACACTGTCAGATTGGATACTTCCAATTTTTCAAAAGTCAGTGTTGAGATAGCCAAGGAACATATGGAGATGTTGAACACCTTGGTTAGCGCCTACTGTGGGTTGGTTGCGGGTCAGATTGGAAATATCAACCTAACCAACGAAGATTATCAGCAGGTTGATAAAGAAGAGTTTGAGATGATGGATATAAAGTGGGCTCTTGCTAGTGCTATCCGTAGAGCTAAAGAGTTTATGGAAAGAACGGGGAGAACCAGCTTGGAAAGCAATAACAACACCAAGTATGGTTTTGATAAAAATGCTGTCACCTGCTTCAACTGTGGTGAAAAGGGTCATTTCAAACGGGAATGTCAGAAGCCACCCAAGCAAGGCAATCAGAATCCTTTCAGGAATCAAAGACAGCCACAGCAACAACAGAACAATTCTGACAGACAATTAGTTCCCGTGGGAGGAAATACTTCTGGATCCTCAAACTCTAATCCCCACAGAGGATTAGTTGTTCAAGCTGATGAGATTTGTAACTGGAGTGTTCAGCTTGGAGAAGGAGGTAATGGAGGTAATGGTGGCACAGCTTGTTATGCCAAAGTAGTTGAAAAGGTTGAAGAACCCGTGTCTGCTGGTGAATCTTCAGAAGATGAAGATAGCTCGGGTTACAGTGGAAGTGTTGATGGTGAATCACTGGATACTGGTGATATATCAAGTGATGCTTTAGATCTGGAGGTTGATGAATTATTGGCTGATGCTGAAGCATTATGCAAGAGAAGGTCTATTCTTTGCCAGAAAGCTGCTGGAACTTCTGAGAAGCTTTCTCAATTTTTCTCTGAAGACGGATCTTTCTCTTTTCTTACAGCCTTCATGGCTCATGTTGAAGGACAAACCTCACAGGTATGTGATTCTAAACCTGACTCTGTTTCTGCTGTTGTTGAATGTGCTAAATGTCTAGAATATGCAGAAAAGGAAAGTCTGTTTGAAATCACACAAAAACACAATCAAGAACTGATTGTTGATCTTGCCAAAGCATCTGAAGCTAACTTCTTTTTAACCAAAAATGAAAAAGAATTTAAAGAAACAATTAAGTCATTAAAACATGATGTTTCTGAATTACAAAAGGCTGTTTTGAGAAAACAACATGCTAATAATAACTTAATTGACACAATTGAGAAACAAATGGTGGAGTTAGCTACAGCTCGATGCGAGTGTGATGCAATCAAGCAGAAATTGGACAGTTATTCCAATTCCCGCTTTGTTTTGGATCACATCATCAGTGTTCAGAAGGAAAAGGGGGATAAAAACTGTATTGGATACAAAAAATGTCCTCCCCCAATGAGCCACAATTATTCAAAACAGCCTGATGACGAGGATATGCCCCGTTTTGAACCTACTGTGCCACTTGCGCGAGATGACTTTGCTGCAGGCCTCGGGTTCAAAACTGGTACATCTTCCTCGGAACAATCAGCTTCTGAGAATGTTGAAAACTCATCGTGTGAAAAGGAACAGAGTCCTCCCATCATTGAGGATGCTGACTCTTCAGACGATGAATCTGAAGAGATTGTGAAACCACAGTCTAACTCGGTTACACCAGACATTCCAATTGAGAATCACATCTTGTGTGATCCCCCAGTGAAACCGAGTAAGGCTGAAACACCAAAGGCAGTGAAGCCCAGTGTACCTAACAGTGAAAAGAATAACTTGTTGTATACGCTCAAGGGAGACAACAAAATCTATTCTGACAAAGATTTTCCAATCAAAAATGTAAATCAAGATTTAATTGAGAAAATTTTTGAAGGACGGACTGATAAGTTTTTGGGTAACAAAGGTAACAAAGTGACGGTCACTCAATGTGAACCAATTCCATGTGAGCAAATAAGAAAACAATATGGAAACCAAAAACTGCCAGTTGAGCGAAAACAACAGGTGAATTCTGGAAAGGGTAAGGGGCAGGTACAAGAAAAGAGGGCTCAGAACAAGAATGTTCAAGCACCAAAAGCTCAGTCGCCTAAGACTGAACAACCAAGGGTTCAACAACCTAAAGTTGAACAGTCTAAGGCTCCACAACCTAAGGTTGCACAACCTAAAGCTCCACAATCTAAGGTTGAACAATCTAAGGTTCAAAAGGTGCAAAACAGGAAAACCCCTGTTAAGAAACAAAAACCGATAGTGAAGTTTGTTGAATCAAAGGGTACGGACAAACTTGAAACATTTCAAAACAAATCTAACAACGAATTTGTAAAACAAGTTAGAATTTTGAAACGAAATGAGCAAAACAATTATACCCAACACACAAACGGATGTGATTTAGGTCCAAGCACATCCAGATCACAAACTTCAGTGTCTGGTTCTTCGTCAGGTAATCAACACGTTTCTCCGAGGTTCGTAGAGCGGAGAATGTGTTTTGAATGTGGAACAATTGGGCACATCGTAAGATACTGCCCATACTTGAAAAAGTTGAAAGGACAAACAAGTGTTCCCCAAGAAACCAGTTACCAAAAACAATCGGTTTCCCCGAAACAAGACCCACGTGTCTTGAAAGAAAAGGAAAAGAAGGTAAAACAAAAGAACAAAAAGGTAATTGAGAAGGCCTTAAAATCAGAGGTCAAGAATGAAAAACCTGTACAAGCTAAACCTACAAGTGTAAAACCAGTAAATACAAAAACAATTAATTCAAATACTGGTAAACAAAAACAAGCTTGGAAACAAAAACAGGTAATTAAGTCAGGGGGAGCACCAGAAGCTTTATTTCCTAATCATCAAGTGATTGAGATCACTTTCCTTGATGATCAAGGACGACCCAAGTCAACAAAGGCTTGGGTCCCCCTCTCAAACTGATGTGTTAATTGCATGTGCAGGCGGCTCCAGGAGGAACTATTAATAGTCATTGGATTGTTGATAGTGGGGCTTCCAGGCACATGACTGGCGACTATCGTCTTCTTTTCGATGTGCGAAGTATAAGAGGAGGATATGTTGCGTTTGCGGGAGATAAGGGAGGTTATATCACCGGCGAGGGAATGATCTCTAATGGGATTGTGAGTTTCGACAAGATCAATTATGTGAAGCAATTGGATCACAATCTCTTGAGTGTTTCTCAAATCTGCGACAAGAAGTTCACCGTGCATTTTGATGATGCCGGTTGTTATGTGCTGAAGCCAGGTTTCAAGATCCCCCCAGAATGGATTCTCTTATCAGCTCCAAGGGTGAATGATTTGTATGTCCTTGATATGAGCCAAGCAGTAACGAATTCCAAACAAGTTACTTGCTTTGTTTCAAAGGCCACTGAAAAGGAGACAATCTCTTGGCACAGACGAATGGGTCATATTCACCTCAGAAAAATGAATCACCTTGTCAAAAACAACTTGGTGAGAGGTGTCAATGTGAAACACTTTCAACTTCAAGATGTCTGTGTGCCGTGTCAAAAGGGAAAGCAGACCAAGAAATCTCATCCATTGAAGAAGGTTAACACTGTCAACATGCCACTCGAGCGTTTGCATATGGATCTTTTCGGCCCTGTCAAACACAAGAGTGTGCACGGAGAAGTTTTCTGCTTGGTAGTTACTGATGACTACTCAAGATTTTCATGGGTTGACTTCATGGTCCACAAGAGCGAGACTCCAGAAATTCTGAAGAATTTGATCACCCTGTTGGAAAATCTGTATATTCTAAAGGTGAGGCGAATTCGAAGCGACAACGGTACCGAGTTCAAAAACAGGGTTATGGATGAGTTTTGCACTGCAAAAGGAATCCTTCATGAATACAGCTCTCGGTACACGCCACAACAAAATGGAGTCGCTGAAAGAAAGAACAGAACCTTAATAGAGACTGCAAGAACCATGTTGGTTGAGTCTCAGCTTCCAGTTCGATTCTGGACTGAAGCTGTTGCCTCGGCTTGCTACACGTTAAACAGGGTTCTCACAGTGAAAAGACATGGAAAAACGTGCTTCGAACTCCTACACAAGAAGACTCCTGACTTGGAATATCTAGAACCTTTTGGTGCACCATGTACCATGATTGAGCCTGATGGGAAGTTTGGTGCCAAAGCTATCGAAGGTTATTTCCTTGGGTATGCTACTCCTAATCTGCGAGTATGGAACCTGACTACCAAAAGGATTGAAGAATGGGGTGAAGTAAGAGTCCAAAGATATTCTAATCCTCCGAAGCCTTCTGGTGAACCATGGATGTTCGATTATGATGGTCTTTTCGACTCATTCAACCTGCCTACATTTGATGATGACAATGCAATTGCTCAAATGTTGTCTGAAAGCGAGAATGCGACTGACTCTCAGTTAGCTCGTCCAATCATTGTTGACTCACAAGCGTCTTCTTCTGTCAACAATCTCGTTTCAAATGAGGTGTTTAATGATGCTGTCGATTACAATTTGTCATCGGAAGATGAGGAGTATGTTGATGCAAATGATGGTGAAGCACTGCGTCCGGTTCAAGGTACTTCAGAAGCAACGGATCCAGTGTCTGCGCCAATTATCCAAGAAGAAAATGCATCATCTTCTACAACTCACCAGCTTCAGAATGATATCGGGAATTTAAATATCACTAACTTGAGGTCAAATGTTGAAGTTCCTCAAGTTACTGAAACCCGAATTCATAACATTCATCCTCAGCAGAATATAATAGGTGATGTTCTCAGTGGTGTAAGGACAAGAAATCAAATCAGAAACAACGAAAATGCTGGCTTGTATGCTGAGATACGAGAATCGGGACAACAGAATCAATGGTCCTTTGCCTGCTACGTTAGCCAAGAAGAACCTAAATCTTGGAAAGAGGCATTGAAGGATGATTCCTGGGTGGAAGCAATGCAAGAAGAACTTCAGCAGTTTGAGAAATTGGGCGTATGGAAATTGGTTGATAGGCCCGATAACTACAAAAAGATCGGAACTCGCTGGGTGTTCAAGTGCAAAAAGGACGACCGTGGGATTGTTGTCCGAAACAAAGCAAGGTTGGTTGTCCAAGGCTTTAGTCAGATTGAAGGCATTGACTACAATGAAGTGTATGCTCCTGTTGCTCGTCTGGAGGCTATTAGAATCTTTCTAGCCTATGCATCTTTCAAGAAATTTAAGGTGTACCAGATGGATGTCAAAAGTGCTTTTCTACACGGAGTAGTCGAGGAGGAAGTATATGTCGAGCAACCACCGGGGTTTGAAGATCCATTACATCCTGACAGGGTTTTACTTCTAAACAAGGCGTTATATGGTCTTCATCAAGCACCTCGGGCTTGGTATGAAACGTTGTCTACCTATCTGCTCAGCAATGGTTTTAGACGGGGTTTGATCGACTGTACCCTCTTCATCAAAGAGAATGGTGAAGATCTTCTGTTGGTACAAGTGTATGTCGACGACATTATCTTTGGTTCTACCGATGATAAGTTGTGTAAAGAATTTGAAAAGGTGATGCAAGATCGATTCGAGATGAGTGCGATGGGTGAAATGACGTTTTTCTTGGGTTTGCAAGTAAATCAATCCGAATCTGGAATTTTTATTCATCAAACCAAGTACGTCGGGGACATCTTGAGCCGGTTCCAGATGTCCGATTCGAAGCCAATTTCTACTCCTCTTCCTCAGAATCATGGAATTACTCCGGATGACGAAGGAGATGCTGTGGATTCTTCGCTCTATCGTGCTATGATTGGATCTTTAATGTATCTCACCGCATCAAGACCCGACATTATGTATCCAACTTGTCTTCTCGCTAGGTATCAAGCGAATCCGAAGGTCTCTCACTATGCTGCTGTCAAAAGGATCTTTCGTTATCTGAAGACTTACCCTGACACCGGGTTATGGTACCCTAAGGATGATAACTTCGATCTCAAAGCTTTCAGTGATTCTGATTTCGGCGGCTGCAAGAAAGATGGAAAATCAACTACAGCAGGATGTCAGTTCTTAGGCAATCGCCTAGTCACTTGGCAATGCAAGAAGCAGACATGTGTGTCTACGTCTACATGTGAAGCAGAATACATTGCTGCGTCTAGTTGCTGCTCCCAGGTTCTATGGATCCAACAACAGATGCGGGACTACGGTTTTGAATTCCTAACTACTCCTATTTATGTTGATAATGAGGCTGCCTTACAGATCACTAGAAATCCTGTACAGCACTCGAAAACGAAGCACATCGATATTAAATATCACTTCATACGTGATTGCTTTGAAAAGAGACTTATCGATGTGGTTCATATTCATACCGACCACCAACGTGCCGACCTTTTTACCAAAGCATTTGATAAATCAAGATTTGATTATTTACTTTTGGTAAACGGCATTAAGGTGAAGCAAGAGTAACCGACATCAGGAAATCGTTTTTGTAAATATTTTTCTAAAAACCAAAAATCCAAAAATATTTTTACTTCACTTTATTTTTGAATTTTAGGGGGAGAAAGTTTCAAGAAAAATACAAAAACATTGAAAAACCACAAAAATACAAAATATGTCTTTAATTTATTTACTTTCTGCATTTAAGGGGAGAAAATTCAGAAAAACACAAAACAATAGAAAATCAAAAATGAGTTTCTTGGCAATATAAGAGAAAGTGATATTACATCAGAGGTCGGTTGAAACATGTTTCCAGAAATCAAAAGAAAAAGAAAATGATAAGTAGCTCTACTAATGATGTACCGGTAGACTCACGATCATTTTAAAGTATGCAGAAGATATAAACATAACAGACTGAAAACCGCGTGGGAACCGTTCATTGGCATATGGTCTTGGTACCGAAATTTCGTTTGATAGATTGCCGAGGTTCTGAGATATTCGGGGTTTATGCTGTTTATCATCTGGGTATCATGGTTGTTTCTATAAAAGACAAAGTCTAAGTTCTTCCATGATACCATACATACGTGTACATATCTCATACTGCATTCGACCTCAATAAGTGATCAACAATCACATGTCCAAATCAAATAAGTGATAAAATATCACATTTATCCGGGAGTCAAGTTCGTCTCTCTGCTGTACGGAAGTACTGACCTGTTCACGGACTTGCTCCTGTGCCCTCATGCATCGAAATCAAGTTCCTCATCAATAAGTGATTCTATCACATAGGGCTTGTTTTCAAACTCAAATAAGTGACTTGTTCACATTGTATATATATACGTCAAAAACGGATGATAAACGGTATACTCCCCAGTATGATGAATTCTCGTGCATACCTTGATACGGGAATGTGTCGTGAGTGGATGAACACCGGTCGGTAAGTATAAATCATACCTTAAATGTATCTCATTGTATTATGATTACACCTGATCGTTGAGTTTAAGTGGACAACAATATCGGTAATTGTGGTAGAATACTTATCCGCTTCTGTAAAAGAATTTTAAAAAGGAAGTGTGTTTTAACAAAAGACCGCAAGCTGATATGATTCTCTTCGCCAGAAACTCGCAAAAATATTGTTGTGTTTGTACATATTTACTTTCTGCTTAATTTACTGCTTTAATTTTAAACAGTTTTTGTCGTTTGGTGCATATCAGCACGACATTAGCGGTGATGTCGTTTGATAACATTCCAAAGGATTTTAAAATTGTTGCCTTTTATTTTTATCAAACTTTCAAAATCCAAAAGATTTTCATCTTAACTTTATTTTTGATTGAATGATGTTGGTGCTCGATCCGATACCTGACAAGCCGAATTACTTCATAAAATAACCTTGCTAAACTTCATAACGGACAACTCTCAAATGGTCAATTTTTGGAAAACCTCAAAATTTGAAGGGTTAAATTGGAAATTTCCCAAAAAATCCAAAGTGTTGGTGGAAATCTGATCCTTCGAGGAAGCATTGGCCCTCGAAAAGATCAGATGGTCAAGAAAGTCAATGAAAGTCAACAGTCTCTGTCGAAAGATGTTTGGTCAACGAAAGATTTGACCAAGTGATCCTTCGAGTTGACCAGAACCTTTGAAAGATTGATCTTAGATTCGAAGGATATCTTTCGAAGGATCCAAAAATATCTGGCATCCTTCGATCCAGTTCCTTCAAATATCTGGATCCTTCGAACCCATATATGGATCCTTCGAACAAAAGGTAATCCTTCGAGAACACTGTTCATCTTTCGAAGGGTTTGAGTCTTTCGAGACGGTTAGACTTTCGAGGCAGAGTATAAAAGGTGTCTTCTTCATCATTCATCCTTATCAGTTTCAAAAGTCATCTTTAAAAACCCTCATAATCCTCTCGAAACTCTGTCAAAATTTTCAAAATCTCATTTTTTGATATCAGGATTTGTTCGCAATACTTGGTAGGATGATTATGTTCCGATCACTTAAACCAACATTTAAACAGGAACATTATAATCTTATCATCGATCATATTTCATTATTCATAAATGTTCATCTTATAATCTGAATGTTATGTTTTCTGTTTTTGAATCAATGATAATGTTTATAATCATGTGGTTTATCGTGTATCTGACTGTGTGTGTTGAATCTGTTGAACATTGATGACAAAATGTTTGGTTTGGCTAAAACAGGGGATATGAAGGTTTTAGGCAAAGTTAAAATGTTAGGGTTTGTATCGATGTCTGGGTTGGGTAAAGTGTTTTGATTTGAAAATGGTAATGATTTGATGATGTTGGTGTGTAAATGTTTGACATAAAACATAACTAAAATCATTTAAAGTTTTAACCGGAAAAACATTGAAAACCCACCGGAAAAATCATTCCGATGAACAGTCGCCGTATCGGAAGATGATGAGTCGCCGTATCGGAAGATGATGAGTCAGTCATCACCTCGAGAGATGTGCTAAACCGCATCTTTCGAGGTGAATCTCGAAAGATGGTACATATCTTGAAAGATCATCTTTCGATTGATTAGCCTTCGAAAGATCAAGATATCCTTTAAAAATTTCTTGTTCATTCGTAAGATGATCTTTCGATAAGGCTGTATCCATCAAGAAAAGTAACATCTTTCGAGATTGAATAACATCTTTCGACATCTTTTGATCAGATTTCCATCCTTCGTGCCATAATTTGATCTTTCGATGGATTCTTGGATCCTTCGAAGAGTTCAACACTTAGAAAATTTTCAAGAAATTGAAAGATTTCCAAGTATGAACCCTAATTGATCAAATGGACTTTGTCTTATTACGTGTCGTTTTTGATGCACAGAAATGGCACCAAAGGTTAAAAAGGAGCGCGCAAAGCCTACAAAGAAGGAGAAATCAAGAAGTTGAGGCTATGTCTGAGCCTAGACATAATATGACGGCGTATCTACAACCGATTGGAAGTATAAGTGCAGAGTTTGAAGGATCATGGAGTATCTACATCGGTCGAGAATCAACTACGCTATCACAACTCAGCATGTCGCCTATCAGTCATACATCAAGGCATTCTGGGAATACAGCTGCGATCGAAACAGTGGAAAACAAGGAAGTAATCAATGCTGTTGTTGCGGATAAACCTGTTGTTATCACTGAAAACACCATCAGAGAAACGCCTACAACTAGGAGATCAAACCTGAAGACCCTACTTCGATAGATCTACAGTGTCAGCGAGGGTTATTGCTAAGGGTAAGGTACAGTACAGCGAGAACGTCCTTACCAATCAATATCAACAAGAAGTTCTGCCTCTTCGATATAAGTTTCTTCTGCACATTCTATTTCACTGCCCTAAGCAACAAACGGTCTGGGTATGATCTGTCTCCTATTGATTCTGACGGGATTGTTTACGGCGTTGATTCTGAACAAGCCGTTTTAATATATCGTGATATATCTTCAACAACCTCAAGGAGAACACTCAGAGACCACTTCCGTCTGATACACAGCGAACTAACACCAAGTTTGGCTATATCCTCGGTTTCTGCAAATGATGATAGATGACCAGGTTCCTGATCTTGCTAAAGCTACGGCAGATGTGCTTCCTGTGAATTCGTATGAACGACCGCACACTGCTAATCTTCAAGTCTATGGGGGTTTACAAGGGATCGGATCCGAATAGGAAAACTGATTGGTCATCTAAATGCTCCTGACTATGAGGCTCCACAGAATCACAGATGGCGTCGTGAAGGAAGTGTGTCGGATAATGAAGAACCAGCTTTAATTGCTATGGCTGATGTGCAACTCACGGCTAAACATGGAATCAAAGCAACTAGACGGTCTTCTAGTAGTTCTGCTGCTGCAGCACGTGCTGAAGTTGATATAAACATTGCTGCTGAAGAGATTCAGGATGTGTCTATAGATCCTGATTTTGGTGTTGGTGGTGGTGATGTAGCAGTTGAAACGGGTGGTAGTGCTGGTGTACTGGTGATGTAGCTGGTCAGTCTGCTTCTGTGGCGACTGACAAGGGTAAAGGGAAGGTCGATGAGACGAGAAGATAATAGAATGAAAGCAGTTCATCTTCTGAAAGAGGAAGGAGGTCCCTGATGGTGATGGTTCATCCTCCTGATGATGATAATCCTCCTCCTCCAGGGTTGAAGAAAGTCTTGACAAAACGCGGGAATCCCCGGTTGTAAAGATAAAGAAGTCAGGTGATGATGAAGAATCCGACCCATAGATGAAGGATTATACGCTCACTTCTCCTGGATTTCTTAAGAAGAGGAAGGCAAAGAAGCAAACTATACGTGCATCGAAGAAGGCTGCTGTTGATTCTTCTATTCCAGTGTCAGTACAAACCTTCTACTGAGCAAGCAGCAACAGTTACCTCCAATTGGCGATCAGCTGACTGCTTCTGAGACGATGGATCTCATGTCTTCTCCGCCAAGGTCTTCTGGGACACGCACGGTGTCTGTTGATCAACAGACACATGCAACTCCCGCCTCAGGTACTCATCCTAGACCTCTTCTTGTTATTTCCGGTCCTACAGGAGCTACTGGTCAATCTGGTCATCGGACCAGAACCATCTCTACCGACACTGGCAGAAACTCTTTCTGGCTTATCTGATGCTGAAAAGATCAATTCCTGATTGGACAAATCAGTGAATTGGTTCTATTGTCAGTCGACATACACGAACGATTGAAGAACATCGTGTACAACGAGTGAAGGATGCAGAGGCTCACAATCAGCTGTGTTTCTATTGTAAATGCTCAAAGTATGAAGATCAAAGAACAAGCTGAAGAAATTGATAGATTAAAGAAGGCTAACTTGGGCAAGGGATAAGAGGTGGAGATCATGAAAAGACACAGCACTAATTGGAAAATTCAGCAAAAGCGTTAGGAGATGGTAAGTATCGTGATGATAGACTGATGAAAGCTTTCAAGCCCATGCATAGCAATTTGGTAGGGTGTATAAACAGGTTGGTACATTGTGGAACGAAAGGTGTAAAACCTTAGGAATAGTTCCCGAAAGGCGTGAGGATGATCAGGATGATGATCTGCTAATCCAGATCAAACAACAGCCTCAGGCTCCGGTGCAACTGCATCCGGTGCTGCAGGCGGATCTGGTACTCCTCAAGATACTCAGTCTGCTCCTCCTACAGCTACTACCGGCCCAACTGAACAGACTGAAACACTGGAAATGTCTGTAGATCCTGCACAGATCAGCCTGGAACCGAAACATTTACAACAGATCCTCCTGAATCTCAAGTGCTTCAAAAGTTTCATCCTATCACGGGTGAACTACTGGAAGAGGAGAGTTTATCTGAGATGACAGATGAACAGTTATCAAGGTTGTTTTGAGTGGATGACGTTGCTGAATGTTTGATTGATGCTACTCCACTGGTACAGGATCAGACTGATTTCTCTCAATTGATGAAATCTTCATCAGTTCTGATCCTGAACGTCCTGTCTATGTTCGAGAGGACGATGCTGAAATGAATGCTCTTGGATGATAACTTTGTTGCTGAGAAAGACAGCAGAGTTTGAAAATCTGTCTTCTGATTCGCCAACTGCTCAAGAAAGCCGTGAGAGAACTATTAATGAATGGCGAGCGGATTTCCTGCTAGGAATCCTCCTCCGCTTGCCCCTTGGAACAGGCTAACTACATGTGTTGGAGAAAAATCAGGCTAAGGGGTCGCATCATCAGCTGGATGTTTGTAAAGACTTACATGCATGGTTGTGAAGAGAGAATCTGGTCTTCAATACTTCAGACTCTCCTTAGTATTCTCACACTTCCATATTATGATGTGGCAGTGTTGGCGCAGCTTGATGTAATCAATCGAGCTAAAGAAATCGATGGTAGATCTCTTTGCGAAGAAACTCAGGTTAGAAGAGATGTGGGTTGGAAGGATCCTCTGTACAAGCCTCAATTTCCAAGATACGAGCAGATCAAGTTCACTCTTGATCCAGAGACTAACACCGCTCGTTATCGTTTGGTATACGATCCTCCTAGGGTGATGAAGAAGATTCCGTTACTGAAAATGAAGACCGACTTTCTTGAAAATTTCCGCTGCTGGGTTTATGATGCGGATACCGGTGAAGCTGTGATCTTGTTCAGAGACAATTCGGAGAACTTCAGGATAATCGATCCGATGTGGATTACAAATATGTCCAGATCGGATATCATTGTTTGAAGGATCATGAAATCAATTACTTAGTTCAAGATCGAGATCAAGCCATGAAGTTTCAAAGGATGGCCCGATACTGCTTCAACTTGTTAATCAACGCAGGAAGTGCATGGTCGTCGCATCATTTAGCCGTGGAAAGGGCGTTAGAGACTTAAGACATGAAGACCAAGACAAAGCTACAGCCAAGGGGGAGTTTGTTGGTGCACTTTGTGTCTGTACTTTGTCTATGTTTTGTAATGTATAAAACGATGTCTTTTGTCGTTGTGTTTACGTCTTTTGTATGTTGTTTATGTGTTGTAATAGTGTTTGACCAAGTCAACCATCCTCCTGGTTTGACTTGGCCAAACATCAACACTTAGTGTTTAAGTTCAACACTTAGTGTTTGAAAGATGTCATGCTTCGAAGGATGTCATCGAAGGTTGAATAGTATCCTTCGATGACCTAGATGTCCTCGAAAGATTATGGTTTCGATGGATATTGATGGACCTCGAAGGATATACTATCCTTCGAGGTATGTTGAGATCCTTCGAAGTCTTTCGAAGATACTTCTGGTCGATAGATGATCCTTCGACCAGAACATTTATCCTTCGTGCATGTCAGTCTAGTATGGGTATATATATACCCATGAGGGTTTCACTTTACAACAGTTCTACAAGTTCTGTGTAAGGTTGTTCAAGGTGTAGAGAGCTTTTGTGTGTGAAACCCAGGTCTGTAATAGAGAGCATTTCAGTTTGGTCAAGGTCTGTAACCGTGTCCACTGAAATACAAGAGAAAACTTTGATATCTTGCGTGTCTATCTTTCTCTTTTAATCTTTGCTTTCATCTAAACTCCGGTTGCACTCTAGCTTGGATTCCGCACTTGCTAGAGTGTTGAACATAACAAGGAATAGGTTAA